>NC_081407.1:277798940-278117474 GCF_030272615.1 Cryptomeria japonica
AGAGAGAACATGGATTGGGAGAAGTAGGTGAATGGGTGGGAGAATAAAAAATTTAAAATTTTAAACACTAGAGTAGGTTGTGGCAGTGCAGGTTCTCGAAATTGCAGGCTGAATCAATGCAAGGATCGAGCAACAAGCAAGGTAAGATGGAGAAAAAATAGCCTAACCCTAGAAAGAAAATTCAAGTGGACCCGAGAAGGGTATTTTGTCCGATAGCAACTTTCAAAGGGAAAATGAAAAGGAAAAACCTGTTCCAGTGGATTCCTCTATTCCCAACAATTGTGATGCTCCTATTGATCTCTCTAAAGGACAGGGGGCTGATAAGAGAATCCAAAATATGGTGGGGACCACTGGAGGTGATGTATCTAGATAAAAAACTTGGACGTCTTTGTTTGGATTGAAACTTATTAGAAAATTGATGTTCTCTCTAGTCAGCAATATCTCTGATCTGGTGAAGACTAAGTTTGCCATTTTTGTCCTTGATATGGTTATTGATCATAATATTTCCCTTATGGACAGAACATTGGTAAGAAAATTTATGGGTCCTAGGCCTAACATAGAAGTTGTTAGGGCCTTTTTCAAAAAGAAGTCGAGAACTAATGGTCAGGTTCTTTTCTCCACGCTTCCTAAAGGTTACTTTGCTTTTGAGTTTTCCTGTAAGGAAGCTATTCAGGTTGTTAGAAGTGGAGGTCCCTGGGTCATTCGAAGTTCCTCCTTGGGTCTTAAGAAATGGACTACAAACTTGGACCTTTCTGGGCTATACTTCCTGGTCTCCCTTTAGAATATTGGAATTAATATTTCTTTAGCGGCATGGCTAATTCTTTTGGAGAACTTTTGTCCATAGATCCGATGACGATGGCTAGGAAAAGGCTGGTGTTTGCGAGAATCTATGTGGGTGTTTCCCAGAATGCAAACTTACTATCCTCTATTGAAATACAATCCAAGATGGGCACTTGGGTTCAAGTTATCAAGTTTGAATTGATCTCTTTTGCATGCTTCAAATGTAAGAAATAATGACATTGGGCTAAGAGATGCCTATTGAATGTAAGCAAGGAGAAAGAGAATCTTCAGTCCAAACCCAAGAGAAATTGGAAAACAAAGAATAGATGGGATGGTAATGAAAGTATAATCCAATAGAGAAGAGAAAAATATAGTAAGAGTATAGATATTCCCTCGGAGGCCCATGAAAAGGTGGATGTGTTGGGTAATTAGGTGGACCTAGGAAACCAAGAGCTAGTTAGCAATAAGCATGACCTTGATTCAGGCGAGAAGGAGTAGGGTGTGATTGGTCTGGAAGATATCCCTAGTTAGGGATCTACTATCCTGTTCAAAGAAGTCAATTTGAATGTGGATATCAAGATCCCATGTAAACCTTCAGTGTCAGTTGTAAAGGGCTCCTTAAGCCAAGATTCACCAAGAAGCCACGTCTCAGTGGACTCTTGGGAAATTGTAAAGGATACATATGGTGACTCAAGTTAAAACCAAGGGGATTCTAGTGATAATTCAAATCAAAATCATAATGGAGTTATGGATAGTCTGCCATTATCTCAGAAAGGACTTCTAGATGAAGATTGGAAACCAAGATAAGAGAACCATATCCCTGAAGATTTAGATAGAGAGGAGGAATTCTCTTAGACTGGCAAAGAGAAAATAAAGAACAAACAATAGGATACTCTGGTAGGAGTTTCTACAAGATCAAGATCTAAAGCAGATTGTGGAGCCTCAAAGGAATGTCAAGGGAGAAGATCCTTGAGATGGCACAGGGAGAAAGAAAGCTTGCAGGATATAGTGGATGGTGTGCAGAAAACAATATCAGAGATTTGTAAACTCCTTTCCCTTAGTAAAATGTAAAGATAATGTCATATAATATAAATGGGCTTGAACAACCTCCATAAGCAATATTTTTTGCATAATTTAGCAAGAGACGATAGATTGAAAATCTTACTGGTTCAAGAATCTAAAATGTCAAAAGAGAAAGCCGAAAAGATAAAAATGTTCAAGTTTTGTGGGGAGCATGGAAATAGTTTTGAGGGAGTGTTAGGAGGAATTGTAACCTTATGGAATTTGAACCTCATTAGAGGTGAAACATTGTTTGAAAATGTTAATCATATGGTCACCAGATTTACCCATATTAGAGATATTTTTTGTTGGATTGAATCCAATATCTGCACCCTTAATCATAGAGGAGCAAGAAAGGTTTTTTGGCAAGATCTTGTGGCTTTTCACTAAAAGTTTAGTAATAAAAACTGGATCGTAATGGGTGATTGCAATACTCCACTCCAAGATAATGAAAAATTTGGAGGCTCTCAGGTTAATTTGGAAAGAAAAATGGACCTTTTGGACTTTTTTAATACTTAGGCATTAACAGATATTGTGCTACAAGGAGCCTTGTACACCTGGTCAAATCGGAGAATGGGGAAGGAGTTGATTCAAGTAAGGTTGGACATAACTTTAACCTCTGATCAATGGTTTTTAAATTATTTATGCTCTTTAAAATCCCTTTCAAGGATAGGTTTTGATCACTTTCCTATAAGTTTTGTGGCATATCCTATCTAGGATAAAATAAATTTTTCATTTAGATTTGAACACACATGGCTTTCTCATCCTCAGATCTTTGAGAAAGTTAGAAAATTGTGGAATATCTCTATTTCTGGAACTGCCATGTTTAGGGTTACTACAAGATTAAGGGAGGTGAAAAATAAAGTTAGAAGATGGAATAAAGAAACCTTTGGTAACATTTTTAGAATTAAATCAGAGTTAAAATTTAAAATTAAGGACATAGAGGAAACAATCTAGTTGGAAGGAAACATTGTTGATTAAAAAATGGAGAATGATCTAGTTGAGAAGATGCATGACATCATTTCAAAAGAAGAAGAATTATGGAAGAAAAGATCAAGAGATCTGTGGCTCTCTGCTCAGGATAAAAATAATAGATATTTTCACATGACATACTAAAACACAGAATTGCTAATAGAATTTCATTTATTGAGTACAATGGTAGTTGGTTTGAGAAGGATGAAGACATAAGAAGAAATGTTGTCCTTTTCTTTACCATCCTCCTTAAGATGAATGATGGGGTAAATCATGAAGTTCAAGATATCATGTCAGAGGCCATCCCTAGAATTGTCAAGGAAGAAGATAATAAGATGCACTCATCTATTATGTCAAGGGAACAAATCAAAAGAGCCATCTTACCTTTTGAAGGCAATAAGGCTCTGGGGCCAGACAAGTTTCCTATGTTCTTTTTATCAATAGTTCTAGGAGATAGTGGCTAATGAAGTCGTGAATTCTGTTAATGAGTTCTTTGGGTCAAGATGTCTTCTTAAGGAACTAAATGCCACATTCTTGGTTCTTATCCCAAAATGCCTCAGAGCTGTGGATTTTGAAGTATTCATTCCTATAAGTCTCTCTATTTATTTTTTCAAAATCATTTCTAAGGTCTTGACCTTAATATTATTGAGTATTTTTCCCTCCTTAATCTCTTCTCAGCAAAATGGGTTTGTTCCTCGAAGGCAGATCCTTGATTCCATCATCATTATCCATGAGAATGTCCATTCCCTCAAAAAATCTAAAATTGAGGGATTTCTTCTCAAACTACACATATCAAAAGCTTACAATCAAGTAGATAGGGAGTTCTTGCTCAAAATTATGAAGGCTTTTGGCTTCAGCAATAGTGTCCGCTAGTTGATTGGTCAACTCATTTCAACCACATCCATTTCTATCATAGTGAACAGATCTACTTCACATTTCTTTAAGAACTCAAGAGGGCTTAGATATGGGGATCCCATTTTCCCTATTCTTTTTATAATTATGGTGAAATGCCTTGGTAGAAACCTGCAAAGGATGGTGGAGAAGGGTTCCTTAATGGGTTTGAAGCCCTCCTAAAGTAGTATGGTTTGCACTCATTAACAGTTCATGGATGATACCATTCTAATGGGGAGCTCCACAATGGTCGAAGCAAGGAACTTGAAAAAGGCCCTTGATGGTTATGAGTTAGCTTCTAGGTAGATGGTGAATAGACAGAGAAGATATTTATTTTTCTTCAACACTCCGAAGCCTAGGCAAAATAAAATGGCTAGAAATATTGAATGCAGAATTAAAGTTTTACCCTCTATTTATCTGCGTCTTCCTTTGGGACTTAAGCCCCCTGATTCCTTTTGAAATGCACTGATTGACAGATTTAGTAAAAAGCTAGCTAGTTGGAAGGGGACTCTTCTTAGTCAAGCAGGTAAAATTCAACCTCTTAAAGCTACTCTCTAGAATCTCCCTATCTATGCTTTCCATCTCTTTAAAATCCAGTCTAAATATGTGGAGGCCTTTGAAAAAATTCCAAAAAAGTTTCTTTGGTCTGGAGTGGACGAAAGGAAAAGAATGTCACTTATTGGTTGGGATTTGGTCTGTAGACCTAAATACTCTAGAGGTTTGGGTCTTAGGAGAATTAGAACCATTAACAGGGCTCTCCTTACCAGGAAAATATGGAGAACCTTTTCTTCTACTAGTGAATGGAATGAGATCTTAAAAAGAAAATATTTGGCCAATAATGGATCTTTTAAATCTTTTTTTGAGTCCATTGTTCTACCTCATGGGTCAGCTCTTTGGAATGATATGGTTAGAGGAAGGAAAATTATTGAGATGGGTGTAGGCTCGAGTATTAGAGATGGGAATCAGGCTAGGTTTTGAGAAGATGGATGGATTATGAAGGATCCCTTAAATTCTTATGAAAGATTCTCGGCTTGGGTCGATACCTGCAAGACTTTATATGGCATACAATTCAAGGATTACTAAAGGAATGGTGGGTGGGTGGATCTTTACCAAGTTAGCATGGACCCAATTCCTATTCATTCTTCTTTATTGACTATTAAAATTGGGTTGACTCATTAGGGGGACCTTTTAGTCTGGAGGCCAAACCCCTCAGGCTTCTTCTTTGTGTATTCAGTTGTCTTTGTACTATCCTTTTCTTCTACCCCTCCTCCTATTTGGGCTAAATCCTGGATCAAACACTTGATTCCTAAGATCAATATCTTCTTTTGGATTATTCTTCAGAATAAAGTGTTGAAAGTTGATAATCTTTGCAAGTGTTGCTTTCAAATCCCCAACTAGTGTTACTTATGCAAGGAAGCTATGAAATTGGCTAATCATCTCTTCCTCCACTATTCGTATGTTGATTCTATCTGGGGAATATTTCTTGTTCTTTAGAATTTATGTTGGGTTTTTACTGAATCGTTAGAAGTCATTTTTTTCCAATCGAAATCCCCCCCTTGAAATCCCACCATTTGAAGAAGGTGGTCTCTTACCTTACTCCATGTTGTCTAGAGAGTGTGGAAGGAATGTAATAATAGATTATTCAGGGATAAGGAGGCTCTAGAGAATATTGTGTTTGAAAGAATATACAAACTAATTGTGGAGAATGTAAATAGAATACCTTCTAATGTGGATAAAATGAAGATCATTGTCTATACTGCCTATGATCTTAAGATGGTGAAAGACTGGCATATCAAAGGGGATATATCTAAGGCTTATAGACAAGGGAAAAAGGATCGTGACTTGGTGTTAGTTAGATTTATCTCCCTAGGGGATCGATAAAAGCTAATTTTGATGAGGCAGTCAAGGGTAATCCTGGGCCAATTGGGAGTGGAAGAGTGTGAAGAGATCATTATGGTAACTTTGTTTTAGCTATGACACTCCTCTTGGGTTCTTAGTCCAATCTCATAGTTGAAGCCATACAAGCTTTCCAGGTCATTTATATTGCTAACAAAATGAACATAAAAAAAATATGGATTGAGGGGAAATTGTTGGTGTAAATAATTATTCATCATGGATATTATTACACGTTACTTAAATTTACTTAGGATTATGCATTTCATAGTAGTTTGGGTATGAGACACTTGGGTGTTTGTGTCACATTGGAATAGTGTGTGTAGGACAATTTCCACCCTTTATGGTGTGATCTTGTTATTACTCTATCATATCCACTTATTGTGGAGTGATAATTCCACCTTTGGTGGGTGATCCACCTCATGTGAAATATTTTATTGTTTCTCCTACATACCACTCCTATTTCCTATCTACCCTTGTTTATTATTGAGCCACATGTCATGTTTGTGTGCTCACATATCCATATAGCGTTGCCTATATAAGTAGGCTCATCTACATTGTATGTAACAACTATTGATCTATTGATGAGAATACAGTTTATTCTTGTCCTATATTTTGTCTCTCTATTTTATGCTTTCCATTGCCTTTAGATCTTGGCAAAATCTCACATGGTATCAAAGCCATTAGAGTGTCATTGGTTTTCCAATTGAGACAAATTTGATGTTATTTGGGGTTGTGTATTTTGGAGATTTCTATTGTAGGATATTATTGAAGCTTGATGGGTCAAATATAAGGTTACCATTAGATTGATAAGGTCTAAGAAAGTCAGTTTTGCCTTTTGTTTCATCCAAATCAGACTTTAGAGGCCAACTCTAGAGTCATTTGACGTTTGAAGTTGTGATGAAAATTTTCCAAAAATTATAATTTTGCAGGCAATTTTCAAATAGTGATATCTCACTCATCCGGACTCCTTTTTTCAAGAATTTTTTTTCGTTTCGGGGTAGATTTTTCTGATTTTTGGATACAGCTTTTTCTAAAATTGTGAAATCTTGAGTTTTAGAACTTTGGAGGCTTCGTTTGAGCTCATATGGACTCCTTTTCAGGTGCCATTTTTTTTTAAAGTTCATAATTTTTTGTCTACTTTTATAATTTGCCATTTGTTTGTAGTGATTTTGAGTAGAACTTGTACTTTTAGTATTTGGTCATTTTTTGGCCTATTTGGTATTTGTATTTTGTTTGGATCTCAGTTTAGATCACTAGTAGTATTTGTTGAAGTCTCTTGTATCTCATTTTCAGAAGTTGTAAAATTGAAATCAAAAGTCCACCTTGCCTTGTTTCTCAAGTAGCCCATTGTACACACACTAAGTATAAAGTGCCCAATCATGATTTTTTTTTGGGGGGGGGGGTTCTTGATTGAGTAATTTAGGGGGGTGTATTGTGTGATTATGCCTCTCTCTATCTTGTGTTTTTTCTTTTTTGCTGCTATGGGTTCTCCTAGGTTTCCTCTCTCAAATCCTCATAATTATGCTACTTGGAAAATTGATGAATGGAGTAAACTTATGGAAAAAGGACTAACTCATTATATTGATGGAACTATTGTTTCTCCCACTGATCCTAAGGTTGATCTTGTTGGTCGCTTGGATTGGCTCACTAAAAATATCATGGAAATTGGTACCTTAAGAAAGTATGTATCAAAGGATCTCATTTTTCATATTGAGAAATATAGTCTAATCAAGGATTCTTGGCAAAAGTTTCAAGACTAGTATGGTCAAGTTAATGAGGTTAGGGGATGTCAAATTGATAGTGATCTCACCATGTTAGATCCCAAGAACTTTGATACTATACAATATTATGTCAGTAAGGCAAAAGAGTTGAGGGCACAACTCAAGGATTATGGAATTGATAAGAAGGATACTCAATTGATCTTCAAGTTGATAGGAAATATTCCACAAGAATATGCAGCATTTGTTTCTAGTTTCCAAACCCATAGGATGACAGTGGGTTCAAGCTAAACAATGCCTACATTTGATGCTTTCGTCGAAATCTTGATAATGGAACAAACTAAGTTGATAAGAATGGGCATTATTAAGACTTCTAAGTCTCAAGCATTAGTGAAACATCAAGGGAATAAAGGAAATCAAGGAAATGATATCTCCAACAAGAATAAATGGCAATCAAATCCTAAGGACAAAGTACCATCTTCTCCATAAAAAGGAGATTCATCCTCTTCCAAGATGGACAATTCACCAAAGAGGGGGATAGCTACTTGTTCCTATTGTAAAAATTTTGGTCATGAGGAGCATCATTGCCATTCTAAGAAGATTGATGAGCTCACACATATCCTCAAAAAGAATAAAATTGATTTGCCTAATGTCTACAAAAAGGATGATTCATCAACTTCTACTTCCTCACAATCAAAAGGGAAAGGGCAAGCATTCATGGCTTCTACAAGTGGGAATTCTCACTCTTTTAGGACATGAAAATGAAAATCCCTTTGTGCTACTACAAGTAATGATTCAGGGAGATGTCTTCTAGATTCAAGGGCTTCTCATCATATGGCATCTTCGTAGTCTATGTTCTCTATATTTGAGCCTTGCACCATGCCGAAGATTTTGATGGGCAATCATACATACATAGATGTGATTGGGAAAGGATCTATTGCCATTGGGGATACCTCTTTCAATGATGTGATGTGTGTACCCCACCTGACAAACAATCTTCTTTCCATCTATCAAATCACACATGGCGCAACTAAGAGAATTGTGGATTTCACACTTGAGTCAGTTTTCATTAGAGACTTGGAGATTAGAGCTCTCATTGCAACTGGGGTTGTTGATCATGCATCTTGGTTATACTGCTTTTCATATTTTGTTGATGATGATGATTTCACATATGATGATTCTACACATGATGATCACACTTCTTGTGATGGTTCAGATTTTGAGGAGAACTTTGGGTACTTGAACTTAGGGATTCTCACATGTGACCCCATTCTTGAGCCTTGTGTTTCATCTCCTCCTATTGATATCACATCACCTATTGCACCTGATGATGCAGATAGTGCAACAGTTTTGCCTTCATGTGATTCAGTGCAGTAGGATATTCATTGTCTTCCAGCTTTAGTTTCATGGGATGACTACTTGACAGACATTTCAAGTTTGTTTCTGGAATCCTACATTGTAGATTTGGGAGACACTATTGATGATATTCATCTTCACTTTGATGAAGATGATCCTTCTTTGATTGTTGCGAGCGAACACTCTGACCCTCTTATTTATTCTCTACATGATCATTCTTTCGAGGTTGACATGATTGTGGATACTTATGTACAATAGTTGGAGGAGGTCTCTTTATTTTTAGAGGGGACATGTGAGTCTTTGAGACATGTTCTGCATTCATCTCCACTAGATCTTGGAGTACCTTTTTCAGCAGTGTGCAACAGTTTACCACCTTTGGAGGGGGTATATTTTAGAATCGACATGGGGACAGTTGAGAAATTTTTAGAGACTTCATTCATCATGAGTTTTTTTCATACATATTCCCTTCATGATTGGGGACACTTCATGGATCTACCTTTGGTTTTGTTTCTTCCTAAGGGGAGAAATGTTGTTCGACGTTCTTGGAGCAATTTCTTCATCCATTCTCGAGCTTCTATCATTGGTCCATATTCTACATTGAGGGGGGGCTTCCTATCTTCTCTTCTTCTCTCATATGGTGAGGAATTTTTCCTCACATGGGGTTTTGTTCCTTAGATGCTTCTATGAGAGTTATCTTGTATATCTTTCATCTCTCTTTTGGGGGAGGGTTTTTTCCCATTGGGTTTTTCTCTCTTTCCCTACTTTGTGATAGATTTCATTACATTGGTTTGCATCCATTTGCATTTGTACATGGGTACCTAACATGGCCTCGTAGCCGGGACCCATCTTGCATTGCTTAGTTGCATTGTAGACTTAAGTGCATTCCCCTATTGTACTTAAGGGGGAATGTTTATGTAAATAATTATTCATCATGGATATTATTATACCTTACTTAAGTTTACTTAGGATAATGTATTTCATAGTAGTTTGGGTATGAGACACTTGGGTGTTTGTGCCACATTGGAATAGTGTGTGTAGGAGAATTTCCATGCTTTATGGTGTGATCTTGTTATTACTCTATCATATACACTTATTGTGAAGTGATAATTCCACCTTCGGTGGGTGATCCACCTCATGTGGAATATTTTATTGTTTCTCCTACCTACCACACCTATTTCCTACCTACCCTTATTTCTTATTGAGCCACATGTCATGTTTGTTTTCTCACATATCCATATAGCCTAGCTTATATAAACAGGCTCATCTACATTGTATGTAATAACTATTGATCTATTGATAATTTATCTATTGATGAGAATACAATTTATTTTTGTCCTATATTTTGTCTCTCTATTTTGTGCTTTCGATTGCCTCTAGATCTTAGCAAAATCTCACAGAAATCAAAAAATATTATTGAATGCCTTCTAGGAAATTACCCCCATCATCGACCATAAAAAGTTGGATTGATGATGCCAAATTCTTTCTTTCCAACTTTGAAAAGGTTAAAATCTCCCATGCATTTAGTGAATCTAATGCAGTGGCTAATTATTTTGCCAATAAAGAAGTCAAGATTAGTGGCTAATGGACATGGCATTCCTATAGTGAATTAGAAGTGGATATCAAGGGCAAGTGCAAGGTAATGAGTCACAAATTTGTGGAAGTTCATGCATTGAAAAATGCGCTCTTATAAACGGGGGCCCATTTTCAAAAAATGGGGGCCCGTTTATGCTTCGGGCTCCCGAGTTGAAAGGTAACGGGGGTCCGAAACAAAAAAAAATGGGCCCCCATTTTGTTCTAAAATGGGGACCCGCTTTTAAACAAAATGGGGGCCCATTTCTAAAAAACGGGGGCCCATTTCTAAATCGCATTTTTCCTTTTTTTTCCGCAAGCCGCCCTTGTTTGAAAATGGGGGCCCATTTTGTGGAAGTTGATTCCACAACTTCCCACTTGGCTCGGGATTAGGCCCGGGATAGGCCTGGGATGGCCACACCTGAGACATGGACCTACAAATTCAAATCTCCATGAATGAAAGAACAAATATGAACTTCAGAAATAGTTTACGCGCCTCTAATCAGAGATTTTTTATACGAAATTAAAACCCATTTCAGATTATACTGTCTAGATTCTAAATATGTAAATTTATTTAAAAAATGATTATTTTAACTATTTTTCATTTAATTTATACTAAATTGGGTCCATAAATTCGAAATATTAACTAATTTTGTTAATTTAATAACTTTTTCATTTTAAAGAATTTTGGAAAAAAAATTATATGTCATCAATCTACACAAAATTCTTTTGTATTTAAAAAAAAAAAAAATCAAAAAATGTTAAGTTTACATCAAATTATGTGGGTCATACATGTCAAATTTTTAAAAAGATAATTACGGCCATTCAAAAATTAATTAAAAAAAAAGATATTAGAAAAAAAAATACAGAAAAATATGCTCATCAATCTTCAGTGTGTTACAAACCATTTCCTAAAACAGTTTGAGAAAATAATTTTAATTGTGTCAAAAAGTGTGGGTCATACACATGCATGGTATGGTCCTGAAACAGGCATTTTTAAAACATAGTTTTTAGAATTCCATTCAAAAAGTTATTTTTTATTATGTGGGTATTAAAATAAATTACATATTTGGAAAGTAAACTCAGAGGGATATCTTTTATATTACTAACTTTTTCCAAGATTCAATCTCTAAGTGTTTCAAAACTCAAGCTCAAATGAGACAAAATCTGAAAATCAGGGAAAACACTTCCACTTTTTGGCCAAAAAGTAGACTCATCTTCTTGCACTGACCCTCAAAGCCTTACTCGATTATGATGTCACCCATGGTAAAGTTTCCATTTGAAACAATGATTAAGTTGATCAAAGAAGGGTATTGTTTTATCAGTTATTACTTTGGCGGTGCCTTATTTATCTTTACAAGTTGTGAGGAGTGACACGTTATATGGGTACCATGGTTTAGATATAATCTTTCTACTAAGTTTATCTACTCTGCTACTATGAAAAGAAAATTCTATGATAAAATGGGGGCAAGAAGGAAGAGAGTGGAGCCAAAAAACAATGATAAGCATCAGAAAAACCAGAAGGTATGGAGGCGTATAGATAGAGGAGATCTGAGAACTTACCTGGAGAAACTTCATTGCGCTAACCCTGATATTGTAAAGTATTTTGTCCAAAATTGGAAGGAGGAATGAATAGTTCTCTTTGGGAGAAAAGTGAAAATTGATGAGAATCTAATTGGGGAAGTTACTAGCTTGTCTACTGAGGGGATGAATTTATTTCATGATAGAAAGATCTCTAACAAAGTGGTTTTCAAATTTTTGAAGATCGACGAGGAAACGAAAGCACTTGTTAAAGTTTTGAATACCTATTTTGAGTCTAGTACCATTAAGAAGCTCTAGAGGGAGGTGCTCAAGGTGGTAATGGAATAAATTACTATGGACGATATAATCACTAGAGTCTATGGCTACTATTTCATCCTCCTCAACCACTTTTAGCACAAGGTTAGAATTTGTTCCCCCTACTACTTGTTGTGCTCTCTAAAACATTGTCTTAAGGAACACCATAATAGCCCTAGGAATTTCCCTATCCTGCATGTTGGTCTCATTCATCTTATTCATGAGCACTTTTCTAATATGTCAGCCCTGTCTAACCCCATTTTGACCACCGCCTCGTAAGGGTATGATATTGTAACTAGTTTTTCTGAGGGCAATTCTAATTGGGAAGAATAAATTACTCCCCCCTCTAAGAAGACGCCTAAAAAACCCCTTTGAGTAGGCCTTCTGGTAAAAAATAAGTCTCTTTGAAATCCCATTCCAAGCTAAAATCAAGGTGAAGGTCCCTCCTAAGAAGAAGTTGGTTTCTTACTCTAAGGACTCACTAGAAGACTCCTATGACACCTCTAATCCCTCTGAAGGATCCCTTTCTTCTCACCCTACCATTGATAAAGAGAATAGGCCTAGATTCCTAAAAGACCTCAAACTAGAAGACGACTACTTTAAACCAGACTGAGAATTTCCAGATGACATCTTGGCAATTGCTAGAAATGGAACTGTCCATTTCTTTAGGGTTTTAAAATGGGTTTTTCATGAAATAAAAGATATCAATTTAAAGAATAGGGCAGTGTCCAACAAACTGGATGAGTTAATAGAAAAAGGGAAGCCTCAGAATGCAAAAAGGGTAGTATGGACTGAAGAAGAGAAGTTGTTGATTGCAGGGTGTCTCCAAAGAATAATGAAACTAATGGAAAAAATGAAAAAGGAAAATGAGAAAAAGACCATGCAACTTGAAGGGGAAATTGGTAAAATAAGAGAAACAATGAATGCCATTATGAAGCAAAGTCATAAAATTGTGAATAACTCTGTGGCCACTATGAATACTTTGGCAGATAAGTTAGACAAGTCCCAACAGGGTTCCCTGATCGTGGGCCTCAACATTGACAGAGAAAAAGGCCAAAAAGAGGATTCTTATCCCTCTAAGAGAACCATAGCCAACCTTAAGAGAAAGGCAGAGTCTTCCACTCAAGAGATCCAGGACTCGAAGAAGGCAGGACAAGAGATGAGAATCCTCGAAACTAAGATTGTAAAGACTCTAAAGACCTTAGGTTAATGTGTTTCTAGTTTTAACTATTTTCTATCTTTTTGTTAGGTCTTCTATCTTTTTTTTTGTTTGATAGCCTTTCTGTTTTAGTGGACTTTTTAATGTTTATTTTATTGTAGCCTGTAACTCGGTGGTTGCGGGTCCCTGCAAAACACACTTTTTCCTTAATCAAAAACATTTTATATACATGTCTTGGTTGTGGCCCTCCTTTCGGCTCCTTCAATAAACAATTATGTTGAGGCTTATGCATCTTACATTGGTCTAACGATGGCAGTTTCTATTGGCTTCTCCAAGTTATGGTTTGAAAGTGATTACGTACAAATTGTTAATTATTTAAGATGGATTCAAGCCCCTATCTGGACCATCAAGGCTTTGATTATTAAATTGCAAGAGTATGCTTAAATCCTTTGATGATTTCATTGTCACCCACGTTTATCAAGAAGGAAACTTAGTTGCTGATAGGTTGACCAATCTTTGTGTGGCTGAACATAATTGGATAAGGTGGTGATTTATAAACCATATCCCCAAGGACATAAGAATGTTGATTCAAAATTATCTATATGGGTGCTAATTCGAAGGCTTCATGGTAAATGAGAAAATTTTATTTCTAACTTGTGTCAAGTGACATGTTTTCCATAATGGCGTGTCAAACTACCACCCTCTTTATGAGCTTATTTCACATTATTTATGTCAGCCATTACGTAGCTTTGTCTTTTCTATTTATTTTTTGCATCATGGGTGGTTATCAGAATAAGATTACACACATTGTATATTGCAAATGGCAGTAGAATGATAAGGTTTAGGGAGAGGTCTCAGCTAGGGGCCTTACACCCTATATTGAAAAACTGAATGTCTTGGATCCATAGGTTATAACTACTTTTGTGGAGGGTTGGGATGTGATAATTCTTAGGGTTTATGGTATGGAGTAGGTGGTCTTTGAGGAGGTTGTAAGGTGTCTAATACCTTGGTGGAAAGAAGGAAGTTTTATAGGGATAGGAAATGTACTACTAGGCCTCTTTGATTTTGTTTGAGGAAGGGGAAAGAGATAAAGCTGAGAGGACCACCGATGGAGGGTATGGTAGGACTACACTCAAACTTCTACGGGTGAAAGTTGCAAAAGTCATAATGCAATATGCTAGATTGGATGGCAAGTTGTACAGTCTGTTTAGTTATCATTTTATCAGCCTTAGTCACTTTAGGCATGAAAATTTTATTTTGTTACCCTTATATTTGTTTTCTTCTCTTTGTCATAATTTAAAAGATCACAGAAAAAACTACTCTATCCTAGTCATTCATGATGGTTTGATTCGCCTTATTATGGAGTATGTGAAATCTATCTCTATTTATAAGACCCCTACTCCTAGTTCTAGAAATGTTCATAATGTTAGTCCCAAAGGTTCTTCCAATGATTCAAAGGATTCACTCTAAGATGAGGATGCAGGTGTTAATCTAGGGAAACATAAATGACCCAAAAAGGGTACCTCGAGCCATGAGAAAATTGTCATTTTGGATGATGATTATTTTGATTATCGCCCCTTAAAGGAGTTAGTCCGTCATTCTATAGCCCCCAGCTATGGCATTAAGAGTAAATGCAAATTGGGGGGTCATCGCTTAGTTCTATTATAGGGAAGGGGAAAGATTTGTCTCAGTTGGTGGGTGGTCCCCTCTGCAAATATAAGTTGAATCATCTTAAGGAATCGAAGCCTAAACCTAGTCTATGTTTCCCTATTGCCCACCCCCCGCTTATTGATGGTATTGACAAGGACTTACATGTGGAAACTCCTATAGATATTGGTGATGGAACCCCTATGGAGAATGGTTCTTCTATTATTGATTCTAGCCATGTGATTAAGAATGTGAAGGATATTATGAAGATCTAAAGTGCTCTATTCTCAACAATACAAATGGTATCATTATCAACCTTAAAGTATAAATTACTATTGGAAATACCTTTACAGAATCCCAACTTTATCAGATACATGTCCAATCTAGCATACCAATCTCTAGGGGATTGTTTAAGTCCATACAATTCTTTCTTCAATCTGCATATCATTTCTCCTTCATTCGATAATGAAAACCCATCTAGATGTTCAATGTAAACTTCCTCTTCCAAATCACCATTCAAAAAGACAGACTTCACATCCATTTGATATACCTTAAAATTCTTATAAGCATCATATGCAAGAAGTAATCTAACAAATTCAATTGTAACATCTACCAGAGAAAAAGTCTCCTCATAATCAATTCCTTCCATCTGTGAACATCCTTTACATACCAATCTTCCTTTGTTTCTAACCCCTTCACCAACTTTATTCAATTTATTTTTGAGTACCCATTTTGTACCAATCACGTTCTTGTCTTTTGCTTCAAAACAAGTTCCCATGTATTGTTCTTCTCAATCTGATTCGACTCTTCTTCCATATCTTTTATCCAAATCTCATCTTTAAAAGCTTCAAGAACATCTTTAGGTTCAATCTTGGAAATCAAACATATTTCTTCAGCAACAATTGTCCTCCTAGTCATAACATCCTTATTTTTATCACCAATAATTTGATTTTATAAATGATTTTTTTCTAAATGATTTAATCTCACATACCTCAGATTCTTTTGATTATTTTGATTCTCGGGTTCTATAGCTTCACTGAAAACAACAATATCTTGATTAATTGTCTCTACCGGATCATTCTGATTTAGGCTCTAAATATTCACTTATTTTGAAATGATATCATGATCATCAAACTCATATCTGCATGCTCTAATTTTCTTTCCATGACATTCATCGACCTTCACATTTGCACTTTTCTCTATCTTTTTCAACCTCTTATTGTAACACCGGTAGGCCTTACTCTTAGTAGAATAACAAAAGAAGATTCCTTCATCACATCTTGCATCAAACAGTCCTATATCCTCATCTATTTTGATATAATATTTGCTTCCAAAAACTCTAAAGTATCTAACGATAGGAACATGACCAAACCATAACTCATAAGGAGTCTTATCGGAATCACCTTTTATATGCACTCGGTTGAATGTGTATACAACAATGCTAACAACTTCTCTCCAAAAGGTCTTCAGAACATCCCCTTCAATAAACATAGTCCTAGAAGCATCTAGAATAGTTCTATTCTTCCTTTCAACAACTCCATTCTATTGAGGGGTTATTGGAGCAGATAATTGTCTTCTAATTCCATGTTTTTCATAATGAACCAAACTCACCAGATGTGAATTCTCCTCCTCTATCAAATCTTAGACTTTTCAACTTCAGACCTATCTATGTCTCCACCTTATCTTTGAATATCTTGAATTTCTCCTGTGATTCAGATTTCTCCCCTAGAAAAGTAACCCACATAATTCTAGAATAGTCATCAATCAGCAACATGAAATAGTTGTCATCCTGCACATTTCTCACTCTTGTAGGACCACACAAATCATTCTGCACAAGAACTAATAATCTATTATATGTATATTTCTTACTCTTGAATGAAATTATTGTTTGCTTTATGTTGGTTAACAAATTTGTCTCCTCCTTGAAATTTTAGCTATTATCTTCTTAAAGCAAAATTTGACTCCGTTTTACCCTTTAGAGAGAAATAAATATTCCAACAGTTGGATGAATTAATTGAAATTCAACCTCTTCATTAGAGGGAAGCTCCTCATTTGATTCACAATGAATTTATTATATGGTTGATATGCTAACACTTTTAACCAAAAAGCATCAAAAGGCTTCAGCATTTACCCATCAACAGAAAATAAATGCCTTCAAAACTACACAGGAAATTTCTGAAAAGAATATTTAAAGGAGAGTTCACAGACTTAGATTCATAACATTCTTGCTATATAAATTCCAAGAAAAATAAGGACTCAATGAGGACTAATGACTTGATCAATACTCTCTCATGCTTCATAGAGCAAGGGGGATCAAGCAGATTAATACAATGTGAGCCGTCCAACAACCAATAATAAACATGAATTGAAAGGATTACATAGGTAACTGATCATCAAATTATATTGTGCCCATAATCAAGTTAATAAGATTGCAAATCTAAGAATGCATAGATTCAAAGATAACACCACATTTCATTAATAACCAGTCATTGTATCATTCAAACAATTCATATCAAAATTTTATATATTGCTCCCAAAAACACAGTTTTTGGAACCTATTCAAAGGAAGGCTTTTTATTTTAAATAACCATCCGGCCATAGCTTTTACATGAGTAACAAATAACATTTACTTTCACTTTGGTGAAAGAAACCATTAAAATAACATAAAGGAGAACTAAACTCATAGCCACTGAAAGGCCGACATTTCATTTTAGAACAACTAAACATCCACCATAGCTAAGGAAGTTATGGGCTTGTCCTGCTTTGTTGTGGATCCATGCCATTATAGGTGTGTTTTTGAAAAGTTCAGGATGAATTGGAAATAGGGCAGCCCAATGTGTATGATCCTCTATTTCCGCACTTCTTTGTCCATATTCACCTTTGTGACTTTCGCTTTATGAACCTCTAAGTCATCTAAATAGACAATGAGTATTGATTCAATCCTTGCTACATTTGAAAAGTCATTAGTAGTCAAGGATTGTGTGGTCTGAATAGAATGGACTCTTTCTTGAAAGACTTTACTCATGTCTACAACTTCCTCAATCACCTTGGCTCCCTCCTTCATGAGTTGGATATCAATACATTTAAGATCTTTTTGTATAGTGTCAATCAAGTTAGTCAGTCCTCTAAGTAGCTTGGTGGACTCTTCATGGCCCTGTCCAATGACTGAATTGTGCCATTCCACATTTTTCTTTGAAACGTATAGCACATTATAATCTAGGTTCTCCACCAGTTTCTCAACTAGGAACTTCATCACTCCATACTTTTGGACATCATTCATTTGTGCGAGAACCTCTACCCACTTAATCATTTCTTTTTCCTAGACAACCGTCTCCAGCTCAAGCTCTTTACATACGGTTTCTGCATCTTTATAAACTTTAACCAGATTAATAATATATTCTGATCCATGTTGAATTATAAGGTCCAACCATTTGCTAAACATCTCCATCACTACCCTGTTCCTTTGAACTTGATCAAGCATCTTTTGGTTTGCTGGAGACTTGGGGTCAAATGACATTGGTACCTATGAAAATGGTTGAGGATCTCGGTTGTGAATAGCATTGATATATTCTGCCATCTATGTGACCATTTTCTTCATTTCTCTCTTGTGTTTTTCATCTTTCCAATTCCTTGATATTATCCTCTTTGTAGAGGATTCTAGATGTTTTACATCTACGGCGCTTGATGTAACCCCCAAATCTATTTTCTCCATAGTAAAATATTCCTCTGTGGCCTTATCTGTGTCTCTCCTAGGAATGGGCTTGGCCACTTTAGTTGTACAATGTCCTATAGTGTCATCCACATCAAGCATTGCTTGTGTTTTGAGCTCTTTGGGCTTTAATGCTTTTCCCAAGCATTTAATAACCATGTCCTCCAGTGGAATGGTGACTAGCACCACGCTCCTCTTCTTTCCAATGGTGGCTTTCGACCATCTTGGTGCATTGGTAGGTTCTTTAGGTGGTGGGGTAATCTATGCATCTGAGGAGGTAATGATTGCCAGGGTATTCATGGGATCCTGTTGAATTTCCACTTCTTCATTTGTATCCATTTTTTGCATCTCGGGCTCGCTTTGATCCTATGAGTCATCATTTGTTAAGGCTCTTTGCTAGGGTCTAAGTCCACCATGACCTGTTGTAGGGCAGGCTCCCTACCCTTCTTTTTGCTTCTTGGCCGAGTTACTCGGGCTACTATAAGACCAAATGATGACCTCCCTGACCTTCTTGGCGGTATTTTCTCTACAGTGGGCTTTGAGACACCTGCAACATCAACAATTTCATTAGTGGCAGAAATAGGAGATTGAACCATGATGTGTGAATCACTTCTTGATTCATGTGAGGACATGTGAGGACCCTCCTTGAATTTCAGTTTCCTGAACCATCTCGTTGTTCTCCTAACAACATTGAAAGTCCTCGTTTGGATGTTCTCATCTTCTTTTTTGTTCCAATCAATTTCTGGAATCAGTTTCTCTTCAATCTTAGTACCAAACTCTGGATCCAAGACATCTTCCTCTATATCTTCTAATACACCTGATGTATTAATTGGGAGCCTCAAGATAGCTATCTACTGTAAAGTGAATCTTGACCATAGCCTCTTTCTCACTTCATGGTCATCGTTGCAGTTGTCCCAATAATCCTCTATGTGAGGTTCATCATAGAAATGACTATCTATATTAATGTTCTCCCTTGCACAACCTTTACTGTCAAATTTTCGCCTAGCCACATATGGCTGCAGGTTCATCCTCTTAAACTCCATTTCTAGATTCAAGGCATTTGATACTGATTTGTAATTGTAATACCCAAGTTCAACAGGAAATACGACCCCATATTCACACTTTGCCCCTAATCTTTTATATATATAAGACAACTGCTTGCTTACTTTTGTAAGCACGTAGCTATCAAAGGTGTACCTGGGGAATTTGAATGGTTGGGCTTCAAAACCACCTACTCGTATGTAAGTAAACCATGGAAATTGGATAAACAAACTCCCATATATACTCACAAATTCTATATGCTCAATGAACATTCTCTTGTTTACATCACCATGAAGTTTGAAAGCTAGTCTTTCTGCAAAGACTCCATTCCATTTGTCAGTTTGTTCAACATGCCTTTGTTGTTGCAACAAAGGGTAATAATTGTAAACCCTCATTCCATCAATCTAGGGTTCATTAGGTAATCCAAACCAATATCTTGTGCAAGCTAAAATATAAAGAAGGTAATAAGACATGTAAAACCCAATCATCCCCATAAAATTGCTTAGTCCTTTGTGAAGTCTTTCTGCAATTACCTAAGACCAATCCAAAAATCTATCACCAGATATAAGCACTTGGATGAAAAAGTACATCCAGTCCTCCTAGTAGAAGGAATGTGAATTCCCCTTTACTCTGTTAAAAAGCACAGCAATGTCCCACACCTCTGTGGTGAGATTTTCTCTTGTTAGGGGTTTGGGCAATCATGATTCTCCTTTCTGAACCCTCAAGAGACAATTTCTTGCCATTACACTTATGTACTTGCTCTTCTTCTCAGAGAAATAGGCATATGAATTTCCAATGGTCTAATCCTCATACTCCTCTTTATGTGGAATACCCATTGTCACCATCACCATTTCTCTATTAATACTGACTAACACCTCGCTATTACTAGTTCTGATACACCTGTTCTCAAAGTCATATCTGTTCATGCAGGCCAACACTAAATTTGGACACGGTGTGACAAGCGGGAATGTAGCAACTTCCACAAGACCACTCTTAACTATCCTCTCCATTAATGAACCTACCTGAGGGTTCTTTTCCTTTCAAGGAAATCCCCCAAATCTACATGAACTAAGGAGGTGTCTTCCATTTCCGACAAGATACTCACTAAACATGAAGTTTGGCAAGGCTTTGGCAGCACTGGCCTCATTTTAATTATCTATTCCCTTAACCAAAATTTTTTAATAGGAATACAGTATGCTACCCACACCAAAAAATAGAACTTAGGAGAAAACAATTGAGCTTACCCGATAACACCATAAAAACTAGAAACTCTTCCGGAGAACAGAGCTAGATTTACCTTCAGCACCTCCAATTTATCAAAGTATGACAACTGCAACCTTCCTAAATATCAAAATAAACATATACATTTTTCCTTTAATCAGATGGGTAAATATATATAGGGCCACACATGCTTCATCATTATTTACCCAAGCGTGCGAAGTAACGGTGAAATTAAAAACTTGACACCTTCTTGATTATCCATCCCTTCCACACAGGCAATTTGATGTTTACATGATTACTTTCGACATTTAGAATTTCAAAAAGCTGAATAAGGGAATATTCCTTCTTGAAGCTTTCATTTCCACCAATAAGCTTTCAGGTTAGATTAGAAATAAACCTATGAACCTTGAACTACTTGAACAAAAGGTTCAATGGTTCAAGTTCACTTAAGAAATATAACAGTAATGGGTGGCACATAAACAACACCGGGAACAAGCATCAAAAGAAAAGGACTATTTAAAGTGAATCTTGAACCTTTTGAACCACATGAAATTTGGTTCAACCTGTTCAAGACTACATATCAACTCAACGTAAAAAGACTCACACTCATCATATAACAATACATTGCCACGACTCACTAAAAGGGCATTTCAAACCTTGATCCTGGAACCTCTTGAAATTTGCTTCAACGGGTTCAAAACTTCAATGACCAAAAACAACAACAAAAAAAAATACGCTTGTTCACACAGTGACAAAGACCGAAACAACCTTCTTTTTAAATCGCGCTTTGAACATTGAACCATATGAACCTTTTGACAAAAGAGTTCAACGGTTCAAGTACAAGGAGAACAAATGACCTGACGAAAGTAAAGGTACAAAAGGCAACCCGTGAATTGGAATATCAAGAAGGAAAAAATTACGGGTGGACTAACATCGGCTCTGACTGGGGATTAGAACTGTGAAGGAACTAGAAATGAACTTCAGAATCTCTAGTTTCGCAAGCCAAAATTTATTCAAAGAAACAAAAATACTAAACCGAATAGACACACAAACAAAAAATAACTAAACACTATGTACAAAACTATGAGGGACTCTCATTTAATACAGTTGATATAATTTCAAATCTTGACCATTGTAGGTCAAAGGAAGAACAGTACCATCCGAATGTGCAAGTTTAAAATAGTTCAGTCCTTTTACCTCATGAATCAGGAATGGTCCCTTCCAGAGTGACTCAAACTTAGCATGTGCTCCCTTAGGCTCTCTTCTTTTGTCCCAAAGTAGTACTTGATAACCCAGCATGAACTTTTGAGGACTTTCTCACTTGTTGAATATTCATTTTACCCTCATTTGATGTTCTATTATCAAGTCCACCAGTTTATCCCTTTCTAATAGGTACTATATTTTCTATCCATGTAGAATGATGGATAGGATATATAATCCTAGCTTTTAACATCTTATCCACTTCCTAGAATATAGCCTGTGCCACTTTTGGATTGAAGTTTCTAAGCTTTTGCTAGAAAGGGCCTGCTTTGGGCTTCAAAGGAATCTGGTGCTGAAATTTCCCTTCTCTAAAATTCTTAAGATTGTCATAACACCAAGAAAACACATCCTTCAACTCCATTAGGAGGCTAATGAACTTCTCCTTTTCTACCAGTATACAACACTTTCCTAGATTGATATATTTAGGTTCACTCTTGGTACCAATGTTGACCTTTTCATAACCTCCACTATCCTGGGCCTCTCAAGACTTGTCATCTTTGTTATTTTTGTAGGCATCATTATAGTTAAATAGACGCTCCAAAGAAACCAGTCCTTTAGGAATCTTATTTCCTTTCAACTGCATGATTCCATCAAGCAACTCCTTGGCTCGTTCTAGAAAAAATTCTTTGCACTCTGCATTAGAACCTTCAAAATACACAGTAGAAAACATATCTAAACCTTGCATAAAATTATTTATTTGTTTAGCACTCTCAAATACCTACCATGAGTTAGAGTTGTCCAGGACACTAGGCTGATACACCAACTCTACCTTGTAAATTTCTTCAACAAATTTAGGATATGGGACAAGCAATGAAGCTGAGACTGCTAATGAATCCACTTTTAAGTTCAATTCTCTAGGTATTGCTTCAATGGATAATATATCAAAATCTTCAATTTCATCCCAAACTTTGTTTCAATAGTGCTTCAACCTTTCATTTTTAACATTAAACAACCCCTTGACCTACTTTACAATAAGTTCAACATCTCCTTTAACCCGCAGGAGCTTCACTCCCAATCTCTTAGCTTCAGCTAAGCCTAACAACAAGGTTTCATATTCAGTCGTATTGTTGGTATTTTTGAACTCTAGCTTGAAGGAAAAAGGAATAGGGTTGCTGGAATGTGGTATTAACACTACCCCTACACCAGAACCTGATGCTAAACAAGTGCCATGAAACTCCATTAACCATAGGATTTATTTTACCTTATTTTGAGATGAATCCCCCTCCACCTCACTATCAGACAAAATCATGTAGTTCCCAAATTGGCAATCATGATACAAAATCTGGGCCCTAGGGTCATCAGATGGGAAAACAGTGAACTTGGACTTTGGTTCAAGCTGCAGGATGACTCACTACTTCCCAATAGGAATTTTGGCTTGGGACCAATCCATTTTAATTTCACCACCTAAGTCCCTACAGAAAGTACAACTTAACAGCATGCCATAACTAGCTAGGATATCAGCTATCAGAATCATCAACTTGATCCTTTTATCTAGGTGGGAGGAAAGAACTACTTGAACATCCTTAATTTGTCCTAGTAGAGGAATTTGTTTTGAATCCATAGAATAGCATCTGCCAAAGGTTTTGGTCAAAGATAACCCTAATGCTTTGGCTGCAGTAGAGGGCACTATATTATCGAATGCACCTGAATCTATAATACAATTATTCAACCTATGACCATTTATGAATAATGATATATAAAAGGGCTCTGGTTTCGACTTAAGAAGGGATACAAAATCACCTGTTTGAAGAGTTGTTGTTTCAGGTATCTTTTCACAAACCAAGGGATGAACCAACTCATTGCTATGTGAGGGAAATATGGTATTTACTGACTTCTACATTCAATTAGTCTAGTGCATTATTTCCCTTCACAAACTATACAAGTCTATCTAGTTCTTTAGGATTTAGCTTTAGGTACTCAGCAGGTGTGATTTAAATTTGAGAAGATTTGTAAAATTCTACAATATCGAATGAACTTTCTTTTTCAACAGGCTTTAAAATTAAGGGTTCTTTCAATTTTTGATCATTATTATGCAATTTTGAATCAATCCCTTTACCTTTGAAGGCCATCATAGATGATGAAGAAGACATCTGGGATTTCACATTTTGTTGATTTCTTGTGAGCACATCACATGAAGGATCTTCTAAAGTAACCAAAATATCACTGCCTCTTTTTGAATCTGACTCGTACTCAAGAAAATAGATTTCAGAGTCGCCAGGTTGCTTTGAAGATTCTTTTTCACCCCACTCATTTGAGGTATCTTTGAAATTCATCATTTGTGCATAACATACCATCTCAGGACATGAACTGCCATCATGTTCATCAGTAAGGTGAAATACACACATAATCCCTTTAGTAGGAGGTGCTTCAATTGCTAATCTTTGCTGAGCAGGGGGTAATTGCATGGTCTTATTCCCATAGCCCAAAGACAGGTTCGCATTCCTTCTAGGTATATCTTGGTAGGGAGGTAGGTATGAGGTACTGGCTTTAGGCAACTATCTTTTAAGGGTAATCACATCATTTATTAACCACTAGATGATAGGATCAGAAGAAGAAGTTGAAGGCTGAGCATTAGGTGTCTATACTTCCCTTTTCCATTTACCTGTTGTGATTAACTCATCTTCTAATTCAACTGCAAGGGTTTTAGCAACATTTAAATCTGCAACTCTTTGCCTACGGATCAGGAAACCTATTTCGGAAGGCATAGAATTAATAAAGAAACACTTAAGATTATCATCTGGGGGATTTTGGTTAGCTGGAATCTTGTGCAAGATCTTATCAAATTTTGCTACAAAGTCCCTCATTGATTCACGAATTTCCTTCTTTAATTGGGCTAATTGTGCTAAGAGGGAATGTTCATCCTTTGCTACTTTAAATCTTGCCTCAAATCTTGTTTTTAGATCTTGCCAAGTTGTTATCACACCATTTGGTAAGTGATAAAACCAATCAGTTGCTACCCCAGTTAATGTCTGGACAAACAACCTCACAGCAACATCCTCATGTTGAACCGCTATTATCCCACAGTCTACATTAAAGGCATTCAAGTGTTCATCAACGATGATCTTTCCATCACCACTAAATTTTGGCAAATGATCCCTAGTACCTTTTAGCAAGGGGTTACGATTCAAACCTAAGTTCAATGGGCCTACAACTGCCCCCAAAGGATTATTTGCTACCATTGGAAGTATGATATTGAGGGGAGTTGGGTTGATTATACTAGGTAGAGTAACACCATGCAAGGTGAAATCTTGACAAACTGAGGACACAAGTGGTGATGGCGATGAGGAAGGAGGCCTACTTCTTGCCCTACTTGGAGGTGAGAAAGTGGGTTGAAAATTTAGGTTCTATAACTCTTGGAAGACAGAATCAAAAACCCCTTCCCTTCTTTGGGACCTAGTATATCTCCTTGACTCTAGTCTTGCAACTAGGCAACCACTCTTATAATTTGAGTCCCCAACAGAGTTGCCAAAAATTTGTTGGTTAATAGATTTATCTCCTTGAAATTTTAGCTATATCTTCTTAAAGAAAAAATTGACTCCGTTCTACCCTTTAGAAGGAAACAAATATTCCAATAGTTGGATGAATTAATTGAAATTCAACCTCTACATTAGAGGGCAGCTCCTCATTTGATTTACAAAAAATTTATTATACGGTTGATATGCTAACACTTTTAATCAGAAAGCATCGAAAGGCTTTAGCATTTACCCATCAACACAAATAAATGCCTTCAAAACTACACACATAGGAAATTTCTGAAAAAATATTCAAAGGAGAGTTCACAGACATAGATTCATAACATTCTTGCTATATAAATTCCAAGCAAAATAAGGACTCAAAGAGGACTAATGACTTGATCGATACTCTCATGCTTGACAGAGCAAGGGGGATCAAGCAGATTAATACAATGTGATTCATCCAACAACCAATAATAAACATGAATTGAAAGGATTACAGAGGTAACTGATCATCAAATTATATTGTGCCCATAATCAACATAAGAAAGATTGCAAATATGAGAATGCACAGATTCAAAGATAACACCACATTTCATTAGTAACCAGCTATTGTATCATTCAAACAATTCATATCAAAATTTTATATACTGCTCCCAAAATCACAATTTTTGGAACCTGTTCAAAGGCAAGCTTTTTATTTTAAATAGCCATCAGGCCATAGTTTTTACATGATTAACAAATAACATTGACTTTCACTTCAATGAAAGAAACCATTAAAATAATATAAAGGATAACTAAAATCATAGCCACTGAAAGGCCGACATTTCATTTTAGAACAACTAAACATCCACCACAGCTGAGGAAGTTATGGGCTTGTCCTGCTTTATCGTGGATCCATGTCATTCTAGGTGTGCTGCCAAAAATTTTAGGATGACTTGTAAACAGGGTAGGCCAATGTGTATGATCCTCTATTTCCACACTTCTTAGTCCATATTCACCTACATAACTTTTTCTTTATGAACCTCTCAGTTATCTGAATAGACAATGAGCATTGATTCAATCCTTGCTACCTTTGAAAAGTCATTAGTAGTCAAGGAATTTGTGGTCTAAATAGAATGAACTCTTTCTTGAAATAATTTAGTCATGTCCGCAACTTTGTCAATCACCTTGGCTCCCTCCTTCATGAGTTGGATATCAATACATTTAGGATCTTTTTGTATAGTGGCAATCAAGTCACTGAGTCCTCTAAGTAGCTTGGTGGACTCTTCATGGCCCTGCCTGATGACTGAATTGTGCCATTCCATATTTTTCTTTGACACATATAGCACATTGTCATCTAGGTTCTCCACCAGTTTCTCAACTAGGAACTTCATCACTCGATACTTTTGGACATCATTCATTTGTGCGAGAACCACTACCCACTTAATCCTTTCCTTTTCTGAGGCGATCATCTCCACCTTGAGCTCTTTACTTATGGTTTCTGTATCCTTATAAAATTTAACCAGATTAATAATATTTTCTAATCCTTGTTGAATTATTAGGTCCAGCCATTTGTTAAACATCTCTGTCACTACCCCGCTCCTTTGAACTTGATCAAGCATCTTCTGGTTTGCTGGGGTCTAAGTCCACCATGAACTATTGCAGGATAGGCTCCCTACCCTTCATTTTGCTTCTTGACCGAGTTACTCGAGCAGCTGTAAGACCAGATGATGACCTCCCTAACCTTCTTGGTGGTATTTTCTCTATTGTGGGCTCTGAGACACCTACAACATCAACAATTTCATTAGCGGCAGAAACAGGAGATTGAACCATAGTATGTGAATTACTTCTTGATTCGTGTGAGGACATGTAAGGACCCTCCTTGAATTTTAGTTTCCTTAACCATCTCTCTATTCTCCTAACAACATTGAAAGTCCTTGTTTGGATGCTATCATCTACATTTTTGTTCCAGTCAATTTATGGAATCGGTTTCCCTTCAATCTTAAAACCAAACTCTAGATCCAAGACGTCTTCCTCAATATCTTCTAATACACCTAATGTATTAATTGGGAGCCTCAAGATAGCTATCTATTATAAAGTGAATCTTAACCATAGCCTCTTTCTCACTTCATGCTCATCCTTGTAGTTTTCCCAATAAATCCTCTATCTGAGGTTCATGGTAGAAATGAATGTCTATATTAAGGTTCTCCCTTGCATAACCTTTGCTCTCAAATCTTCACCTAGCCACATATGCTTATAGGTTCATCCTTTTGAACTCCAGTTCCCGATTCAAGGCATCTGATACTAATTTGCAACTGTAATACCCAAGTTCAACGAGAAATACCACCCTAGATTCATGCTTTCCCTTAATCTTTTATCTATATAAGCCAACTACCTTCTTACTTCTGTAAGCACATAGCTATCAAAGGCATACCTAGGTAATTTAAATAGTTGGGCTTCAAAACCACCTGCCTGTATGTAAGTAAATCATAGAAATTGGATAAAGAAACTCCCATATATACTCACAAATTCCATAGCCTCAATGAACATTCTTTTGTTTACATCACTGTGAAGTTAGAAAGCTAGTCTTCCTGCAAAGACTCCATTCCATCTATCAATTTATTCAACATGTCTCTATTGTTGCAACAATAGGTAATAATTGTAAACCCTCATTCCATCAATCTTGGGTTCATTAGGTAATCCAAGCCAACCTCTTGTGCAATCTAAAATATAAAACAGGTAAGAAGACATGTAAAACCTAGTCATCCCCACAAAATTGCTTAGTCCTTCATGAAGTCTCTCCACAATTACCTAAGACCAATCGAGAAATCTGTCACCAGATAGAACCACTTGGATTTAAAAGTACATCTAGTCCTCCCAGTAGAAGGAATGTGAATTCCCCTTTACTCTGTTCAAAAGCACAACAATGTTTCACACCTCTCTGATGAGATGTTCTCTGGTTAAGGGTTTGGGTAATCGTGATCCTCCTTTCAAAACCCTCAAGAGTCAATTTCTTTCAATTACACGTATGTACTTTCTCTTCTTCTCAGAGAAATAGGCATATGAATTTCCAATGGTCCAACCCTCATACTTCTCTTTATGCAAAATACCCATTGTCACCATCACCGGTCCCTTATTAATACTGGCTAACACCTCTCCATTGGGGGTTCAGATACACTTGTTCTCAGAGTCATTTATGCTCATGCAGGCCAACACTAAATCTGGCCATGACGCGACAAGAGGGAATGCAGCAGCTTCCACAAGACCACTCTTAACTATCTTCTCCATTAATGAACCAACCTGAGGTTTCTTAGTCCTTTCAAGGAAATCCCTCAAATCTACATGAACTAAGGAGGTGCCTTCCATTTCTGACAAGATACTCACTAAACATGAAGTTTGGCCAAGCTTTGGTAGCACTGGCCTCATTTTAGTTATCTATTCCCTTACCCAAGAAATTTTTACAGCAATACAGTATGCTACCCCAACAATTTTCAGATTTCCCCCTTTTCTACACTAATAAAACTTTAGTACACAAAGAAACACAACTTAGGAGAAAACAACTGAACTTACCCAATAACACCATAAAAATTGGAAACTCTTCCAGAGAACAAAGTTGGATTTACCTTCGGTGCCTCCAATTTATCAAAGTATGGCAACTCAACCTTCCTAAATATCGAAATAAACTTATACATTTTTCCTTTAATCAGATGGGTAAATATGTATAAGGCCACACACACTTCATCATGATCTACCTAAGCATGTGAAGTATTGGTGAAATGACAAACATGACACCTTCTTGATTTTCCATCCCTTCCGCACAGGCAATTTGATGTTTACATGATTACTTTCCACATTTAGAATTTCAAAAAGTCAAATAAGGGAATATTCTTTCTTGCCGCTTTCATTTCCACCAATAAGATTTCGGTTTAGATTAGAAATGAACCTATGAACCTTGAACCACTTGAACAAAAGGTTCAATGGTTCAACTTCACTTAAGAAATATAACAGTAACGGGCGGCACATAAACAACATTGAGAATGAATGGCAAAAGAAAAAGGACTATTTAAAGTGAACCTTGAACCTTTTGAACCACTTGAAATTTGGATCAAGGTTCAAGACTACATATAAACTAAACCTAAAAAGACTCATGCTCATCATATAACAATACATTGCCGCGACTCACTAAAAAGGAATTTTGAACCTTGAATCTTGAACCTCTTGAAATTTGGTTCAATGGGTTCAAAACTTCAATGACCAAAAACAACAACAACAATAGAAAAAAACGTGCTTGTTCACACAGTGATGAAGACCGAAACAACCTTCTTTTTAAATCGCACTTTGAACCTTGAACCATATGAACCTTTTGACAAAAGAGTTCAACGGTTCAAGTACGAGGAGAACAAATGACCCAACATAATTAAAGGTACAAAAGGCAACCCACAAATTGGAATATTAAGAAGAAAAAAATTACTAGTGGTCTAACACTTTCCCAATTGACATTCTTTAGATACCGAATTAGGAGGTTTCACAATCTGAGGCAAATCTCTAACAGCTTGAGTAGAACTTATCTTAATCATGCAATCAAAATTAACATGAAACATCCTTCTATGCCACAATCATCTTTCATCTATCTGAGAAATCAAACAACTTTACTTACCAGCATTCAAATGAAAGATATTACCTTTAGTCTTAGTTCCTAATGCAATCTCTATGTCGAAGGCATTCAAAATATTACATTTATTATTCTTGAATTTCAAATCATATCCCTTATCAACCATCTGTCCAATTCTCAAAAGATTATCCTTCAAACCTTCAACATATAAGACATCATCAGTATTATGTTTACCATCAAAGGAAATAGAACCTATACCATGAATTACACATGCTTTATCATCTCCAAATCTTACTATACCACCATTATACTTCTCCATATTCATAAATTTAATTTTATCACCTATCATATGATGTGAACAACCATTATCAATTACCCATTCATCTTTCTCTTTAATTTTAGTTGCCAAATCTTTCTTCTAAACAATGTAGCTTGTAGAAGTCATTGGTCCGAGATCATATTCCTTGATAACAATAAATACAAATTCATCTTTTGAATTCACTAACTCTTCATCTATTACATCTTCATCAACAACATAATAACAATTCTTCTTATATTTGTATTTCTGGTTAGGCTTATAGGGCTTAGCATACTTGTCATGCTACTCATATCTATCATGCTTATCAAATTTATCATGTTGGTCATACTTTGACATTATTTCAGTACACCTAGAATAAAAATGTCATGTCTTATTACAAGAGAAACATTTCAAAGGTAACTTCACATCATACTTATTGGATCCCTTAGGAAATATCCAATCAATAAGTGCTTCAAGCTCTTCCAACTCTCTTTCTTGTTCTTCCATCTCTCTCATTTCCCTTTCATATCTAGAAATGCTAGATGAAATTTCTCTCGGATCATACTTCTGCTTCTCAGATATAGAGGATTTATATGCAATCTCAAATTTACCATGCGATTCTCCAAATTCACTCAACTCAAAGGCAACAAGTTTACCAACCAGCATGTCTCTTGTCACAATGGTCATAGTCCATATTTCATCAATAGAAATAACTATAGATTTGTAAGGAGGCAAGGATTTCAGTAGTTTAGCAATAATTTCATCTTTTTCAAGAGTTCCACCAATACATCTTATGTTCATGACAAGCTCATTCACTTTAGCCATAAACGATAATATGTTCTCATCTTTTCCCATCTTCAACATTTCATACTTTCCTTTTAAACTCTGCAGTTTAGCATCTTTGACATGCTTATCTCCTCGTCCAAGTTCTCTAACTTTTCCTAGATCTCATGTGCAGTTTATAATCTCATTACATTAGACATATCAAGATCAATCAGGGCAATCAACAATTCTTCTTTAGCTCTTATGTTATGCTCAAAATCCTTGATCTCATTTGCAATAACTAGACCATTCTGAGGAACATTGTAGGTATTGTTTGTAATCTTCCAATAATATTCTCCTAGACACTTCAAATTACACTCCATCTGGTCCTTCCATACATTATAATTATTTCCATCAAATCTCAAACTCTCTTTCTTGAAAACATAGGTTGCCATCTCGGATCTCCTCAAGTGGTCAGGCTTCTTCCAGAAGATATAGCTCTGATACCAATTATTGGCAACAATAATGAAAGAAAATTGAGAGGGGGGATGAATCAATTTTCACCGGATCTAACAATTTAAGCACAACTTCTTATCTAATCAATTATAGTAAGAAAAAAAATAAACACAATAATAGCAATGCACATAATACCAAGATTTTGACGTGGAAAACTTGATAAATGGAAAACCTACAGTGGGAACCTACCAACAATAAGATGATACTCAGCAGTAGTATGTGAAAATATTACAATAGGAAATGCACATGCATTTAGGCACTCTTTCTCGAGCTCGCTGCTAAAAAACAAGAAGTGCTACAACCCTAAGGAAGGCTCACTTCCTTACAAAGATCGGATAATCCAAATAAGATGAACTAAAAGACTAGCTTCTCCAAATAGCTGATGACAGTTCTAGTTAAGCACATTTGTCTGCCCCATAACATTCTTTTCTCTACACTTCACATCGAAAGATGAATTCACTTGTTCATACATACACCATTCAGTAATAATGCAGACAAAACACCCATACACAAAATACATGAATAAGACACCTATTTATACAAATCATCAATGTTGACTATAAGGTAGGATCAACCCTTAAGACATAATTACAAAATTACATCACATGATACATAAATCAACCATCAGACCAATACAATGCCATGACAATATAGCATGGACCCAAATCAAATCCACGAATATAAATCTTACCAAGATCATCTGCAACACGCTACACCACCGAAAATGTCACATAACATGAAGATAATCACCATACCCATAAGATCTTCAATAACATGCACAATGATCAATGCAGACTAGAAAAACAAATAGGACATGGTTAGGAAACACCAACAAGAACATTAGAACCATCCGCAATAGCTGCACCTACACGACTTAGTCAAATCTTCATCGATCAACATAGTAATACTCAAGAACATTCAACAACAACAACTAGGACTAGAAAGATAACTCGCAGAGCGCCAAATCATGAACCATTTGAATTGAAGGTACACATGAACATATCAAACATTCTCCTAAATCCACAACTTAGGATACAATCATTCTGGGGCACAACGGATCAAATTCTGGAACATAAGAACACTAAACGTTGAAAAAACAATCCTCATACTGGAAAAATAAGTGAGGAGGAAATAAGTCCTCGATTTGGGGGCATGCAATTTGGGAATAGGAAAAATAAAAAAGAGAGAGAAGAGATAGCTAGACAAGAGGAGAAACCCAATCCTAGAAAGGATTTATTTTTTCTTTGTAATATTATTCAAGAAAGAATGAAAAAAATATATGTATCTTTGTTTCTTTGATTGGAAAACCATTTCTCTGGCATCTAGAATATGATATGAGATATTGTTTGACTAGATGAAAACTCTTTTTTTATTGATTAAACTATTTTAAATTATTATCATGGGAGTACCAAGTATCACTGTAGTTGCTATCATTCTTGAACTTCGTATCATTATATTTTGTCTTAATGTTGTGAATTAGTTTATGTTGAGTGATTATTAGTAAGGTTGTCATCAAGTGGTATTAGAGCATAGGTGTGTGGGGTTATTTTCATCAAGTGGTATAAGAGCCTAATATCTTGAGTATGTATATCGTTTATCGAATGTCAAGCAATCTACACCAACTCGAGGTGAAGATTGGTGAAGGTAAAAGTTATGAAAAATAATCAGTCATGTTGTCTATCCTCTAGTAGAGATGACGTTGGGTAGAAGGTGTCCAAACTTCTTTTGTTGAGAGGAAATGGATAGAAGAGGTCTTGGAGAGGTGCCTCATCCAAAATCTTGCTGGGTAGAGGATAGTTGTGAGAGTTGTGGGAAAGAAGGTAAAATGGTGAGAGTATGAGAGGAGCTCAAGAGACGGGGATAGGTGTGAAGGATCCCTATAATGGTGAGACCTAGAAATAATCAAATTTATTGATGAAGAGAACAAGAAAAAAAAGTACAAGGAATAATTTTATTCAGGATCAAATCTGCAAGAGCACATGATTTCTTTTGTCCCTAGGAGAGTCTAATGCAAGGGCATTGGGTTATTCTCTTTAATTTTCTTGTTTTATTTTATTTTAGTCTTATCAGTAGGAATCAATTTGGAATCAATATTGCCACATGGGTAAGAAAATGGATAGTTGATATAGTTGCCTTTAATAAGAGGAAGTGAACACTTGAGGGTGGTTGGAAGATTAACAATCAGAGTAGATAAAGTGGAATAGTTTGGAGGAAAAGGAATGGGAAAAAATGAATCAGTTATGAACATGAGAGATCAGTTGGGAAAGAGTCAGAAAAGGAAGAGAGAAAACAAAATGCCAAGGGAAGAATAAGAGGAGGTTGTTAGCAAGCACTGCAGAGGGTGGTCAGTGAGAGTAATGGGATGATTCCAGATAGGTCTCATAGAAGAAAGGTTGGACCAAGGAGGAGCTTCAAGTGTGGGCCTATGTATAGAGGGTGTCATCTAGAAGAGGTGAAGGTTTATGCCAAGGAGGAATAAGTGAGGGAAGAAGCCCTCAATTTGGGGAAATGTGATTCGGAAAGAGGCAGAATGAAAAAGAGAGAGAAGAGATGGCCTAGCAAGAGGAGAAACCAATCCTTTAAAGGATCAATTTTTTCTTTGTATTCTTATTCAAGATAGAAATAAATGAATATTTGTATCTCTTTTTCTTTGATTGGAAACTTTTTTCCTAGCATCCTAAATATGACAAGAGATATAATTTAATTGGATGAACACTCTACTTTAAATGATTAAAGTATTATGTCATGTGAGTACTGAGTATGATTGTAGTTCATGTCATTCTTCAAATCTCTATCATTATGTGTTGTCTTAGCACTGTGAATTATTTTTTGTTGAGTGATTGTTAGTAAGGTTGTTATCAAGTGGTACCAAAGCATAGATGCATGAGGTAATTGCCATCATAATAGAATCAAATTTGAGGAAAGGTGGTAAATTCTACCAAGGCTACAATAGAATAACCTTAGGCAAGGAGGTCTAGAGAATCTTTCTAAGGTAGGGTAGAAAGGCCAACTTAAATTAAAATAGATGGGAAACCATTTGGAGTTAGAGATAGTTAAGCCTATTGACTCTAAATGTTCAAACACAATAGTACTTTCATGGAATGGAAGGGGCCTGAATAACATTCCTATATAAAAGGTTATTTGTTGTTTGAGTAGAGTATATTATTGTGATATTATTTTTATTCAAGTGTCAAAGTTGTCCATTAATGACATGTCTAATATTGCTGCCAAATTTTGATAGAGAACTTTGTTGGAGATATTAGGACCGCATCATGAAGATATGGATCAAACTAGGAAACTAACCAACACACATGAGAATGTTACATCTTGAATAATGAAGAACAACAAGATCGTGATGTAATGCTAAACAAGAACTTGCAATGAATTGCTTTGAACTAATATGTTACAATCTACAATATGGCTTGCTTATATAGGCAAGTGAGATGGAGTAGGCATGGCTACCTTGTGACAATAATAAATGTAATATGTTGACTCATCTTTGTCTATAATAACACCTAAGAAAACTAACATGAAAAATATTAAATGATTGTTCCATGTGAAAAATAAAGCTATGCTAAGTAATCTTAATTAGAGTAAATATAATAAATCTAATTTACTCCAACACCCCCCCTTATGTGCAACTTAGGAAGAAAAATTATTATGCAAATGATGTAAGACTAATGTGAAGATACAATATATGGGTCTCGACAACCAGGCCACATTAGGTATCCATGTATAACTAATCATGTAACTAATCTCTGACAAATGGAGAAAAGGAGAAACCTCATGGGACATATCTCCTCTCCAAAATGAAGATATGCAAGATATATACAAGTGAAAGATCATGTGATGTATAGAGGTCTCTCCTCAATACCTACCAAGAACTACATCCATCATGAGAATACAATTGATAGCCCTCTATAGGAGGGAAAAAGAGAGATTGTGGGGCTCCCCCATAATGAATAATCACTTGCGAAAATGGTAAGTGTCTAAAGAAAATCCATTCTCCAATGCGTACAACCACTTCTCTCCCCTTAGGAAGAAACAAAACTATATATAGATGCAAGGATGCTTCCCATTCAGGATATGCTAGAAAAAATGGAAGCATGAAAAATGATGATGTCTTTGAAAACTGCTCAGCTACCTCCTTGTCCATGAAATGTGATGATGTTATAGCCCAATCAAACAAACACGAAGATTACAAGCTCCAACTATGTGGAAACTAATATGGAGAAAGATCTAAAGATGAAAAACTGATAGTCTATCATTCAACCAAATGTGAAAGATGATAATGGTCGAACTGGTCAGGAATGATGCGCGACCCAATCGATGACTTTGAAGAAGATTTGGGAACCTCTGAAGCAACCTAGACTAAAGTGGAAAAAACCTTCAAAGGATCAGAATCAATGTTCCTAGGGACGTGAGTGGTAATCAAGTCATAACCCTCTTCTTTGCAATCAGAAGATTTATGGTCATGTTTGGGAGGAGATAAACTTGATGAAGAAGAAATTCAAATATTATGAAGCTTGTGTAATTATCACAACGCATGCTTTATCTTCCATAATATAAAAGAAAAAAAAAAAAAGTTACTATTGTCAAATATCGAACTTATGACAAATTACAAACTAAAGAAGAAAAAAAACAAAAAAAACTAAGATAGATAAAAAACATTTGAATGGACGAACTCGACTGGTGGGAAGTAGTTGATGACGATTGACCAACATTGGAAAGTGCCGATACGATGTATAATTGGTCACCAGAAAAAAAAACCTCTCCTCTAAATATTCGCAGCCCTGAAGAAATATCTCAGTCCAAAAATAAAACTAGCAAAAGTAATAGCCTCTGATCAAATAAAATCGTAGCTCCTCCCAAAATCGCACAAATGCAAGAATATCGATAGTCACCTTTAATATTCGATACTTAATTAATAACGATACTCAATATTATCGATGGAAAATTAAATATGCACTATCATGGGAAAAATATCGATGCACCATTTAGAATTATAATATTGATGCAGCCTCACATGAAATAGCTGCACCACAATTAAAAATCGTACCAATAATAAATATGGAACCAATCTCGATATCATTGCGAAACAATGAAGAACAGTGCCACTGTATTAATATCGATGCCCCATAAAACCATTACCTTGGATAACGATTGCACCACTCATGGATAAAAATTGATGCACCTTAATATATATTGCAAGTAAACAAATATATCGTTGCTTCTTCAAATCAACTTTCAATAAGCATGTGCCATGGTATGAAATGCAAATATCGATATACGTGGTCCACCTTAATACATCAAAGCCAATATATAAGGGATCACCAAACAACCATACAATTGCTCCTCCAAACAATATCATGGCTCCTTTACGAGAAATATATCGCAGTGAACGAAAATATCCACTAAGTTTAGGGGCTTGCGCGCATATGTGAGAGATGTCGTGTGGGCAACCACACTCAAAAAAAAAGAATAGGCAACCAATATTCAGAGAGGACAGCTGATGATAGAATGGAGAAGCCAGCATCCAAACAAATAAAGTCCGCCAAAAAAACTGATAACACCCTTATTGACTTCTGATAATAATAATCGCTGCCCACTATAAGATATCGATGTAAGAAGAGAGGTCAGATCACACCAGATCACGGCAAGGGAAAAATTGTATATCGCATCTTTTGTATGACAATCAATACTGTGATAATTTACATATCGCTGCACTCAGACAAATAATAATAAATGGAAGGAAGGAATGATATGGCTGCTCTTCAATATGTGAAATCGTAGGAAGTATGACTGTAGCTACAGGTTAAATTTCAGATAATCACTTCAACCAGAATAAGGAAATACGCATCACTATTAGCAAGTAGGATTGTCGCTGAAAACATGGTTAAAAAAACAAAATAATATCAACACAGAAGTAATGACAGATTGCATGGAGGCAGCTTCTAAAAATTTTGACAATTTTCAATGCTGAAATGATGTCGAATCTGTAAACTAGACTGTGGGAAGTTGAATATCAGATGTCTTATCAACTACTCAATTCTGTGATTGGGAAGGTAATTTGCCTCGACAAAGCTTTGATATCATGTTGGAGAAATTAGGAGCCCGTCATGAAGCTGGAGACTTCAAGGGATCTAACCAAGAAACTAACCAACCACGCATGAGAATGTTCCAACATCAGAAATGAAGAAGAACGTGATCATAGTGCAATGCTAGACAAGAAATTATAATTAATATGAATTGATATGTTACAATGTACAATATGGCTTTCTTATATAGATAAGTGAGATGGAGAAGGTACAACTATCTTATGACAATATTAAATGTATGATGTTGGCTCATCTCTATCTAGAATTACACCTAAGATAACTAACATGAACAATATTAAATGATTGTTCCTTATGACAAATATAGTTATCATTAGTAAACTTAATTAGAGTAAATAGAATAAATCTAATTTCTCCAGCAAGGTCAATATGAATGTATTGGTGCATAGAGTAATGTTGGTGGCCTTGTCCATTCTATCGCATTTAATGTTCATTGTCGAATCTTTTCTTGATTCTAGATAAGTCTCTCTATTCACCAATGTGTATGAATTAATTGATGTTTTCCCAATCCTAGAAAGGAGCCTTATCTTAGCCAATCTCACCAAATATTGAAGTCAATTTAAAATGGTTCTTCTTCTTCTTCTCCTCCTCACATCAAACCTCCTATTGTGATTATTGATAATGTTGAAACTATTGAGGATACTAATGATGATTTGTCTTTGATGTTTTATAAAGCTTCAACTTTAGCTCCTAGTGACACATATGGTGATTCATCATTAGGTCATGGTCCTTGTTTGGTACTAGAGATAGCCTCCTCTATTGTACTAGTTGTAGATCCTTTGAAAATTTTCTACCATGTCTTGATGATACTGGGAAATATTGGGAGGCAGCTGATTGCTGGACTACCTCATTTCTTGGAGTTGATTTCTTTTGTGTTTTCTTGCATGTAATTTGATCTCCCATAATGTGATGTTTGGTGTGTCTTTATGTTTGTTAAGTTCTCTTTGAGTGACCCTTGATTTCTCCAATGGCACAGCGATATAAAAGAACCAACCTTGTCATAACATTCCTCTATTTGTATCATCATTCTTCTATATGTTGTGTACATGTTAAGTCGTGAATGTGCTTTTTTATTGTATAATTTGGGAAAATGCAAAGTGTTGAGATATTTTTGGTCTATTTCATGTTGACACAAAAATATTTTTTTGTTGATATGCTCTTTTTCAATTGTTGTTGTAGTTCCATTACCTTTGTGGGATGAGGTTAATTTAAAATAATCATACTTGATATATATGATTTATTAGATTTGCATAATGATTCTAGATAGTGAATCCCTCATGTTCCCTTTCATGACTTGTGACTATCACCAGTGATTTGCCTATATTTTGGTATATTTCACTATGGTGATGCACTTGTCTTTCAAATGCATGTATTCTACCTTAAAAATAGTTCTTCTCAATAAGGCATATGTGTCATTTTAACATGGGGGCACACTCTCCACTATATGTTTCACTTTATGCACACACAACAAGTTTACTTTGTACACTATGATCATACACCATGATATGCTTGGTGCACACCGCAACACCCATTTTGTAGTCACATTTTTGGATTACCTAGCAAATAGATATTTTATTTTGTAATCTTTTTGTTTTGTGCACACTACAGTAGCCATTTTGTAGTCACCTTTTTTTTAAGATTATCTAGTAAATATAGATTTTCCTTCATAATAATTTGCAAGAGCTAACTATCATAACACACCTTGATAGACCTTTTTGATTCTCCTTTCTTTAACATGACTCCTAGTAAGCAACTCTTACTAGATCTAGAAGTCATGTCACTTCTCTTATGGCTCCTAGTAAGCATCCCTTACTATACCTAAATCCCATAGCCTTATTTGTTCTTTCATGCTCCATGTGTATGTATAACCTATGTTTATCATGTTATTCCTTTTATCTTCATATTTAAGATTGATAAGATCATAAGTCTTAGAGGATTGGTGTTATCTTATCTCTTTGATGTCTAGGTGACAATCTTTAGATGATATCCTATACTTTACCAAGAATATGATCATAATGTTATACTCTCACTAAAGTGGAGGATAAATGTGGTATAGTAAATTGTATCCTCATATAATTTACACTCATTGAGGTGGTTTCCCATAATGCCCCTTATTCCTAACCTATTATGATCACCCCATGGCCAAATTTGGGTGCCTAACATAGTTCTAAGCTCGCCGACCTCAAATTCAGCTCAAAGTGTGAATACTATGGCACATAGAATCCTCATCATCCTACACTATAGCACCTAGTACCCTAGTCCTCCTAGACCATGGCACCTAGCACCCTATTCTAATCCATTGGGTCTAAAATTTGAGTCTCTAATGGTAAAAAAAATGGAGAATGGGAAATTTCTTCTTGCTATCGACCTTCTTTGAAATTCAAACACAAAACATGTGAATTTGTCTATAAGTAAAACTCCCACCCCCTCATATGAACATCTCAGTCAATTCATATCAAGAAAGTTTGAATTGAGCACTTTCAATCATTCATCTTCAAGTCATTAGGGGAGAGATCCAAAGTAAAGCATTCAAGATTTCAAGTTGTTCATCATCATCAAGATTATGTGTCTCTCCTTGAATGAAGGGATGCCTTAACTCCTTTCAAGAAAATTGAACCTTTTATGAATGCTTTAAGGAAATAATTTTATAGGAAATGTATCATTTGTCAATTCAGGCATTTCATTAAAGTTTTCAGCCTGTTTCCTACTTGGGGTGAACTCTCTCACATCATATCATAGCTATGGTGGCTTAGGTTAATTCCTACCCAAGGTTTGACATAGAAAATCCCCTATACAACAAAATAGGTTTTCCTCTTTTTTGTACATAAGTTACAAATGTAACTTCTAAAAGTTGCAAAATTGTAGAGTGCGGACTAAGAGCTATAGTTCCGAGGTTTGAACAAGCTAGAACTCATGGACTATGTCAATTATTAGACCCATTTCACACATCTTGGCCGAATTTTAAAGAGTGGGATATGAGGAGTATTTTGATGTTGAATTCGAAGTCTTCGGTTGTAGAACACATGTTAGGACTAAGGCACCTAGAACACATTTTTGACATTTTTAGGCTCAGATTTTAGTGATAGATTCATTTAATTTCTTTTTATAGCTCAAATATTCTATGTTTGTTACGTGATCAATTTTTGTAGGTTTGTGCTAAATATTGTCAATTTCTTAACATTTTACCTAGTTCCTGAATCATTTCTTGTCATTATCATATCCAATCATATCAATGAAAAAGAGATTAATTAACCATAGTGCCAAAATCACCTAAGGGATTCAAGTAGGGCCTAATTTGTTGTTCTCCAATGAATTTATAGTGAAAAATGATTCCTAGTTTACATGTTTAAGATGGTGAAACCCACCCCATTTTCCAAAACTAGGAATCATTTTCGTAGAATGGATAACAACATCAATAGTTCTATAGTCTATCTAAAAGAGCTAGCACTACTCTTCAACATTTCATCTTCCTAATATTCAAGATGAAAACCTAAAAACTTAACTCAAAGAGGAATCACATTTATTTTCTCTATATCCAAGTGAAAATGCCAACTTGATATTCTCATAAATAAGCTTGAACTATGTAGAAAGCATGTCCCATCAACAATAATTATATTCACAATCTTCATTATTTAAAAAAAATATAACAATGATGAAATCCTTAGAAATAGAAAAAATCTTCAACTTATCCTTTGGATTAATTTTTCTTTTATATCTCCTTAAATTATAATTATTTAGCTTTCACCCTAAAACATTCACAATGAAAAAGGCATCTTTTCAAACTAAATGTATCAACCACTATTTTTATATCTTGAAGACAAAACCTCCCTTATCCATAAGAACTGCTTATCATTTTTCATCTTATATCTAAGAAATACTAAATTCCTGTTCTTAAATAAATCTATGAAAGAACGAATTCCCTCCCAAAGGAAAAAGAAAAGAAAAAGAACTCACCGGTAAAATAGAAGGGGCACGCCAAGATGATGTTCCTACAAATTGCCCACATTCCAAAGTGCAAATCCTGATAGAAAAGAATTAGACTTGAAGGAGCCACCATTCATACCAGCCCTATCCCCATTTCATGAACCATCATCTTGGCTAGCATCACAATCTCCGCTACAACCTTGCCTCAAGAACCAAAACTACTCCCATTGACCAAGCGAGTGAGAGAAGGGCAAATCCACCACTCCGCATAGGCGTCACAACGGGAATGAGGGACCTCATCCTTGACGCAAAATAATCTTCTATCACAAGGTGTGAAATGCAACATTCAAATTATTGACAATGTTAACATTGATACCAACTAACGAAGAACATTTGCTTGCCTCATATGGAGGCCTAGGTAGGAGAAAACCTTTGTGTAGGACTCTGCATCGAAATAGAGACATCTAAAGCAACCTTTACGGTTCTAGCGAGAAGAAGCATCTTAGCAATGAAAGCCTTTTCGACGATGGGAGAAGATAGAAAAACAAGTTCTCCAGCAGAAACATACCTATCCACAAAAGAAATCTCAAGTAAATACGAATTAACATTTCTTCGTCCTTGTGTAAAGATAAAAAAATCAATAACTTGATACCAAAATTTTAAATATTTGTTTATATTATTTGAATGACGATTTTTTTTAATTTAATAAGAAAACTTTTAAACATGGCAAGTGAATGTATTCAAGCAAAACACAGCCTCATAGCTCGCCATATCTAAACTAATTAATCTTTAAAATTGTAATTAGTGGTATTTTGAAATAAATGTATACTCAATACAATTTATGCTCGTCAAAGTGATTGATAATGGGTTCAGATTTTTTTGTCGGTAGTAAATGCATTCTGCAATTTAGTTGCGTCAATTCGGACAATGGGCTCGGCTTTTAGCTGGCATAGTGAATAAATACAACCTCATTTGTTTCTTTCCATTAATGGTAATGGGGACATCAGCTGAGTCACAATACATATCCAATTCTATACAATAGTCATGTCACAGTTTTATCTCTTATGAATTTCTTCTGAAGATAAAATAAATCTTTCGAAGGACTGGTATCACTTATGAAAGAATAGATCAAAAAAATATAACAGAAACCAATAGCTGAACGTATGCTACAACATACAAAACTAAAATCTTTATTGATTCATACTTAAAATGCATTACAACTCCTCTTTTATTTATAGAGGATTCACCGATCCTTCTGAAATATCTAACTATTACTTAGCCAATGCATAAGCGGTGGAAGTGGAAGATTAATCCATCGATTGATATACAAAAGTAACTGTTTTAACTGTGGAACAGTGCATGCGTGGAGGTTAGAGGTCTCAGCTGCATGCATGGAGCAGACGTAAGATCAATTTATTAATTATATCAAATCTTCAGTTTGGCTGCTTGCATGTAGATGGTGGCAGGCGGAGTTAACTATAGTTGGGATTACAATCTCCAACAACTTATACTAACGATTTGTGTCCACAAGGGTAATATACCAAATATCCTTCAATATAAAACATTTAGGGTTTCATGGGGCCAGCATAGTTTATCAAAGAATTTATATAAGCACATGAAATATCTTGGAGTAAAATTATCAACGTTCTCATGTGCAATTGTTTTATCGGATGGTAATGTAGATCACTTGAGTGATACGCTGGCAGGCAGAAGAGCTACAAATAGGAAAGTTCATTTTGGAGCTCCCCAAACCTGGTTGTTTATTGTGGATGTTTGGGAGTCAGTAATGGCGTCTTGTTGGAAGATACTATGCTATTTTCTACTGTGCCTTGTATTTGAGTGGTCCTTGCTTGACGGGGCGGTGGCGGAAGAGATGTCTTATGGTGGCGGAGGAAGTGGCAGGAGTGGTGGGTATGGCAGTGGTGGACGTGGTGGTGGTGGTCTTCCTCGCCATAGTGGTGGGTATGTTGGTGGTCGGAGAGGTGGTGGTGGTTGTTGGGGCGGTCCTCCGCGCCATGGCTAGGGGCCGAATGATTAAGGAATTCTCGTTGCATATAAACTGGTAGCAGAATTGTTTTATTATTGCAATTAGTTATATAATAAAGCTGGTTCCGGTCACTGCTTGCTCGGTGCTTCAATTGTAAACCTATTAAAATGTACTTGCTGTAAAAAACATGATAGAAGATTTTTCGGAAAGAAAATGGTCATTTAATTGTTGAAGATATAATAGAGATAAACAGGTTTGGGATGAGTATGATAGCTCTTTGCAATGCTTTTTGTTTGTATAATATTTTGTTTTGTATTAATCTACAATTTAAATGAAGGTTTATGTTGCAGAGTGTGAGGAAGTAAATTATAGAAAGATCTTTCTTAATGTAAAAAGATGTTTTTGAAAGGGTTTCAATTTGTTTACAAAAGTTTAAAGAAGGGATAAATAATACAGTTGCAATAAAGTTGTGGGGAAAAATAAAATTTTAAAGAAATTAAACAATTTCATAAGTATATTTAGGAATTCATACGTCTTTGATTCAACCATGGGATGTCAAGCCTTTTTTTGGAAGGCCCTATTTTATGTGAGTAACAATCCAATAAATCTCATTTACCACATCCACTAAAATAGGAGAGAGGAGAGGAGACTCTCTCAAGTCCCAATCAAATGTGGCACACAAGAAAGGGAATGCCTAACTTGGGAAGTTGACTAACAAGAAGCCGCCACAAAAATGGAGAAAGCACATCAATAACCCTCATAGCAAGGCATGTAGGATCTAGAGGAGGAGGATCCATAAGGAGCATAATCAAAAAATGAACCACCTCCCTAGTAATAGCAAGAGGCTTAGAGGCCTATAAATTGAAAACATCTTTAACCATATCTAAAGTGATGTTTTCATGTAAAATGCATTATTCAATTAGGAAGAAAAATGTAAGGCTTTAAGGAGTGGACAATCTCACACCCAATATCTTGTGGCAAAGCACCTCTTTGACTAGAAGGGGATGCTTTCATAATGTAGAATATGACTTGAAGAGTGATAAAAAATATGAGAAACAACCTAAACTGTAAGAGGCTTGAATAAATTAAAATCTACAAGGATGCAAGCACAAGTTGTGTGATCTAAAAATAGTAGCTCCTTGGTGTACCAAGATAGAATTTCTAATAGGTTTACTAGTTCTTTTATAGGATGAGTCAAACTAAAAATAAAGAGGAAGATAAGGGGGAAGAATCCAAGCTTGTAGCTAATTGAAAGAATATTCAAAGGGTTAAAACATGAAAATGAAGGCTTTAGTAGGTGAACTTAGCACCATTACTTGTAGCCTAGTTATGGATCTCACTATGTAGGTGGTAGTGCAAACTTGGTTGGTGTGTCTAATCCTATTTCTTTGACTTTGTTGGTTGTTGTGGCCGATTCTTCCTCTATGGTTTCCCTAGTGTCTATGGTTCATGCAAATGATAAGTGCACTCCTAGATCAACTATACCCTCTCCTCTAAGGGCTTCCTTCACTAACCATTTGTGTAACCTTTTTCGGGTTTGCCCCTATTACAACCCTAAGTTCTCTTGAGAGATACATCCCTTATTACCATATATATATGGTGGTTATAGGCCAATAGTTGGTTGACAATATCTAATTTTTTGAGAGAAAAGGTTTGGTTTGCAAGTTTTACCATTTTTGGGTAATGCTTCTAGGCTTTTACTAGTAGATCTTGGCTCACTAGACTCTTGTACTTGAGGGTAAGAAAAAAAATTATCCTTGTACTCATGGAATCTTTGTTATTATTGGAAATTGGATTCTCATCCTCTCTCTCTTCATTCTTGAATACCCTCCTTTAATTCTTTAATGAATTGTATTGATGTTTCCCATATTTGGGTAAGACTACGTTACCTTCTGCTAGAGTTTTTGTGTAAATATGCCTATGAGGCTATTACTAATTCTTTGGACCATTTATTAAAAGTGGAATTATACACTATTAATTTCTACCATACATCCTTTTCTTGTATCCTTGTGGATTTTGATCTATCAAAGGATTTACCTAATGAGATTGTTGTTCTAGTGAATGGGCTCCCTTAGACTCATATGATCTTAATTCCTAGTAGAAAAACAACATACGAGTCTCCCATTGAGGGAGACTCATATGAGATTGTTGGTTGATTCCGATTCTTCCTCTATTAGTGAATGGGCTCCATCAGACTCATATGTTATTTTGCTACTAGGAATTTATCATCCCCTTGTCCTTCTAGATCTTAATTAAGGTCTTCCTCAACTAGATGGAACAATTCTTTATTGAACCATCTTAAGGTGTTCCTTGATGACTCAAATAATGGTTTACATGATTCTATTAATTTTCAAACCTCCTTCCCCTACTTCTTTTGTTAGTCTAGATGCGCAGGATGCTACATCCTCTTCTATTGTCTTGATGTCTCACCATAGCTTGTTTGGTTCTCCTCTTCCTTTATTTGTTCTTTTTAAGAAGAATGATATTTATTCTTATTTTTTCTCCTTTTCCTTTATTTTTTTCCCTAATATTAGTCTTTTTGTGAAGAATGCTCCACATTTCTTAAAATTTCATTCCTAAAATCCACAATGGGTGGTTTGGAAAAATATACCACACTATATTTCAAAGTTGAAAAAATATTTTGAATATTTTTTGTGTAAGATCCTTTTTCAATAGTAAAAATAATTTAAGATTCATCACCAATGATATATGTTGTATGCCAAACAAAATATATTATACATAACAACCAAGATAACCAAACACAAAGTGAGGCTTCAAATCATCCCCACTAATAGTAGAAGAAGGAACACAATTTCTAATGTAATAATGAAAACCCTATGGAACTAAGAAGCTCAGTAAACCAATGAAACTATTGGTGCCACATCTAAGGTCCCCAATGTAGCCAAAATCAAAACCACTACTATAAATTGATGAAGAGTGAAAAATGTAAAATAGATACCCTAATCAAAGGGGTTGTTGCTAGAACCCCAACATTCACGTGAATGAACATATAAATAGATATATCATCATAGTAGCCTATAAAAGAATATTTAAAATAGCTCATCAAATGTATACGGATAGGAGGATGAAGTGGAAAGGTGGGAACATCAAATTTTAAAATCTTAACTAGATGTCATTAATGAGACCTAACTAGAATAATTTAAGTATTACAATAATTAAAAATTCAGCATAGATTGATATTTATATGTTTTTATGTAAATTATTGTGACTTATTTTATGTAATTTATTGGTAAGATACAAAAATTATGATAGAATTGTAAAGTTTCCTCAATTCAAAGATACAAAAAGTTTATCGGTATAAGGTGAGAGAAAAAGAAACAAGAGAAAAAAAGAAATGAGACATGTTACAAATAATGATGAATGCTAAAGAGACATAAACCAATATAAAATATATTTAGAAATATGTGATGTAGAAAAAAATGGTAAAAAGTATGAAGATGTGGATATACACAACATAGGAAGAGAGTATTTTACAATCATAGAAATAATTTAACATATGAAGTTAAAATGGATCAAAATACAAGTATTTGATAAAAATTATAAATAGATAGGAAAATAAATAACAATTTTATTTTGCATACTATAATTGCAATAAAAAAGTTAGAAATGACAATGTGAAGAGAAAAAATATTAGTTTAAAAAGTTCAAGTAAAAAACAAGTTTGTGTTGCTTTCTCTTGTAGCCTCTACCTCTATGGCCCCCATTTCAATATATTGTATTATTCTTATTTCAATGATCCTCCTATGGATCCTTCTAGTGCTCTTTCGAGTTGAGGCCTCATTTCGCCCATGATTTTTGACTCTATGTACCTAGAGTGTCATAATCCCCCTCTAGGCTTGGTGTCCCACCTATCAAACTTTTTTGTTGCCTCTACTACATTGTCCAATATTACTCCTTTAGATTCTCTAGATAATTTTTTTTTGTTAGATTATTGTATTCCACAAGAAAAGGAATTATTCCTTCTTGACCCAAGAAACTTAGTTTCTCCAATTGGTCCCACTTCCAAGTCTCAACTTTGATCTACAATAGCTTGGTTTGAAATCGTTTTCTTTGTTTAAACCCTGTTGTGTTATATTGGGGTTACATTTTGGGTAAAATTGTTATTTTTTCTTTTTCACAACATATTCTTTTGATGGTATTTTTCTAATCTACAATGTGTTGGTGCCCTTCCCCACTTACTTTGATTAAAAAAAATGAAAATTCTTACTCGGAATGTTTTGAGCAGATAAAATTGGGAGAGAACCAAACCACTACATAAAAACCAACCGGGTGGATGAGCTAGAGGAACTCATAAGTAGTGATACCACCAAAACCCAAAAAGGAGAAGAATCATTTTTGAAAAAAAAGCTTTTGATGAGAACAACAAACCCACAAGTATAAAGGTCCCAAATCCACATCATTATATTCTCATAGCAAAGGGGTTTACTAAGGAACCCCAAACCATTAAAAAATTAAAAAAATGTTGCATTGGAAACAAAGCAGCCAAGGGAATATATAACTCTTAGTGTTTTTTAAAAGACTTCCTGCAACCTTAGAAAATAACGGTTTAGGGAGGAACCCTAAGCCATATTTTAAATAATAAACCCTACATTGAAAAGAGAGCAACCAAGGAAATAGATAGCTAAAAGTGTTCTTTCAAAGGAATCCCTAAACCTTTGACTAGTAGATCTCCCTACAAACATAGCATCATGGAATACCTCTATATGTGTGTTATTAGCAGTATCACTAAGGATAAAAGTTCTTGTGTGAGAGAACATAGGGGAGAGCCCCCCCAAAGAAATATAAATATAAGAAAACCCCTTCCCAACCTCTAGAAGGGAGACCTAGATGGATCCATGTTAGAAAGAGACACAAGATGAAAAGGGGAGAAGGGGGAAAATGTAAAGTCCCAATCATAAAACAACACCCACTAGATGAAGTTGGATGCAACTACAAAAGCAAGAACAAAAGGAGAAATGTCATCTCTGGCTATTCTCTTGTAGGGTAACTAGCCCTAAATATGCATCCAAATCCAACCCCTACATATAAACAACAATCCAACTACAAAGAGAACATCATTATTCATTGAAAACTCATAGCCACAGAAACCCCAAAGACATCAACCAAGACCCCATAGATAATTCTCCACCTTAAAAGAAGACACAACAAAGAGAGCTAGTGTATGCATAGAGAGCCCCACCAGAGGTGGGGAGGAGATCATAGCCCAAAAAACAGAGCCAAAGACCTATCCCTTGGGGTATAGAGAAGAGAAAAATAAATATCTCTTCAAACCTACACAACAAGAGATCTCATAGTACCAACCAAAGAAATAGGGAGAGAATATATAAGGAGCTCACAAAGAGTAGAATCCTCAACTCTACCCCCAATAGGGCTTGCCACAACATAGGAACATAGATCTACTATACTCCCACCATGCATGAGTGAGGGTAGGATGTCCCTGCAATAATGACAACCATCCTCATAGAATGAGTAACCAAATCATACTCCTAGCTAAGGCACAAAACAAAAGAACAAGGAGAAAGTAAAAAAGAGCCCAAAATCTAAGAGCTGCCATATGAGGATAGTAAACAAGGGAGAAACAAAAATTAAAGTGGACTCCCTAGACATGGAATCATAACCGAATGATGCGAATGGAAACCAAACAAGCAAATCACAACATGAGGGCCAAAAGCCTAACTAAAAACCCACCCAAAAAGAAAATCAAGGAAACAAAATCAAGTTGGTTAAAGACACACGAAATGAACCAAAACAAAACACTTATTAGGTGAAAGGAAATACCATTACCTAGGAAGAACAACCACAAAGATAAAAGGTTAAAATTTACAACCTTCCTTGTAGCAAAGAAGTCACACTAAGTATAATTTGAGCTAGGAAGAGGGTAAATAAATAACCTCTAAACACCTATAGGAAGCAAACAAATAGGGTAGGCACCAAAGAACCCCACCCCACAAATCCAAGTAACACCCAAAGCACACATTAGCAACCTAGACTAATATTTAGGTTTTACCTCCACCATTATCATCTCCTTCCTGATCATTGTAATATCCTAAGGTTTTAGATGCTCTTGCACTCCCACTCTTGTTTCCATATTCTAACTCAAAAAGTTAAAAATAATATTAATATTATTCTACTACTAGCAATGTAATGTTGTCATTAAGATAATAATAATATTAATGTATTTCATGAATTAATAAAAATCAAAAGATATTGCAACCAAAATAACACACAAAATTTAAAACTATAAATAAATGGAGAGGACATAACCAATTGTGATGCAGGAGCACTAGAGTAGTTCAAACCAGCACTTGGATTTGACCGTAGTGAGACATTGATCCCAGTATTCACCCAATATTGGTATGTTCTTATCGGTTGGTCTTGCAGTGTGTATTAAAGGAGAATTTAGGGTTACATGTTATTTTTGTAACTTGTGTGATGTTGTTTTGGGCCATTTCTGATGTTTCTAGAGGACTGCTTGAAGTTTTATGCATTTCAAGATGTTCTTGGTGATTTGGGTCGACATGTTGCCGTTTACATGTTTCATCATGAACCGGTTGCTCTTTGGCTGAATTGATTGAGCTATTATTGCTTGTGGATGGTATCAAGGAAAACTTTAGAGATTAATTTTGGAGGACACAGGTCAAAGGAAGAAGATATCGAGAAAAGATGTAGGTTTTCAGAGAGATTCTGGTCTAGGGGGACTAAAGTCCAAAAGGACTAAGGTCTATATCAATGCAGAATGGTGCAAACTATTACCAGAGACCTATTTGTCAAGAAGAAGATCTGTGGATTCGAGATTTATGTTGTATGGATTGTTTTGTAATACTGGACTCCAGTCTAGCAGGTGTAGCCGCTGAAGTCATATGTAATTCACTATATGGTTATAACGATTGATTTATCTAGTTACCAGTTATATCATGTGTTACTTCTACCAGTTAGGTTTCTCTTTATTTGTTTACCGGTTATATCTTGTGTTGTGCTACCAGCTTCTAGTATCTTCCATGGTATTTTGTGTTATTAAATGTTGCAAGGCAAAGATGTCCTTCATTATATCTCCCTACCTTGACTGTATCAAGTGGTACTAGAGCTGGTTTGTGAACTTGTTGATCAAAGAAGACCTGGTTATGTACCAATTGGTTGGAAAGAAAGTTGAGGTGGCTTGTAGACTTGTTCAAATCATCGAACGTGAGATAGTACAAGGGTGCAAGCAGACTGTTGAACCTAGAGCTTGAGCTTGATGTAGTTAGTGGGTGGAGATTTGAACAGATCACTGAACTGAGGTAGGCCACAAGGTGGTTCGATAGATCATTGAGGAGAGGAAACCAAAATCTGTAGTCAGACTGCCAAACCCCTAAGGCAATTGTGAGTACCTATTGACAGATTGCAAAACCAGATCAAGTGATTGGACTCACTTTTTAATTAACCCCACGAGTCTGATGCAGGAACACCAGAATAGTTCAAATCGACACTTGGAGTTGATCGTGGTGAGACAACAATCATGGTATTAACCTAGTATTGGTATGTTCTTACCGGTTGGTCTTGCAATGTGTGGCGATGGAGATTTTTGGGTTGTGGGTGGTTTTTGAACTTGTGCAATGTTTTTTTGGGCCTTGTCTGACGTTTCTGGAGGACAACGTGAAGTTTTATGCATTTGAAAGGGAAAGTTTAGAGATTCATTTTGAAGGACAGAGGTCAGAGGGAGAGGAGATCAAATGAAGATTTAGTTTTTAGAGAGATTCTAGTCTCGGGGGACTGAAGTCTGGAAGGATTGAGGTTTGAATTAGTATAGAACAGTGTAGACTATTACCGAAGACCTATTTGTCGAGCAGAAGATCTGCGGATCTTAGATTTTTGTTGTATAGATAATTTTTTTATCCTAGGTTATAGTCAAGTAGGTGTAGCCACTGAAGGAATATGTAATTCATTAAATGGTTGTAACGACTGATTTATCTGGTTACTAGTTATATCATGTGTTACTTCTACCAGTTAGGTTTCTCTTTATTTATTTATCGGTTATATCTTGTGTTGTGCAATCGATTATCGGTATCTTGCATGGTGTTTTATATTAAAGGATATAAGATGAGATGTCCTTCATTTGATCTCCCTACCTTGACTGCATCAAGTGGTATTAGAGCTGGTTTGTGAACCTATTGATCGAAGAATACCTAGTTATGTACCGGTTGGTTGGAAAGGAAGTTGAGATAGCTTGTAGACTTGTTCAGATCATTGAATGTGAGGTAGTACAAGGCGTGCAAGAAGATTGCTGAACCTATACCTTGAGCTTGAGGCAGTTAATGGGTGTAGACTTGAATAGATTACCAAACTAAGGAAGGTTGCAGGGTGGAAAGGTAGATCGCCGAGGAGGGGCAACCAAAATCTATAGTCAGGCCACCAAACCCATGAGACTATTGCAAGTACCTACTTATAGATCACCGAACCAGATCAAGTGATGGGACTCACTTTTCAAATTAACCTTCAGAGTATGATGTAGGAGCATTGGAGTAGTTCAAACCGACACTTTGATTTGATCTCGATGAGACCTTAACATTGGTATTGGCCCGGTATTGGTATGTTCTTACCGGTTGGTCTTGCAGTGTGTGGAAAAAGAGAATTTTGGGTTACGGGTGGTTTCTGAAACTTGCGTGATGTTGTTTTGGGCCTTATTCAATGTTTCTAGAGGACCGCGTGAATTTCTCTACATTTGAAGATGTTCTTGGTGATTTGGGCTGATATGTTATCATTCACACATTTCATCATGAATCGGTTGGTCTTTGGCTGACTTGATTGATTTGTTATCGCTTGCAGATGGTATAAAGGGAAAGTTTAGGGATTCATTTTGGAGGATAGAGGTTGGATGAAGAAGAGATTGAGTGAATATGTAGTTTTCAGAGAGATTCTAGTCTGGGGGGACTGAAGTCCGGAAGGACTGGGGTCCGGATCAATACAAAATAATGCAGATTGTTACTGGAGACCTAGTTGTTGAGCAGAAGATCTATGGATCTTAGATTTGAGTTGTATGGATTATTTGGTAATCCTAAGCTACGGTCCAACAGGTGTAGCCACTAAAGGGATATGTAATTCATTAAATGGTTGTAATGATTGATTTATTTGGTTATCAGTTATATGATATGTTACTTATACTAGTTAGGTTTCTCTTTATTTGTTTACTAGTTAAATCTTTTGTTGTGCTATGCATTGCTAGTATCTTGCATGGTGTTTTGTGTTAACAGATACAAGGCAGGGATGTCCTTCATTGGATCTCCCTACCTTGACTGCATCAAATTATTACTTGAAATAGATGTGGGTTAGCTATATTTGATTTAATATGAAATTAAGAACTTTGTAAAACTAACAAAATGTTCACTCAAAGATTTTTAATTATTAACAATGCTAGAAAATATGTAAAATTATTTGTTTTCTTGATCAATATTATAGCAAAGTGAATTCACCTTATTGAAAAATACTTTTCAAGAAAAATGAATATTAGAAAGAAATATAGTTAATAAATAAAAAAATAATAAGATGAAAAAATATGATGAGAAACTAGTGAAAAGTTTGAACATACTATTTAAAACTTACTTCTTAATAAATAAATTTTCTAAATTTCTATCATCTATATATGGCACTAAACACGACAAGATAATATTAGTTAATAAGTTATCCAATTGATTTGTCAAAATGAGAAAGAGATATGGATAGAGAGGATCATCATCTCAAAAACCTTTTTTATAATGATTACAAGGAGGAGAACCATTCATAATCATAAAAATGAGAGGTACAACAAGCCATAACTTATTTTGTGTAGGATCCATTCTATAGCTTTCTTTTGTGCTTGGTTCTTCATCACCTGGTTTCGGTATGGTGCTTACACCCAATTTTATAGAGGTAGATTACTTATGGAAGGTGACAAAAACATAATGGACCCTACTTCCTATGAGAAATGGGAAAAAAAATGGATTTGTGGATGAAGATTACTGATGGGGACCTTGTGTTGTATCTTAGTGGGATTCATGGCAATGAGCCCAAAATGACTGAGGATTTGGTGAATGGTTGGAAGAAAGGTATCCTCATGGCTTTTGGCATAGAGTTTAGAATCAAGGAAGTCTTCATTGTAGAGATAACTGGCTTGCAGATGGATGGCAAGAATGATAATATGATGAAACTATAAAGATTTGGTCACGTATTGAGAGGGGGGGTGAATCAGTAGATAGAAAATTAACTGGGCTTTCACCAAACTTCTTTCCAACTTAGAATCAACTCACAAAATTTATTGGTTTAGTCATTTTAACAAGTCTACAACTACATTGTTTAACCTTAACAGTTGACCTAATACTTCAGTGATATAATGCAACACATCTGAAACTTATATATCCTTTGACCAAAACCTTAAACCACTTCACTAATACTAATAATAACATATTTTAGATCATTTCCAATCATGTAAATATATCTATGCAGATTTACCAATTATTCATATCAACCATACCAAAAATACATAGATAAAATCATTCACCACTTGACACAATGATTTTTCACATGGAAACCCAAATGGGAAAAACCACGGTGGGAATGGATACCCACAATTATTTTGAACTCTTCTAAAGTTCGCCATGTGAGGAGCCAAGCCTGACTAGAAGCTTATACAATAATGTTATGTTAGGAATAGATCTACTTAAGGACCACCCCATTAAGGGATTGACTACAAATACCATGTTAAAGGTAATACCCTATTAAAGGTAACCTCAGTGGAGGATTTTAAATCCAAGCTAATGGATCACCTTATTAGAGAATTTCAACAACAAACCTGTTAGAGCTTACCCGGTTAACAGATTTTACTGTTGTGATGGTTAGAGAACAACAGGTTATTTGACTGATCTAGAACTAGCACGTCCTTACTAAATTAGATCCTTTACTGCTCCTATCCATCTTCAAATCATTCTGCAAAAACATCTCCTAGTTTGGCAACAATCACTTTCACACTTAATCAAATTTTCGAACCACTCATTCAAACAATCCATCATCCTTAAAAACAAATACATTAGGGTGGTAACACAACACAAACCCTACAATTCTCATAGAGATTACAAACACATCGGTTCAATCTTGACCGTTAGATTACATGCAATCAACTTCACATTCATCTAGGCATCTACAACCTCTCCTGGATCACCACACTTTGAATCTTGTAACACATCAAACGTTTGTCACTTCATACTATGCATTTGATCATTCCCAAGATAAATGGTTATCTTTATGCACCAAAACCTTTTTGAAACTCATCACGTGCAACATGCTTACATGGAAGCTTGATCACCAATCATCATTAGATCATAAATCATCACAACTAATCTCCAAGCTCTATCGGTTAGGGTTCTGCTTCTCCATTAGATAGGATTACTAGTTGATCTTCACTGTATCATTACCGGTTGCTTTACTGCTTCATTACTGGTTGCTATTGACAACAATGACAACACTATACTTCTTCAACATAATATACATGTAATGCCAACATTCTCTCCCTTTGGCATTGATGGCAATACAAATATCAATACCAATTGATTGTCATGATTGAGAGTAAAGTATATACATAGGCATAGGAATCCTGGTTTACATTTTTCAAGATATACTATCCATCAACTGTATCTTCATGTCTTCAGCTGGTCATATGTCTGCAATTTGTCTTCTCTCCTTAACATATAAGGCTATCAATCATATACTTTTTTTCTCCCCCTTTGATATTAATGCCAAAGTGAAGGTAAACCATTATGTTTCTTATCCATGCTTCACTGATCTATAATTAGCTACTCCCTCTATGGAGAAGCTCTATTCTTCATCATTCCTTCTTCAAGATTTTTAGTAGGCTCAGAGATTGATGTCTTCCATATCTTCTTAATGGACTTCATGTTAGGGTACAAACCCTAACTCACCTCTAAGATATTCAAATGTAGCCTTAGGTAGAGGTTTAGTAAAAATATCTGGTAGCTATTCTTTACTGGAAACATGCTCCAGTGATACATCTTTTCTTCAAACTTTCTCTCTCAAGAAATGATACTTCAGCTCTATATGCTTTGTCCTACCATGCAACACCGAGTTCTTAGAAATATTTATAGCTCTAGTGTTATCACAAAAAATTATTACCGGTTCTGATATCTTCAGCTTGAAACCTTCCAATATGTGTCTCATCCAAAATTCTCGGGTACAATTCATGTAAGTTGCAACATAGTCAGCTTCTATTGTTGATTGGGAGATACAACTTTTTTCTTGCTGCTCCAAGACAATAATTTGCCTCGAAGAAAAAATGCTCCTCTGGTTGTACTTTTCCTATCATCAACATTGCATGCCCAATCTAGATTGGTATAGAATTTTAAGTCAAAGTCTCCTGCATATGGATACCATAATCCATAATCTATTGTGCCTTTCAAGTATTTGAATTATTTTTTGTTTGCAATCATGCGTGAGTCCTTCGGATTTTTTTGAAATCTGGCAACCGATCTTACTACATGAGAAATGTCTGGTATACTATGAACAACATAATGTAGCTTACCTATCATGGGTCAATATTCCTTTTCATCAACTAGTGCATAATCATCTTCCTTTGACAATTTATAGCTTGTAACCATTGGTGTTCCAACTGGTTTACAATCTCCCATTTTAAAAGTTTTCAACAATTGTTTCACATACTTGGATTGTGTAATAAAGATACATTCCTTCATCTGTTGGATTTGCAAACCTATAATTTTTTTTTTCTCACCTAGCAGTGACATCTCAAATTCATTCTTCATTTCATTAGCAAAATCATGACAAATATCATCATTACCTCCAAAAATGATATCATCAACAAATACCTCACTTACCAGTATTTCATCTCCTTTTGTCTTGTGATATATGTTACTATCTTCATTGGTTCTTTGAAAACCTATCTTTATTAAGTGAGTGCAATCTTTCATACCATGCTCTGGGTGCTTGTTTCAATCCGTATAGTGCCTTATGAAGCTTGCACACCATATCCTTTTTTTTAGTTAATGCATAACCATCTGGATGTTCTATGTAGACTTCTTCTTCCAATATTCCAATTAATAATGTTGATTTAACATCCATCTGATATACCTTAAATCCTCAGTATGTTGCAAATGCAAGTAGAGTCCTTACTCCTTCCAATCTTGCTACTGGTACAAATGTCTCAATATATTCTTCACCTTCCTCTTGTGCATATCCTTTGCATACTAGTTTGGCTTTATTCTTGACGACTACTCCATCTTCATTCAATTTGTTTCTGAATACTCACTTTGTGCCTATTATATTCTTATTTTATGGTTTGGGTACCAGTGACCATGTATTATTCTTATCTATCTGATCAAGTTCTTCTTCCATTTCCTTGATCCAGTCTTCATCTACAAAGGCTTCTTTTGTTGTTCTAGGTTCAATGGTGGAGATCATACAAGACTTTTCTCCTAGCCTTCTTGTAGTTAACACACCTACATTCTTGTCTCCAATAATCTGAACAGGGTTGTGATTGAGTCTAACATACCTTGCAATAACTTGATCTTGGTTTTCACATTCTTCTTCTTCTTCACTATCTTCATCTTCTGCTGGACCTTCCTATTCTAGTTGAATTGGGGCTTCTATGTTCCTTTCTCCAACTTCTAGCTTTACCAGTTCCAGTTCCAAAAACAGTGTATTTGGTTCTTCTTATTCCTTCTTCTTGTTGGTTTCTTTAGATTTTTTAGGAAATTCATCTACGTGGACATTGACACTCTCAATAATCTTCTTAGTCCAGTTGTTGTAGCACTTGTAAGCTTTTCCCTTGGTGGAGTAACCAATAAATATGCCTTCATCAGTTTTTGCATCAAACTTTCCAACATAATCACTTATTTTAATAAAACATCTCCTGCCAAAATTTTTGAAGTAATTGACATCCGGTGATCTATCATACCACTTTTCATAGGGTGTTTTGTCCTTACCTCTTTTGAGCAGATTCAATTCATTGTATAAATAGTCGTGCTGACAACTTCTCTCCAAAATGTCTCAGCTACACCTCCTTGAATTAACATAGTCCTAGCGACTTCAACCACTGACCAGTTGTTGCTTTTGTTGGCATTTGCATGAAGATTACATTAGTGATATGTTATGCTTTCATTGATGTTAATTGAATCGGTAATGATATTATTGATATTGTTGTAATATTATTACTGTAACTGGTAGGAAGAATTTGTGAGGAGAACCGGTAACTATGTAATGGTGTAAACCTTATCTATTATTGTAACCGGTAAATCCTACCAGCTGTTTTTGTTAAACCCTAACCAATTAAGGTTGTTGAATTAGTTATGTTGGTTTATGATCTGATGTTGAGCACTAATGATGGTGACATGTATGGTCATTGTATGAAGACAAGCTCAAAATGTTTTGGCGCGTTATTTGTCTAGGGAATTAGAAAATGTATTCCATCTAATGCAAATCACGTGATGAGTTTCTGAGCTCGATGAAGCGGTAATCAAGGAGAAGTTGAGGTTTTCTTGATTGATGTATAAATATTTCAATGCAGTCCAATAGTCATACTTGAACTGACTTGTTTGTATTCTCTATGAGAGAATTAAGTTTTTGTTGTGTTACCGACCTAATTGATTTGTTTATAATGTCGATGAAGTTGTCTAGTTGAAGGTGTTGGCAGAGATCAGTTGAGTGTCTGGTTGCCGAACTGAATGATGAGTCTGTAGTTTGAGTAAAGGTAGATAGGTGATTAAAAGTATCTAATCAAGCAAGTGTCATGATATTCAGACAGATCAGTAAACTCCTATTTTTTTCTAACAATTACAGTAGAATTGAAATCCCTTAATCGGGTAAGCTCTAACAAGGTTGGTGCTATTCAAATCCTCTAACAAGGTAGTCCATTAGCTTGGGTTTTCAAATCCTCTACTAAGGTTACTCCTTACTGGGTATTGCTTTGAACAAGGCATTTGTAGTCAATCCCTTAACCGAGTGATTCCTAACAGGATCAATTTTTATCAGGAATTTTTGTAAACCTTTAACAGGCTTGGCTCCCAGCAGGGCAAACCTCAAAAGAGTTCAAATATTATCTTGTGAGTCATATCTCACCATGGTTTTTACCTATTTGGGTTTGCACGTTGAAAATACTTGTGTCATGTGGTGAATGTTTTTGTGGTTAAGATATTATGGTTGATTTGATCAACTACTTAACTATTTCTGATAAGGCATGATAACTAGAAGCATTGAGAAATCAAGTATGATGATATATGATAAAGCATTTAGATGTTTACAAGTTTAATGATGTTTACTATTAAGTTGTTGTAATAATCAACTAGTTTTCTTATGAGTTTTCATCTTGACAATGGTATTTCATTGATAAGTTTACTTTGTGTGATTGAGATTGAGATTGGAAAAGTTTGTATCAGCTTTTTTGTTTACTGGTTCACCCCCCCCCTCTCAGTAATCTACTGGATACCTATTCTTTCATCATACAATAAATTGGTATAAGAGTGTCTCATATCCTCTAAGGTCTAAGCGTAACAACTTGAGGTAAAGATGTACTAGATGATGATGAAGAAGCAAGGTCTAAAGTTTAACAAAGAAAACTATAGGATATGGAGTGAGAGAATGAAAATTTACATCAAGAGTCTAGCAAGGTAGTATTGGCATTGTGTAGATGATAGTTCTGATACTTAATATAAGTATAGATCCAATAGCCAACACGATGAGAGGGGGGGGGGTGAATCATACAAACTTAATCATCCATAAAAACATCAGATTGAACCTCGGTAACATATATATCAGTCATATAACCAAACTTGTCAAACATGCAAACTCAAAAGCATATGAACAATATAAACCTCATAACACCAGATTTAACGTGGAAACCCAAATAGAGAAAAACCACTGTGGGATTTCAGACCCAGTAAGAAATATACTCTTCTAGACTATGCTCGATTAAAACAAAAATCCTGTTAAGGATTACAAACACATTGCTAGATGTGACCCGGTTAAGGGATTTCCCTCAGATCTGTTAGGATCTTCACTTTGTTAAAAGTGACCTTGTTAAAGGATTTCAAACACTCAATAAGAATGTCACCTTGCTAGAGGATTTTACAAATAAGACTGTTAAGTCCACTCGGTTAATAGATTTTTTGCTACTTCTTAAAATAACAGTAATAAAAATATGTCTGCAACTTCACATCTAAAAATGTTGAAGCAGATTCTTATTTGCTCAATACAATCAATTCATAGGACTTATCTTATCCCTCTGCTGGGCTCTATACTCTATTATCAAAATAGGTCTTCAAGCTTCTATGCTTGGTAATCACTATGTAGCATCCCTGTGCATACACTTGCCCGCATACATTGTTTATCAATAGTTTCCTATTTATAAACAATCTTCCAACCACTTAATCTCCTTGATCACATTTCCCATGATCAATCATAGCCATCAAATCTTCAATCTTGTCCAGGTTCAATGTATCCTTCAATCTAAAAATGTTTTACCTCGCCATGGAACTTACATTTTCACCATGGAACTTGTGTTAGGGTATTCAGGTTCAATCTGAGTTGTAGATCTTCCTGCTGATCTTTCTTTACCATAGATTCTTTAACAATCTTCATACACGACTTACCAATCATTTAATTCACTCCAGCTCATGAGCTTCCTTCATTAAATATCACATGTAAACATTTAATGCATTTTGTTATAGCTTGGTTGTAACTTGGTAAATACTAAACTTCACTCGGTAGACATTCTGCCTTCATTAACCGATAGTGATAACCTTAGGGTTTACCGACTAGGTTCTTTGCTCGGTAACATAGTATAGTATTAACCTTTCAAACAATAGCATATGTAGGATATCAAAGCAATCTAAACATCATGATCTCATCATTGTCTAACTCGGTTATAGTTGCCCATTGAATAACTTATCCCCTTATTCATCATATTCTTTTTGTGACTTTTACCGACATCTTTATACTCATCAAATCATACTTCTTAAGATATGGCAACATCATACTGAATTAGAAAATCAATTTCTTGACATCAATGGCAAAATAATAATATTAAGACAATAATCATCCTTAATCAGTTATATCCATAGTCATCAACAACCTTCTCAATATCCTTATTGAAATGCCAACAATCTCTCATTGTAATTGGAATGCTAACCTTCTTCTTGTCTATTATAATGTCAACAATCTCCCCCTTTGGAATTGATGGCAAAACCAATTGATTTGACTTTATTGAGTCGAATTCAGATTGCTGTGAATTTTTGAAATGTTGAAATGCTCTCCCCCATGCATTAGACTTGTCCTATTTTCTTAGTCTTCTTTCCAATCTGTAGTTTGTTCTTCTTATGTATTCTCCCCCTTTCATAGGTATTCTCCCCCTTTGACAACAATGCCAAAAAGAAGAGAACTAAAAACATAATTTCTTCCTCTGAGAAGTGAATTCCATGCTATTATGTATCAATTCAGTCTTGGTCAAAGAATTTGTCTTCAATTCCTGTTCCCTGTTTATTGTTTCCTGCACACCTTTAGAAAAACCTCCTAAAGTGTGTAAATCAGCATCAACTCCTAAACGATATTTTTTAGAGTCATCGAATTGACACTTTCACCGAACTCGGTCAGTGAATGGAAGATAGGGGTAGGACCCCTAACTGATTTTTGAGATATTCAAAAGTGTCCTTTGGTAGTGGCTTGGTGAAGATATTTGCTATTTGCTCCTTTGTAGTAACATATTCCAACACCACTTTCTTCTCTTGAACTTCTTCTCTAAGATAATGATATTTGATAGAGATGTGCTTTGTCTTAGAGTGCATAACAGGATTCTTTGAAATGTTAATGGCACTAGTGTTGTCATAGAATATAGTTACTGGCTCGGTAACTTGCTCATTTATACCTTCCAACAGTTGTTTAATCCATGCTATATTGGTGCAATTCAGTGCTGCAACAACATATTCAGCTTCTATTGTTGACTAAGAAACACATCCTTGTTTCTTGCCAAGCCAACTCACTAGTCTTTCTCCTAAAAAGAAAGCTCCTCCACTTGTGCTTTTCCTGTCATCAATGTTGCCTGCCCAATCAGCATCAATATAAACTTTTAAATCAAACTCATTTCCTTTCTGATATACCAAACCATAATCTTCAGTGCCTTTTAAGTATCTAAAAATTCTTTTGATTGCCATCATGTGTGTTTCCTTAGGATTCGCAGAAAATCTTGCAACAATACCTACTGCATGTGCTATATCTGGCCTACTATGAACAACATATTGCAACTTTCCAATCATAGATCAGTAAAGTGTCTCATCAATAGACATAGATTCATCATTCTTTGATAGTTTATAGTTGGTAGTCATTGGAGTACTTACTGGTTTTGAATCCTCCATTCCAAATTTCTTCAAGATTTCCTTTATGGTTTTATCTCACTGATTAATGACATGTCAAATTCTTTACTCATTTCATTTCCAAAGTTCTTACATAGAGAGTCATTTCCACTAAAGATAATATCATCAACAAATATGGTTGAGATCAGTATTCCATTTTCATCATTCTTCATGTACATATTGTTGTTTTCACTTGTTCTTATAAAGCTAATTTTGATCAAATATGAGTGCAATCTCTCATACCATGCTCTAGGTGCTTGTTTCAGACCATATAAAGATTTGCTCAATTTACATACTTGATCATTATTTTCTCCTTCAACAAATCCTTTAGGTTGTTCAATGAAAACTTCTTCTTCTAATATACCATTCAGAAATGCAGATTTGACATCCATTTGATATACCTTGAAATTCTTGTAAGTAGCACATGCCAACAATGTTCTTACTCCTTCAAGTCTTGCCATAGGTGAAAAAGTCTCACCATAATAAATTCCTTCTTCTTGGGTATAACCTTTGCAAACTAGTCTTGCTTTATTCTGAATGACCTCACCCTTTTCATTTAGCTTGTTTCTAAAGATCCACTTTGTACCAATTACATTTTTGTCCTTCGGTCTTTGGACCAGTGTCCATGTGTCATTCTTCTTGATTTGATCAATCTCTTCTATCATAGCATTTATCCAATCTTCACTGTTAAATGCCTCTTTCACTATTTTCGATTCAAATTCAGATATCAAACATGTGTTCTGTCTCAGTTTGTTCCTTGTCATCACTAGATCATCCTTATCTCCTATAATCTGACTTGGTGCATGATGTCTTCTGACATACTTGGCTAATACAGGCTCGGTAGGCTCTGTATGATCTTCTTCATCACTCGGTAACTGGATATTTTCTTCATTTTCTTCAACAGTTATCTCGATAGAACTTCTCAGTTGCACATAGACAAATCCTTCATAATCTTCTGGTTCTTTGGAGTTTCCTTCATCATATCTTTCTGCAAATTTATCAATTTTCACATTTGCACTTTCTACTATTTTGTTAGATGATTTGATCAAACATTTATATTGCTTTGCTTCTAGAAGAATAACATAGAAACATTTCTTCTTCACTTTTCTGATCAAACTTGCCATTTCTATCATCTTTATGAACATAGCATCTACTCCCAAAGATTTTAAAATAACTTACATTAGGTTTCTTGTCATACCAGATTTCATAAGGTGTCTTCAAAGTACCTTTCTTCAATTGAACTCGATTCAAGGTGTAAACAGCTGTGCTTATTTCTTCTCTCCAAAATGTTTGTGGAACTTTCTTTTCAATCATCAAGGTTCTGGCACAATCCACAATAGATCTGTTCCTTCTCTCAGCTATCCCATTCTGCTGTGGAGTTCTCGGTGCAGAGGCTTGTCTTTTTATACCTTGATCATAGCAAAATAAGTTGAACTCATCAGATGTAAACTCTCCTCCTCTATCTGATCTGAGACATTTCAGTTGTCTTCCTGATTCATTTTCAACTCTAGCCTTGTACCATTTAAACATTTGAAAAGCTTCTAATTTTTCTTTTAAAAACATTACTAACATCATCCTTGAGTAATCATCCACAAATAATATGAAATATTTATCACCATAATAACTCTGAACTTTCATAAGACCACAAAGATCAGTATGCACAAGATCTAAAATTCCCTTAGAAGTGTAGGACTTACTTGTAAAGCTTGATCTTGTCATCTTACCCATCTGGCATCCTCGACACATAGCTTCTCAATTTTTTCAAGACTCGGTAGACCTCTTACTCGGTGCTTCTTACTTATTTTGATTATATTATCAAAATTAACATGACAAAACCTTTTATGCCATAACCAAGTATCATCTATCCTTGCATATAGACATTTATTCTGAGTTGAGTCAAGATGAAATGTATTACCTCTTGTTTGTGTCCTAGTAGCAGCTAACTTTCCATGCATGTCATGAACTTTGACAATTCCTTTTTTAAACTCTATTCGGTAACCTGTGTTGTTTAGATATGCTACACTCAACAAATTGTATTTCAAACCTTCAACCCAATAAACATCATTACATTTAGCATTGTCAAGAAGTGTTATGGATCCTTTACCTCTTACCGGACATGGTGCATCATTACCAAATCTTACATAGCCTAAAGATCAGATAATTGGAAACAAGTATAAAGGAGTTATGACAAGAGGAAGACTAGAAAATGAAGAGGTATGTCTTATTTCTCAAATTGAACCATCATCAATTAATGAGGCATGTGAAGATAAACACTGGATTAAAGCTATGGAAGAGGAACTAGAAAAAATTGAGAAAAATAACACATGGACATTAGTTCCCTGGCCTAAAAACAAAAATGTGATTGGAACAAAGTGGGTATTCAGAAAAAAAATTAATGAAGATGGTAAGGTAGTCAAGAATAAAGAAAGATTAGTGTGTAAGGGATATTCTCAGAAAGAAGGAATTGATTATAATGAAACCTTTGCATCGGTAGCTAGAATTGAGATAGTCAGATGATTTTTGGCTTTTGCAGCACACAAGAACTACAAAGTATATCAAATGGTTATTAAATGTGCATTTCTAAATGGAGATCTTGAAGAAGAAGTTTACATTGAACAACCTGATGGATTTTCTTTAACAGATAACAAAGATATGGTTTGCAGGTTAAGGAAAGCTTTGTATGGGTTGAAACAAGCTCCAAGAGCTTGGTATGCAAGATTGGATAAGTGTCTTTTGAAGATTGGTTTTTCTAAAGGTAATGCTGACAACAACTTATATTATAAAGTTACAAATGATGACATCTTGGTTATAGAAGTTTTTTTCGATGATATAATCTCTGGAGGAGAAAATGGATTATGTAAAGAGTTTTTTATTGAAATGCAGCAAGAATTTGAAATGTCTATGATTGGAGAAATTAAATTATTTTTAGGATTGAAAATTTTATAGACTAATAAAGGTACATTCTTGAGTCAATCCAAGTACTTGAAGGAGTTATTAAAGAAATTTGGGATGGAGAACTCTAAACCGGTAAGCACACCTATGACTACAAATGACAAATTATCACTAAGGGATGAATCTACACCTATTGATCCGACTAGGTACAAATCTATGATAAGAGGTTTACTGTATTTGACACAAACAAGACCTGATATCATGAATGTAGTATGTATTGTTTCAAGATTTCAAAGTAATCCTAGAGAAAATCATGAATCGGTAGTAAAAAAAAATTTCCGGTACTTGCAAGGCACTACAAATCTTGGACTATGGTATCCTAAAGGTGAAAACTTTGAATTATGTGCATACACAGATACAAATTGGGTAGGAGATGTAGATGATAGAAAAAGCACCACTGGTGGAGCATTTTTTCTTGGAAGCAGATTAATTTCTTGGGTGAGTAAGAAACAAAGTTGTACATCTTTATCAACAGCTGAATCAGAATATGTTGCAACAACAACTAACTATACATAGGTACTATGGCTTAAGCAAATGTTGAAGGATATAAAGGTAAAATGCAAGGAACCTATTACTATCTACTGTGATAACACTGTAGCAATTAATATATCTAAGAATCCAGTATTACATTCTAAAACCAAACATGTTTATATCAAATTGAATTTTCTATGGGAAAATGTTGAAGCAAAAGAAATTAAACTGGTTTATGTGAATACTAAAGAGCAAATTGTAGATATTTTCACTAAACCTCTGCATAAGGAGACTTTTGAATATCTAAAAGGCCAGCTTGGGGTCATACCCCCACTGGTAGAAACTTAGACAGTTGATGATATTCATCAACCGATAGAATTAACAAAGAAATCTTTTACTCTGACTTTGATGGGAAGCTACTTATAAGGGGGAGTAGTTGGTATAGTGAATTGGTTGGTATTTTGTATCTAAAAAATGGTCTTATTATTGCTTTGGTATTTGATGTCAAAGAGGGAGAGATTGGTATGGAAAAACACAAGGAAAACTCATGTCACTCCCAGGGGGAGAGATTGTTACTTTGGGGAGATTATTGGTTTTTGGTATTTTCCATTTCTATTTTGACACTTTGATGGTTTTTCCATCTTGTGTTGCCATCAATGCCAAAGGGGGAGATTGTTGGTATTTTGGTATGGTTTTGTCATTGATGTCAACACCTACTAACACTTATCAACTCTGGCACTTTGGAGAATCAGCAACATTCACCTGCAAGCAAGTGACTTATGCACAGTCACCGGTATCTGGTACACCGATAGGTTTATCTTTTCCGGATGAGCACGACACGCTATGGAGATGTCTTATTATTGTTGTAAATGCATCAAGCTAACATGTTGAATCAGTTATTGCATCGGATATTGTTTTATTTGTAAATTCATTTTATTGTAATATCCTTTAGAGTCGACCCACTAAAATTGGTCTTAGGTTATGATATAAATGTAAGATCTTATTTGTAAGATCAAGTGTGGAATGTGAAAAAGAATTGTGTGAAGTTATATGCGAGAATAAGAAGAGCTATACATGTAGACATCATTTGAAGGTTGAAGGACGGTTTTTGTGCAGACAATCAGAACTACACCGGCACTGAATCCAACATAGAAAGATGCTAATTTAAGAAGTACATTCATATTGGATTTAACCATCCAATTGTAGTCAGTGTGACTCCTATTTGTGTTTGAGCAGTGAGATCTAGGTGCTTGGCTTTTTTGCATGTGCAGACCTCATTTGTATACACATACTATCTGCAATAGTATCATCTGATTGTGGGTATGGTTTGCCACCATGGTTTTTCTCCTTACAAGGTTTCTACGTACAAATATTGGTGTTATTTGTTGTGGATGACTTTGTCCTTTTGTTTCATGCATTAATCTTTACCGGTATTACATTAACTAATAAAACTATCTATCAGCATAAAAGACTGATTTACCGGTATTAATCATTAAAGTTGGTAAATTTGTTTTTGGTTTGAATTTGTTGGACAACTAGTTCACCCCCCCCTCTTAGTTGTAGTAAGGACCTAACACTGACGACCCAATGGAAAGGCCTAGGTTAAGACTATTTATCCCACATTGGTCGTGGGAAGGAGTATTTTAGTATTTATATCTAAGGCCGCATAAATCCTTAGTGTCAAATATTGTGGGCTTTTGACAAGGAGCAACTCAGTTTTGGTGGGTCCCCCATGTGTGCATGCATCTCATAGCAATCTATGTTTTCAACAAAGAAAATGTCTGCAGACAAGCGAATCAACTTACTTGAACTTTGAATGGTTCAATGGCTCAATGATTGTTTAGTCAGTTCAGGGGTTCAACCAGTTCAATGGTTCAAAGTCAAATTAACAAGCAAACAACATAGCAAGTCATTGGTCATTGGAGTAATAGGTCTGAGGTTATCTCGATCACCCAATAAATAATGTAGAGTAGCGAGCCAAGTCATCAGGTTATCAGAAGGAGCATTCCAATGTTGTCCCGACACCCGATGGAAAGTGCCAAGGTGAGCCCAAGCCGCCATTGGTCATTGGATTAACAGTTCTAATGTTATCCCAATAACTTGATGGAAAAGTGTGGAGTAATGGAAAAGGTGTGAGGTACTGCGTGAAGCATCAGAACATTGGGTAACTCATTCCAATGTTGTACCAAAGGCCCAAAAGAAGATGCAGAGTTAATGCGGGAAAAGTGCAAGGCAGTGTGAGTCATCGGGTACCGACAAGCCCTTTCTGTTGTTATGCTAAAGACCCAATAAAAAGTATCAAGTGGTTTGGAAGCCATCGGACATCAGGAGGAGCTATCTCATGTTATCTTGAAGACCTGATGGAGATGTGTGGAGAGTAAAATGTTACCATCAGCTATCAGAGGAAGTGTTCTGATGTTATTCTGATGATCTGATGGAAAGCCCGAGTCGAAGGCCAACATAGACAAAGAGTTAAGGAGTGATTAGGTTGGAGCTGATCCAACAGCTATTGCTGATCTGCTATGCAAAGATGATCAATGGTTACCTATCACGAATCAGCGATAAAGAAAGGGTAAGTTCAATGGTGGGTCCGCCCTAAGGTAAGATGAAGTGGTTGACACATGGCAGATAGGTGGCATCTAGTTGGTGGCTAGCTGGATGAAACCAAAATGAATATTGAACAGTTCTTGGCTTTGATGGATCTTTGAATGGATTCACCGAAGGCACTAGTTTCCTTGAAATTCAAGCATCAATGAAATTGCAGTTTTGATGGGAGATGTAAGTGTTTTCTTGAGGGAGGTAGTTTAGTCAAAAGGTAGATGCTGAACAAACCAAAGTAAGATGACGGGTCCGGCCTAATATGAATCAGCAATGATGATGTGGCAAGTAAGATGGTGGGTCAAGTCCGATATAAGAAAGAATGTTGTTGGGAGCACACCATCGGTTATCAATGGGACTTTTCTGATGTTGCATTGATAATCTGATAAGAAGGTGCATGATTCAAAATAATGACATCCAACAGAATCACTAGAAAGCAGGCCCAAGTCCGGTAGCATCTAGGTTGAATCAGCATAAAAGGAAGTCTTTTTTCAGTCACAACCCTAATTTGGTGCATAAATGTCAACACGTGTTTTGAGAACCTTTTTCTCATTTTTGAATTTCGAATTTTTGCATGTTCAGTATAAGGGGCTTGGCGGATTCGGAGTTCAAGAGTTCTAGAGTTTTTGTATTGGGATGGCATCAGATATTCAGGCTCATGTAACTCATCTTTTTTGAGGAGTTTTTCCAGATTTTTAATACAAAAAGTTCCTTGTTTTCAATAAAGAAACTAAGTTACTCCTTAAAATGTTTGGTCTAAGGGTTATGATTGTAAGCATTTTGATTAAAATTATGTGATTCTTTTGTAGAATCCTTTATTTTATCTTAATTTCTTTAGATGCTTAGGGTTGAGGTACATGTTATAGTGCAGGTCTTTGATTATGTATGTGAATTTGTTGCATCAACATGGTGAGAACACTATTATTTTCCTTTTTGTGAACATGAGTAAGTTAGCCTTTCAAGAGAATCATTTATGCAAACATGTATGTTTGAGTTGTGAGTTTAAGCAGTTTCATTATTTGGTTATCTTGTGGATTTGTAAGCAATTTGCAGGTCTTTTATCATTGGTGGATCACCTAGCAATAGTCAATTTTTAGTTTTATGCATATCCATCTTCCCTTTTTCTCAAAAATTTGTCTAAGTTCTTTAGGTTACCAAATAGGAAGCTGGCCTATAATTCAAAGGTCTTCTCTCATAATAGGATACCCATAGCCTAAGATCAGTTCAATGTGTCACTGGATTGTAGGAATTTCAGGCTTGCATCGGGTGCAAATCCATGTGACAACACTAACACCTAAAGGTTTCCCAACATGATTACTTGATTCAGTAGTTAACTCAACTCACACTAATTAATCCAATTAAATTGATTAACTTAATGACATGATAAAACTTAAAGAATGGTTAAATTTGTTTGAAAGGTTAAAAATATAGATAACACGATTAAGTTCATCCATTGCAATTTAACCACACATTACATCCAACCTTAGATTAAAACATATGCCATGCATCTAATTTCCATACATACTTTAATTGCATTAAAAGCTAATTAATACTTTCAATTATGATAACCTACATGCTTCATGATCCATATTACTACTTTTAATAACTTCATGCATACATTTAATATTAAGATCATCTAATCCATACTATACATTTTAACCATAATGCCATCCATATATGCAGAATAAAAAGAAACCAGATGAACACAAACACCACATAACACCAAATTGATATCAAAGTTCACCCCTAGTGGGCTACACCTTTGGGTCTTCTCAACTGCAAGACCCCTCAAATAAATAATAAGGTAAAGAATATAAGGTTCACATCCATTACAATCTGCCAATAAGGCATACATAAATAAATAATACATATGACCACATTGGTCCCAAAAGATACATGAATGATCCAAGAAGAGGGAAAAGGATCCATCTAAAACATGATAAGAAGAAAATGCAAAAGAACCACTGGGGCACCAATGAGACCAAGTCATTGTAATCCATCATAAGAAACCCATGGTCTAACATGAATATCAGGTACTCTCAGAGGTACAAACAACTAGATAAGACTCCACAATAGTGCTCCTAGCAAAGACAACACAAACTGCACACTATTGAACATAAGGGATGAGTGTCATTACATAGCTTGGTATGGTTACCCTAGCAGATCTCCATAGGTCCTGACCCCATCCACTGGGTTATCCTGGCAACCTTTCCCAAACCTCTAGCCCATCCAAGTCTCAAGTGGACCCAACACATCCTTTCATGAAGACAAGGTTGTTGGTTTTCTATTTCAGGCCTTCTCATGACATTTTGAGTCTATACTAGCTCTCATCCCATGCGTGAGATAATTATCTTACTTAGTACTTTTATCTACTAAACTTCCTACTAAACTATTAAGTTATCACTTATTTAGGCACACTTTCGATGGGTTACCCTGCTACCACTTTGGGCATAGCCCCCACTTGAAAGCCACTCTCCCATATGATACTAAACCACAATCAAACAAAACTCCTAAAACCAAGGTATATACAAGGACAAGTATACGGAGTTAATACGGTAGGAATACCCACTTGGCCAAACAAGTCCTCACATGAGGTGTACTGATTGACGATATTCCAACTAGAGACATGACCAGCTATAGTCAACCACATAACAACATCCAACACTCGCATAAAGGACATGACCAGATACAAAATAACCATATGACAATATCCAACACTCACAATCAAGGCTTGCCATTTTTTAATCAAATGTGAATACATAAAATTAAACACACGTTGACATAAATCTGTAAAGACAATCATTTTCCATATTGTTAAAACATACAAATTGATCAAGTATTCTAATTGATCCAAATTTTGAAATACAATATTTGGACAAAATCACCATTACATAATAATTTCAATACCAAAATTGCAATCATATGATCGTCCCTCTATCCCAATACATAAAAACAAAAGATTAATAAATGTATTTTCTCATCTAATATCCATATTTCATTAAGAGAGAATGTCATCAATTTTCTAACTATATCTAACAATCTTCAAATTCCCCAATTAACATATTATTTAATTCCAGAAATTTCCAACTAATATATTGTTTTAATTTCCAGGAATTAACAAATAATATAATATTTCTTTTCCTAATTTTTAAATGCTATATTATTTCCTTTCTAAAAATTCCCAGATAACATATATTATTTCATTTCCTAAGATTTTCCAAAAAATATATATCATCTCATTGATAGTTCTGATACTTAATATAAGTATAGATCCAACAACCAACAAGATGAGAGGGGGGAGTGAATCATACAAACTTAATCATCAATAAAAACATCAGATTCAACCTCAGTAACATATATCAGTCATATAATCAAAAACTATCAAACATGCAAACTCAAAAGCATATGAACAATATAAATCTCATAACACCAGATTTAACGTGGAAACCCAAATAGGGAAAAACCACTATGGGATTTCAGACCCACTAAGAAATATAATCTTCGAGAGTATGCTCGGTTAAAAGCCAATCCTATTAAAGATTACAAAACACATTGCTAGATGTGACCCGGTTAAGGGACTTCCCTCAGATCTGTTAGGATCTTCACTTTGTTAGAAGTGACCTTGTCAAAGGATTTGAAACACTCAATCAGAATGTCACCTTGTTAGAGGATTTAAATATAAGACTGTTAAGTCCACTCAGTTAAGAGATTGCTTGTCACTTTCACAAAATAATAGAAATACAGTCTATCTGTAGCTTCACATCTAAAATGGTAAAGCAGATTCCTATTTGTTCAATACAATCTAGACATAGAACTAATCTTGTCTATCTGTTGGGCATCAATACTCTATTATTCTAACAAGTCTTCAAGCTTCTGTGCTCGGTAATAACTATGTAGCATCCCTGTGCATACACTTTCCCGCATGCATTGTTTATCATTAGGTCCTTATTTATAAACAATCTTCTAACCACTTAATCTCCTTGATCACATTTCCCATGATCAATCATAGCCATTAGATCTTCAATCTTGTCCAGGTTCATTGTATCTTTTGATCTGAAAATGTTTTACCCTGCCTCGAAACTTGCACATTCATCTTGGAACTTGTGTTAGGGTAATGCGGTTCAATCTAAGCTGTAGATCTTCTTGCCGACTTTCCATTGCCTTAGATTCGTTAACGAACTTTTTCTGCGGCTTGCCAATCATTGATCCGCTCTAGATCATCAACATCTTTCATTAAATATCACATGTAAACATTTAATGCATTCTGTTATAGCTCGGTTACAACTCGGTGAATAATAAACCTTACTCGGTAGACCTTCTGTCTTCATTAACCGACTGTGATAACCTTAGGGTTTACCGACTAGGATCCTTAGGGTTTATCGACTAGGTTCTTTCCTTGATAACATAGTATAGTATTAACCTTTACATTTTACAACATATGAATGATGTTAGAACAATCTAAAACATCAAGATCTCATCATTGTCTGACTCGGTAGAGTTTCCCATTGAATAACTTATCCCTTTATTCATCATATTCTTTCCTGTGTCTTTACCGACTTCTTTATAATCTTCATATCACATTTCTTAAGATATGGCAACATCATACTGAATTAGAAAATCAATTTCTTGACATCAATGACAAAATAATAACATCAAGACAGTAAAACATCTTTAATCAGTTATGTCCATAATCATCAACAACCTTCTCAATATCCTTGTAATACTACCAACAATCTCCCCTTGGTATTGATGGCAAAACCAATTGATTTGACCTTTAAAAATTGGGATTGCTGTGATTCTGAAATGCTAAAATGCTCTCCCACATACATATGACTTCTCTTCTATTTTCAGTCTTTATTTCAATCTATAGTCTTTTCTCAGTTTTCTCCCCCTAGGTAGGTCTTCTCCTTCTTGGTCTTCTCCTTGGTCTTCTCCTTGGTCTTCTCTCCCTTTGACAACAATTGCAAAAAAAATAGAACTAAAACATAATTTCTTGCTGTAATAAGTTATTTCCTGTTGTTGTGTTTCAACTGAGTCTTGGTCAAAGCATTTGTTTACAATTCCTATTCCCTATATCATTTTTTGTATTATCCTAGTATTATTTCCAGTACACTTTCAGAAAAACATTCTAAAGTGTATCACTCTAGCATCAGCTCCTTAAAAGATATTCAATAGATTCATCAAAGTGATGCTTTCACCGAGCTCGGTCAATGAGTAAAAGATAGGGGTAGGACCCCTGACTTACTTCTGCGATATTTAAAAATGTCCTTTGGTAGTGGCTTGGTGAAGATATCAACTATTTGTTATTTTGTGTTAACATATTCCAACACCACTTTCTTCTCTTGAGCTTCTTCTCTAAGCTAATGATATTTGATAGATATGTGCTTTGTCTTAGAGTGTATAACACGGTTCTTTGAAATATTAATGGCATTAGTATTATCACAGAATATAGTTACTGGCTTGATACCTTTCTCATTTATACCTTCCAACAATTGTTTGATCCATGCAATGTTGGTACAATTCAGTGCTGCAGCAACATATTCAGCTTCGACTGTTGACTGAGAAACACATCCTTGTTTCTTGCTAAGCCAACTCACTAGTCTTTCTCCTAAGAAGAAAGCTCCTCCACTTGTGCTTTTTTTGTCATCAATGTTGCCTGCCCAATCAGCATCAGTATAAACTTTCAAATCAAAATCATTTCCTTTCTGATATACTAAGCCATAATCTTCAGTGCCTTTCAAATATCTAAAAATTCTTTTGATTGCTATCATGTGTATTTCTTTAGGACCTACAAAGAATCTTGCAACAATACCTACTGCATGTGCTATATCTGGCCTACTGTGAACAACATATTGTAGTTTTCCAATCATGGATCGGTAGAGTGTCTCATCAATAGATGTAGATTCATCATTCTTTGATAGTTTGTAGTTTGTAGTCATAGGAGTACTAACTAGCTTTGAATCCTCCATTCCAAATTTCTTCAAGATTTCCTTTATGTATTTGGATTGAGTAATGAAAATTTCATTTTTCATTTGCAGTATCTATAAGCCTATAAAATACTTTATCTCACCGATTAATGACATCTCAAATTCTTTGCTCATTTCATCTCCAAAGTTTTTTCATAAAGAGTCATTTCCACAAAATATAATATCATCAACAAATATGGATGAGATTAGTATTCCATTTTCATCATTCTTCATGTACATGTTGTTGTTCTCACTTGTCCTTATAAAACCAATCTTAATCAAATAAGAGTGCAATCTTTCATACCATGCTCTAGGTGCTTGTTTCAGACCATATAAAGCTTTGTTCAATTTACATACCTAATCTTTATTATTGTCTTCAACAAATTCTTCAGGTTGTTCAATGAAAACTTCTTCTTCTAATAATCCATTCAGAAATGCAGATTTGACATCCATTTGATATACCTTGAAGTTCTTGAAAGCAACATATGCCAACAATGTTCTAACTCCTTCAAGTCTAGCAATAGGTGCAAAAGTCTCACCATTATAAATTCCTTCTTCTTGGGCATAACTGTTGCAAACCAATCTTGCTTTATTCTGAATGACCTCACCTTTCTCATTTAGCTTGTTTTTGAAGATCCATTTTGTACCGATTAGATTTTTGTCCTTCAGTCTTGGGACCAATGTCCATGTGTCATTCTTCCTGATTTGATCAATCTCTTCAGTCATAGCATTTATCCAATCTTCACTATTGAACGCCTCTTTCACTATTCTTGGTTCAAATTCAGATATCAAACATGTGTTCTGTCTCAATTTGTTCCTTGTCATCACTGGATCATCCTTATCTCCTATAATCTGACTTTGTGCATGGTGTCTTCTGACATATTTGGCTAATACAGGCTCGGTAGGCTCTGTATGATACTCTTCATTACTCGATAACTGGATATCTTCCTCATTTCCTTCAACAGTTATCTCGGTAGGAGTTCTCGATTGCACATAGACAAATTCATCATAGTCTTCTGGTTCTTTGGAATTCCTGTCATCAGTTCTTTCTGCAAATTCATCAATTTTCACATTTGGACTTTCTACTATCTTGTTAGATGATTTGATCAAACATTTAAATGCTTTGCTTCTAGAAGAATATCCTAGAAATGTTCCTTCTTCACTTTTCTGATCAAACTTGCCATTTCTATCATCTTTATGAACATAGCATTTGCTTCCAAAGATCTTAAAATAACTTAAATTAAGTTTCTTGCCATACCAGATTTCATAAGGTGTCTTCAAAGTACCTTTCTTCAATTGAACTCGGTTCAAGGTGTAAACAACTATGCTTATTGCTTTTCTCCAAAATGTTTGTGGAACCTTCTTCTTAATCATCAGTGTTCTAGCACAATCCACAATAGATCTATTTCTTCTTTCAGCTATTCCATTCTGCTGTGGAGTTCTTGGTGCAGAGACTTGTCTTTTAATACCATGAACATTACAAAATAGGTTGAAATCATCAGATGTGAACTCTCCTCCTCTATCTGATCTAAGACATTTAAGTTGTCTTCCTATTTCATTTTCAACTCTAGCCTTGTACCACTTAAACATTTGAAAAGCTTCTAACTTTTCTTTTAAAAACATTACTAACATCATCCTTGAATAATCATCCACAAACAATATGAAATACTTATCACCATAATAACTTTGAACTTTCATAGGACCACAAATATCAGTGTGCACAAGATCTAAAATTCCCTTAGAAGTGTAGGACTTACTTGTAAAGCTAAATCTTGTCAACTTACCCATTTGGCATCCTCGGCACATAGCATTCTTAGGTTTTTCAAGACTTGGTAGTCCTCTTACTCTGTGCTTCTTACTTATCTTGATCAGATTATCAAAATTAACATGACAAAACCTTTTATGCCATAACCAGGTATTATCAATATTTGCATGCAAACACTTGTTGTGAGTAGAGTCATGGTGAAATGTATTACCTTTTGTTTGTGTCACGGTAGCAGCTAACTTTCCATTCTTGTCATGAACTTTGACAATTCCTTTATGAAATTCTATTCCGTAACCTATGTTGTTTAGTTGTGCTACACTCAACAAATTATATTTCAAACCTTCAACCCAATAAAAATCATTGCATATTGCTTTATGAAGAAGTTTTATGGATCCTTTACCTCTTACCGGACATGGTGCATCACTACCAAATCTAACATAGCCTCCATCATAATCTTCTAACATAACAAACTTGTGTTTATCTCCTATCATATGATGTGAGCAACCACTATCTATGATCCAAGAATCATTAGTATTTATATGAGATATTAAAGCTTTTTCTTCATACCTTTCTTCATCTGATCCATCTTTAATAGCCACATAAACAACTTCCTCTGTATCAGTTTCATATGATTTATCATCATTAGATTCCTCATCAGCTATTAGGCATGTCTTTTTATCTCTTCTCTTGAAGTCTCGATTTCCTCTGTAATGATTATCTTTCTATCTGTCATCTCGGTAATCTCTCTTTTCACTAGATTCTTTGTTAGGACAGTTAGAAGCCATATGTCCTATCTTATCACAATTGAAACATTTTAAAGGTAGCTTTCCTTTATACTTACCTTTTCCTCTTGGTAGCCTTCTAGCTAATAGTGCTTCAAACTCTTCTTGATTTCTGATTTCCTCATACAGTTTGTGTACCTCCTCCATTTTTTTGTGAAATATTTCACTTGCTCCACTGTGATTCCCTTCAGAGTACTTATACTTTCTATCATCGTAATCATTAGTTTCATCAATATGAAAAGAACTGAATGCAGATTCAACTTTATTTACCAATGACCCACTGTTATCAAAGTTACTTAACTCAAATGCATGTAGCTTACCAATAGTAGCATCTAAAGAAACTGGCATATTGGGTACAAACCTCAATTCATTGATTGCAGAGACTTGGATTGCATAGGCAGGTAGAAGGGTTCTTAACAACTTACTTGTTACATCCTTTTCTTCAATAGTTCCTCCTACTCTGATTTCATTTACAATCTCCTTTAGTCTTGTACTATACTGAGTTACGTTCTCACCTTCATTCATCCTCATAGATTCAAGTTGTCCTCTTAAACTATCCACTTTTGCTCTTTGAACATGTTCATCACCTCCATATACAGATATAAGCTTAGTCCACATTGTCTTTGCATCAGTACATCCTTCTAGATCATTAAACTTTGAGTAAGTCAATGTAGATGTTATTTCAATCATTGCTTGAATATGTTCTTGCTTTGCCTTTATCTCTTCCATTGTCAATGGATAGGTGCTCAGTGCAACAAAATCATTCTCCAGATAGTATAAAGCATATTCTCCAACTCCTGATAGATGTAGCTTCATCCTTTTCTGCCATGTAGAGAAACTTGACTTCTTCAGCTTTGGTGCATCCCTCTTATACATCTTTGGATCTTTAACTCAAGTGCCTTTAAATTTTCTTCCAGAGTCCAAAGCTCTGATACCAATTGATAGTTCTGATACTTAATATAAGTATAGATCCAATAGCCAACAAGAGGAAAAAGGGCAGGGGTGAATCATACAAACTTAATCATCCATAAAAACATCATATTCAACCTCGGTAACATATATATCAGTCATATAACCAAAACTGTCAAACATGCAAACTCAAAAGCATATGAACAATATAAACCTCATAACACCAGATTTAACGTGGAAACCCAAATAGAGAAAAACCACTGTGGGATTTTGGACCCACTAAGAAATATATTCTTCTAGAGTATGCTCGGTTAAAAGCATATCCTATTAAAGATTACAAACACATTGCTAGATGTGACCCGGTTAAGGGATTTCCCTCAGATCTATTAGGATCTTCACTTTGTTAGAAGTGACCTTGTTAAAGGATTTCAAGAACTCAATAAGAATGTCACCTTGCTAAAGGATTTTACAAATAAGACTGTTAAGTCCACTCGGTTAAGAGATTTTCTTCTACTTCTTAAAATAATAGTAATAAAAATATGTTTGCAACTTCACATCTAAAAATGTTGAAGCAAATTCTTATTTGCTCAATATAATCAATTCATAGGACTTATCTTATCCCTCTGCTGGGCTCTATACTCTGTTATCAAAATAGGTCTTCAAGCTTCTGTGCTTGGTAATCACTATGTAGCATCCCTGTGCATACACTTGCCCACATACATTGTTTATCAATAGTTTTCTATTTATAAACAATCTTCCAACCGCTTAATCTCCTTGATCACATTTCCCATGATCAATCATAGCCATCAGATCTTCAATCTTGTCTAGGTTCAATGTATCCCTCGATCTAAAAACATTTTACCCCGCCTTGGAACTTGCATTTTCACCTTGGAACTTGTGTTAGGGTATTGCGGCTCAATTTGAGCTGTAGATCTTCTTGTCGATCTTTCTTTACCATAGATTCTTTAACAATCTTCATACACGGCTTACCAATCATTTAATTCGCTCCAGCTCATCAACTTCCTTCATTAAATATCACATGTAAACATTTAATGCATTCTGTTATAGCTCGGTTGTAACTCGGTAAATACTAAACTTCACTCGGTAGACATTCTGCCTTCATTAACCGATAGCGATAACCTTAGGGTTTACCGACTAGGTTCCTTAGGGTTTATCGACTAGGTTCTTTGCTCAGTAACATAGTATAGTATTAACCTTTCAAACAATAGCATATGTAGGATATCAAAACAATCTAAACATCATGATCTCATCACTTTCTAACTTGGTAATATTTGCCCATTGAATGACTTATCCCCTTATTCATCATATTCTTTCTATGTCTTTTACCAACATCTTTATACTCATCAAATCATACTTCTTAAGATATGGCAACATCATACTGAATTAGAAAAACAATTTCTTGACATCAATGACAAAATAATAATATTAAGACAATAATCATCCTTAATCAGTTATATCCATAGTCATCAACAACCTTCTCAATATCCTTATTGAAATGCCAACAATCTCTCATTGTAATTGGAATGCCAACCTTCTTCTTGTCTGTCATAATGCCAATAGTAGATACTAAGTATATTACACCCACTGGGATTCTGACTGATGATCAGAAGAAAGAACAACAAGAAAATCATCAAGCATTAGAAGCTATTATTAGCTCTTTGTTTGATACTAAATATGTAGATTTTCATGGTCTTGAAACTACATATGAAGTATGGAAAAAACTTGAAGAGATTTATAGCTCAGTGATGAACATGTTAAGATTTCTAAAGAGGAGAGTCTAAGAGGAAATTTTGATGACATGAGGATGGCTGAAGGTGAGAATGTCCAACAGTATGGTCAAAGGATAAAAGAGATAGTTGGTGAAACTAAGAGTGCAAGAGGGAAAGTGGAAGATTGCATAGTGATCAGTTAGGTATTGAGAACCCTACTACCCGTCTATGCTATTCAAGTTGAAGCTATTCAGAAGATGAAGTCTATTGACAAAACTAAGGTAACTCTTGACTCCATTATTGGCAAGCTTACTATTTTTGAATTAAATGGTTATGATGGTAGTGTACAAAAATCCGAGTCTACATTTAGAGCTTCTGTTTCTAACCCATCCGTGAGAAAAAGTGGAGATGCTAGTCATAGTTATTAATCCAGATCCAGCAGAGAAGTTGATGATGAAGACATTTTAGTGGATCTTGAAGCATTGTTGGCAAAGTGCTTTCCTAGAGGAACTGGTAAATATAGAGGTAAATTACGTTTGAAATGTTTTGCATTCAACAAGATTGGCCACATAGTTGCTAATTGTCCTAATGATGAAAATGAACACAAGAGAGATAAATTCAAGAAGTATAAGGGTAAAGACAAGAGAGATTGTCTTATTGCTATTGATAGTGGTATCATTGATGAAGAATCTGATGGTGATGCTAGTGAAGATATTGTGTTTGCAGCTATTAAGGAAGAGATGTCTGACCAGAAGGCATTAGTATCTAGGATGGATAACTCTGATGATTGGATCATTGATAGTGGTGGTTCACATCATATGACCAATGATCAGAGAAAATTTATTTCTCTGAAATAATTTTATGGAAGTGTTGTTAGATTTGGCAATGACTCACCCTACATGGTTAAAGGTAAGGGAGTTATTTATCTTAATGGGAAGAGTAGTGTAGATGATGTCTACTGGGTTGAAGGTCTAAAGCACAATCTTTTGAGTGTGGCATGACTCAATGACAAAGGATACCCACTGGAGTTTAAAAATGGTATGTGCAAAATCTTTGACAACAAAGGTGAATTGATTGCAACTGGGAAGCAAACTAAAGGTAACCTGTTTCACCTTAATCCTAAAGTTAGCAACTGTTTAATTGCAAAAATAAATGACAGCTAGCTTTGGCATAAGATACTATGTCATATAAACTTTGATAAAATTATTAAAGTGAGTAAGTCCAAGAAACTGAGAGGTTTTCCTTAGACAAATTAGTTAATTCTCTTTGCAAAGAATGTTACTTAGGGAAGGTGACTTCTTCAACTTTCAAGAGCCAATCTTTTTCAGTAGAACATCTATTAGATTTGGTTCATACATATCTTTGTGGACCAATAAGAACAAAAAATATTCAAGGTGATAGATATTTTATGATCTTCAGTGATGATTTCTAAAGGATGATGTGGGTCACATTCTTGAAGGATAAGACTGAAGCTTTTGGTAAGTTCAATGCATTCAGAGCCTTAGCTAAGAAAGAGAGAGGCAAGAAGATAAAGTATCTGAGGATAGATGAAGGCAGTGAATTTACTTCTGATGAATTCATTAGGTCCTATGAAGAGAACGATATCAAATGACAACTTTCTCCACCAAGGACACCACACCATAATGGTATTGTAGAGAGGAACAACCAGTTAGTTATTGAAGTTTCTAGGACAATGTTGATACAAGGAGGTGTAGCAAAAACCTTTTGGAGAGAATCTATCAACACAACTATCTACAATATGAATTGAGTTCTGGTTAAGAGAAGTAAGGAAAAGACTCCTTATGAATATTGGTATGGAAGATCACTGAGCGATGTTAGCTATTTTAAGATATTTGAAAGAAAATGTGTTATTAAGAGAGGTGATTACATTAGAAAATTTGAGGCTAAGAGTGATCAAGGTATATTTCTTGGCTATTCCACCAAAAGTAAGGCCTACAAGTGTTTTAACAACCTAAAAAACAGAATTGTTGAGAGTGCTGATGTTCAAGTGGATGAAATATCCAAAGTATCAGAAGGAACCAGTTCAGAGAAAAATGATGAAGATCCTTGTATTTTGTTTTTGGAACTAGAAACTGTGAAATCTAAAACCGACAAAGAAATTTTGATGCACTTGTTCAACTGGAAGAGATAAATTCAGAAGAAGATGATGATAACAAAGATGTTGAACCTAAAGTTAATGATCATTTTACTCCTAGATATGTGAGACTGAATCACAATCCTGAAGAGATTATTGGGGATAAGGATGCTGGAGTACTAACCAAAAGAAGAATTAGAGAGAATTCTTGCATGATCTCCACTATTGAACCAAGAACTGCTAAGGAGGCATTTGGTGATGATCATTAGGTTAAAGCTATGGAGGAGGAATTAGATCAAATTAAGAAGAACAACACTTGGACCCTAGTACCTTGACCAGTAAATAAGAATGTTATAGGTACTAAATGGGTATACCAGAATAAGTTGAATGAAGATGGTGTTGTAGTTTGCAACAACACAAAGTTAATTTGCAAGGGTAATGCACAAGAAGAAGGAGAAGACTATGGAGAAAATTTTGCACCAGTAGCAAGACTGGAAGGTGTTAGAACTTTACTTGCATTTTAAGCCCATAAGAAATTCAAGGTATACCAGATGGATGTTAAGTCTGCATTTTTTAATGGGATATTGGAAGAAGAAGTATAGATAGAGCAGCCAGATGGTTATGCTTTGACTGATGAGAAAGACATGGTATGCAGATTGCATAAAGCTTATATGGATTAAAGTAGGCACCGAGAGCATGGTATGAAAGACTTCATACACATCTGATGAAGATAGGATTTCTAAGAACCAATGACAATAGTAACATATATCTCAAGTCTGAAGGAGATGAAATACTGGTCAATGAAGTATTTTTTGATGATATCATATTTATAGGTAATCATGTCATGAGCAACAATTTTGCAGATGAAATGAAAAATGAGTTTGAAATGTCTTTAGTAGGTGAAATAAAAATTTTCATAGGCTTGTAGATACAACAAATGAAGAATGGTATTTTCATTACACAGTATAAATATGTGAAGGAGGTTTTGAAGACATTTGGCATGAGTGACTGTAAACTAGCTAGGACACCAATGGTTACATGTTGCAAGTTGTCTAAGGAAGATGAATCTAAGTCTATTGATGAGAAGGAATACATGTCAATTATTGGGAAATTGCACTATGTTGTTCACAACAGACCAGACATAGCTCATGCAGCTGGCATAGTTGCTAGATTTCAGAAGAATCTTAAGGAAACACATCTGATAGCAACCAAGAGAATATTTAGATACCTGAAAGGTACTATTGACTATGGATTATGGTATCCATATGGAGGAAACTTTGATTTGAAGGTGTACACATATGCTGATTGGGCAGGAAATGTTGATGACTAGAAAAGCACAACCGGTGGAGCATTTTTCCTTGGAGGAAGGCTTGTTTGATGGAGTAGTAAAAAGAAGAGTTGTACTTCACAATCTACTATTGAAGTTGAGTATGTTGCAGCATATATGAATTGCACATAGGCTATTTGGATGAGGCACATTTTGGAAGGTTTTAAAATGAAGATTTTAGAGCCTATAAAGATTTTATGTGATAATACAAGTGCCATAAATATTTCCAAGAATCCCTTTTTGCACGTACGAACCAAGCACATTGAATTTAAGTATCATTTCTTGAGGGAAAAAGTGTAGAGAAAATATGTTATCTTAGAGTGTGTTTCTACCAAGGAGTAGCTTGCAAATATTTTTACCAAACGTCTACCTAAGACTACATTTGAGTATCTTAGAAGTCAACTAGGGGTTGTACCCCTTCATGAGGTTAGTTGAGCATGATTTTGATTACATCAATCCCTGAACCACTTACCAAATTTTACAAGGATTGGTATAGAAGTGGATGTATTCCACAGGGGGAGCATCAAGTTGCAGTATGTTGTTGCTGCACAGTGAAAATTTGACTTCAAATGTTTCAATTTCAATTTGGCCTTTTTGTTAAAGGGGGAAAAGAATTATGTGATTATGGGAAGGAAAAACAGTGACAAGTTGAAGACATGGAGTGCATGGTGAATACTTGGTAATGTAAACAAAGATTCCTATTCACAATCACAACAACAATTAATGGTGTTGATATTTGTATTGCCATCAATGCCAAAGAGGGAGATTGTTTCCATTTGCATGAAGATTGCATTAATGATATGTTATGTTGTCATTGATGTCAATTGAACTGGTAATGATATTGTTGATATTGTTGTAATATTGTTATTGTAACCATTAGGAAGAATTTGTGAGGAGAACCAGTAACCGGTGTAATGGTGTAAACCTTATCTATTGTTGTAACCAGTAAACCCTACTAGTTGTTTTTTTTAACCCTCACTTATTAAGGTTCTTGAATTGGTTATGTTGGTTTATGATTTTATGTTGAGTGGTAATGATGGTGACACATATGGTCATTATATGAAGACAAGTTCAAAATGTTTTGGTGTGTTGTTTGTCTACAGAATCAACAAATGTATTACATATAACACAAAGCACGTGATGAGTTACTGAGCTCAATGAAGTGGTAATCAAGTAGCAGTTGAGGTTTTATTGATTGATGTGTAGAGATTGCTATGTAATCCAATGATCATACTTGAACTGACTTGTTTGTAATCTATATGAGAGAATTAGGTTTTTGTTGTGTTACCAACTTGATTGATTTGTTTATAAGGTTGATGAAGTTGTCTAGTTGAAGGTGCTGGTAGAGATCAGTTGAGTGTGTGGTTGCCAAATTGGATGACAAGTCTGAAGTTTGAGTAAAGGAAGATCAGAGCTTAAAATTATCTAATCAAGAAAGTGTAGTGCTATTCAGATAGATTAGCAAACTCCTATTGTTTTCTAACAATTACAACAGAATTGAAATATCCTAACCATGTAAGCTCTAACATGATTGGTGCTATTCAAATCCTCTAACAAGGTAGTCCATTAGCTTGGATTTTCAAATCCTCTACTGAGGTTACTCCTTACAGGGTATTGATTCTAACAAGGCATTTATAGTAAATCCCTTAACCAGGTGATTCCTAACAGGATCACCACCTTGATCAGTCCTTAAACATTTCAGCTTTCTTCCACTTTGATTCTCAACCAAGGCTCTCAATGCTTTAAATTTGTTGAATTATTATGTCTTGTCTTTCAAGAATGTGACCCACATCATCCTTGAGAGTCATCGGTAAATATCATGAAGTAGCAATCTCCTTGAATACTCCTAGTCCTCACTGGTCCACATAGGTTGGTATGAACCAAATCTAACAAATGTTCAACTGAGAAATATTTTCTCTTGAAGGTTGAGGATGTCATTTTCCCTAACTGACATTCCTTGTACAACGAATTGACCAGTTTGTCCAATTATGGCAATCCTCTTAATGATTTTGACTTGCTAACTCTTGCAATGTTATCAAAATTCACATGACAAAAACTTCGATGCCAATGCCAACTATCTTCTACTTTTACAATCAAACAACTATTGATTTTAGAGTTTAAGTCAAATAAGTTACCTCTAGTTTGTTTGTCAGTTGCAATTATTACAACGTTTCTTCCAAATATCTTGCAAACTCCATTCTTGAATTCTAATGGGTAACCTTTGTCATTGAGTTGAGCACCACTTAAAATATTATGTTTCAAACCTTCAACCCAGTAGAAATCATCTACACTACTCTTACCATTCAGGGAAATGGATCCTTTGCCATTTACCATGCAAGGAGAGTTATTCCCAAATCTGACAACACCTCCATCAAATTCATCCAATGTTAGGAATTTGCTTTGGTCACCAGTCATGTGGTCTGAACAACCATTGTCTGTAATCTAGTCATCTAAATTATCCAAGTGAGAGATCAATGGCTTTTGATCTTATATGTCTTCTTTGATAGCAACAAAGACAATGTCCCCATTTGTATCTTGCTCTAATTCTTTATCTGTAATACCTTCATCCATTGCAATGAGACACTTTCTTTTTCCTTTTCCTTTAAACTTGCTATATTTCTCTTGTTTTTCCTTGTTATCTCCATTAAGACAGTTAGCAGCAATATGTCCTATTCAGTTACATGAAAACCATTTCAGTAGTAATTTACCTCTATACTTACTAGTACCTCTCATTAACCACTTAGCCAATAGTTGTTCAAGTTCCATCAGGCTATCATCATCATCTACCTCTCTACTTGATCTAGATTCATGACTATAACTTACTTCTCTGCTTTTCCTTACTGGTGGGATTGAGAGTGAGGCTTTAAATGTAGATTCTAACCTCTGAACACTTCCATCAAAACCATTTAATTCAAATGTTGTTAATTTATGAATGATAGAGTCAAGAGTTACCTTTGTCTTGTCAAAAAAGTTGAGCTCTTGAATGGCTGCAACTCTGATAGCGTAGACTAGTAGAAGGGTTCTTAATATCTTTCTCACCATAGTGGCATCCTCCACTGTACCTCCAACACTTTTGATTTCTCCAACTATCTCCTTAATTCTCTGACCATACTGTTGGATGTTTTCTCCTTCAGCCATTCACATATCATCAAATTTTCCTCTGAGACTCTCTTCCTTAGCTATATTTACATTCTCATCACCGCCATAGATTTCTTTTAGTTTCTTCCAAACTTCATGAGTAGTCTCTAATCCATGAACATCAACATATTCTGAATCGGACAAGCTACTGATGATGGCTTCCAATGCTTGGTTCTTCTCCTGTCGCTCCTTCTTATGATCATCTTTTAGAATTCCACTAGGAAAGTTATACTTAGAGACAATATGATCCCAATACTGGCTTCCTAAACTCTTGATGTAAGTCTTCATTCTATCACTCCAGATTATGTAGTTATCTCTATTGAACATTGGACCTTCTCTCATTATTTTTTCTTGGATCTTTTCCTCAAGATATAAGGATTATACTTAAGAGGACTTGGAAAGCTCTGATACAAATTGATAATATGATGAAACTATAAAGATTTGGTCACCTACTGAGAGGGGGAGGGGTGAATCAATAGGTAGAAAATTAACTAGATTTTCACCAAACTTCTTTCCAACATAGAATCAACTCACAAAGTTTACTAGTTTAGTCACTTTAACAAATCTGCAATTGCACTGTTTAACCTTACCGGTTGACCTAATACTTTAGTGATATAATGCAATAGATCTAAAATTATATATTGACCAAAACCTTAAACCACTTCACTAATACCAATAATAATATATTTTAGATCATTTCCAATAAAGTAAATATATCTATGAGATTTACCAATCATTCATATCAACCATACCAAAAAAACATCCACAAAATCATTCACCACTTGAGCTAATGATTTTTCACGTGGAAACCCAAATGGGAAAATCCACAGTGGGGATGAATACCCACAATTATTTTGAACTCTTCTGAAGTTCACCCCGTTAGGAGCCAAGCCTAGTTAGAAGCTTATACAATAATGTTTTGTTAGGAACAAATCCAAATAAGGACTACCCAGTTAAGGGATTGACTACAAATACCCTTTTAAAGTTAATACCCTATTAAAGGTAACCTTAGTGGAGGATTTCAAATTCAAGCTAATGGATCACTTGGTTAGAGGATTTCTACAACAAGCCTGTTAGAGGTTACCCAGTTAATGTATTTTACTGTTGTAATGGTTAGAGAAGAACAGGTTCTTTGACTGATGTAGAAATAACACTTCCTTGCCAAATTAGATCCTTTACTATTCCTATTTGCCTTCACATCATTCTACAAACACACCTCCTGGTTTGGCAACAATCACTTTCACACTTAATCAAAATTTCTAACCACTCATTCAAACAATACATCATCCTTAAGAACAAATACATTAGGTCGGTAACACAATGCATACCCTACAATTCTCATAGAGATTACAAACACATCGGTTCAATATTGACCATTGCATTACATGCAATCAGCTTCACATTCTTCTAGGTATCTACAACCGCTCTTGGATCACCACACTTTGAATCTTGTAACACATCACGTTTTTGTCACTTCATACTATGCATTTGATCATTCCAAAGATAAATGGTTATCTTTACGTGCGACAACCTTTTTGAAACTCATCACGTGCAACATTCTTATGCAGCATCTTCATCACTGATCATCATTCGATCATAAATCATCACAACTGATCTCCAAGCCTAATCGGTTAGGGTTCTGCTTCTCAAGTGGATAGAGTGACCGGTTGATCTTCACTGCATCATTAGCAATTCCTTTACTACTTCATTATCGGTTTCTTTGTTGCTTCATTACTAGTTGCTTGTGACATCAATGACAAAACTACTCTTCTTCAATGCAATCTTCATGCAATGCCAACAAAGAAGTTTTATAGAGGGAGGAGCACAATAGAAGAATCCATTTTGGTCTTCTTTGACAAACAAAGCGAGAGAGATGGTGTAAAATATGGATGATGATGGTTATAATAGGAAGGACCTACAATCAATTTGGGTGGATGTGGCTACTGAGATGATGAGGTATATTACTCTCGATGGTCGTTATGTTGGTATCTTCTCTTACCACTTTATTATATTGAATCATTTTAGGCATAGCAAAAGAATTTCTTTAACTTTATACTTGTTATCTTCTCTTGAACATAGCCTGGTGAATCATGCCAAAAATAGTGACAACCCTATCTTGAATGAGGAGTTAATCATTCTCATTATGGAATTTTCTAAGGATCATGATGTTAAATCCTCCTTGGTTATCAAAACCCCCATTTCTTCGCCCAACCCTAATGTACAAATTGTGTCTGACACGAAGATGGAGGAATAGGGGTCTAGTATGGCTATAGACTGGCGAGACCTCAATGCCTTGGATTTAGACTATTATCCCTCTTAAGAGGAGTGTCCCCCATAGAATATTACACTAGGCACTAGTAGCAGTAGAAGAAACAAACACCCCAGATGGGCTACCAATAATTATAAAATCCCTAGCCCCAATCTTAAGGGTTTTGGCTCATCGAATATGAAAAATTCTAAATTAGGAAAAATAGGGGAAGCCAAGGGAAAGGAGGAGGAAATAATGCTTTACATCCCCATTCATGTTGAGCAAGGGAAATAGGGGGATACTAAAAAAGACTCTGATTTTTATATTCTCTTAAAAAAATCTATTAAAAGTCATGAAATTTTATTTCTTTGGGTCAACAAAGAGATCAACATGTTGAAGGAAGGAATTAAGGGAATCATTAACACTTTCACTAAAACTCCCATGCCTAGAAAAATGGGTAAGCTTATCCAAATGACACAAAAAATTACAGAAGATGTTAAGATCATGAAAATAGATCATGAATCAAGGATTAGTCAGTTGGAAATAAGCTTGGAAGAGATTAAGGGAAACTTGAGGAATATAGTTGATATTAGTAGGGAAGCCATGAATATTATCTTTGAGGGTCTTAGAAAGGTTAATGGAATGATTATAGACCAAAGAGCCCAACCCATCACTAGTTTACCACCCTCAGACACCAAATGGAAGAAGAAAATCCAAGTGCCAAACTTGCAAGGTATGGGATCACATGTCACTACTGACCCCTATACGAGGATGAGGAGCAGGAACCAGGACAAGAGTACCTCCAGATTTATCATGGAAGAGCTCAAGGAAATCTACAAGGGTATGATCCAAAAGAATTTGGAGCTAATACAATCTATGGTTTAGTGGTTTTTGTGTTTTTTTTCTGTGGGTGTGACCCCTATTTCTATCTTTTTTTTTTCATTGTTTCTAGTCTAGTTTGTAATTGTTCAATTGTTTGTATCTATCTCTAACTTCAGGTTTTCGGTCCCTGTAAAACTTGTTTATCTTAATAAAAAAAGCCATAACTTATTGAATCTAAATACCATCAAAACTAAAGATGCATAAGGTATCTTCCAAAATATTTTAGCAAACTCTATCCCAAGTTGTAGAAACATCAAACTTCATGAACATATAAAATTTCCTATTAGAATAGATAGAGTGAATAGCTTCCTAGATAAGAATAATAACATTAGTTTTTCAATGACCTTCAATAAACCCTTTGTTGGATATTGTTGGTCATTGCTACTGCTAGAATATGTTGTTGTTATTGATGTCAACATATTATTGTGTATTTGTTTGATGATTATAGATTGGGAAGATCTTATGATCTGGTTTGAAGTGTTGTTTTCGTTGATCACTATTTTGCCAAATTCGGTATATCCTCTGGTATATTTCAGTGTGATCGGATCTTGTGCAGAACTTTTGGGTTATTGTTTGGGATGGTCTTGTCTATCTTAATTTTAGATGGATCTTTATTTGGTACTTCACAAGCTATCTTTCTTCATGATAGTTGTTGATTGGTTGTGTTCTTGAGCTTTCAGACATTCACCGATGAAGATTTGATAAGTAGTGTTGGTGTAGTTGTTTATGATTATTCTAATATGCTTGCTAGTGTTTTCTAGTTGTGTCTTATTTGTATTGGTGCTCTACATTGATTGTTGTGCAAGTTATTTGTGATTTCTATGAACTGGTAAAGATTTTCGTGTTATGTGGTTTTCCTGGTAGTGTACCATGTTGCGGTTGACCTTGGTGCAATTTTCCAAGGAGTTGAGAGTTTGGGAATTTTTTTAGGTCCATGTTATGTTATGTAAATCATTGTATTGGTACGGTGGTCGATCTTTATATCATGTAATGTAATTTTGTAATTCAGGGTTGAGGGTTTATCCGAACTTGTTATAACAAAGTTGATGAATTGTATATATAGGTGCTATATGTTAGGATTCCCAAAGATACTGACAGGGGGGGTGAATCAGTATCTAGCTGGTTTGTGAATTTACTTGATTTAAAACATGTAAAGCATATCAATACTGTGTACCGATAAACCAAAAATAATGAAGTAAACAAGAATAACAACAACCACATGAAAAGCACACCACAACACAGTAGTTTAACGAGGAAACATAGTGTCGTAAAAAGCTCGGTGGGATTTGTGACCCACAATATTCACTTACTGGCCAATAAGGGAATATTACTATTTTACAAGAGGGGCCTGCACATGCAGGAAGGCCAAGTGCCTAGAGCTCATTGCTCAATTACAAAGGAAGTCACACTGACTTACAAAAATGGATTATACAAATCCAATGTCTTGTACTACTTCAAATTAGCATCTGCTATGCCAGATCCAGTAGCAGTTTTACCTCTACTTCATACAAAAACCCTTAACCTATAATTTGCATATTAGGCCTGCATAATTTTTGCCTATCACATTATTCCTAAATTTTCTACAATGATCTCATACATATATGAGTCATATTACAACTCACAATGTCGGCTTACAATGATTTTATAATTAATTACAAAATATATTATCAACAAAATTTTTGTTGACCAGAGTGTCGATATCCATCCTTTCACTATCGGTGTTTTGTGTGTCATTGTAGAGTTTGTTGTTGCCATTGCTAGTATATTTGTCTTGCCCATATCATATGATTGTAAGGTTTCCATCAATGAAAAAACCTTCAATCACCTACAATTTCTCATTGGAGTGTGCATTTGCCAACAATCTCCCCCTTTGGCATTGATGGCAACACTCATGAGAAAAATCAAAAAGTGTTCAAAAATGATATCCAAAAATAGTCTGCCAAAAATGTCTTACCAAAATTGTATGCTCAAAACTGTGTTCTCCCCCTGAGAAGATGAACCATTTTTCTCATTCCTCTACTCCCCCTTTCACATCAATGACAAAGGTTGTCATTCACTGTCAGTGGAGTCCTACTTGAATTCTTGTAATCGGTGGGTTACAATCTGAACAATGTTTGTCAAAACTAGATTTATTCCATTGCTGAATGTTTGGCAATCTTTTATGGCTTCTTGAGTCCTCTACACTGTACCGGTGAGTATGTGCATTTTCTCTTCTGGTGTCTTTAGTCTGGGAACTAGAGCCTTAGATATTTCTTTTCTCAAATAAATAAGATACTCTAGTCTTGGACCAAGTCTGCATTTTAAGTCCTTTGCTTTGTCCTTTATTCTTTATTTTTCATTTTCTAGTTTCTTGGTTTCCTCTTCCTACTCTGCAATTTTCTTCTCTAATTCCAAAAATGAGTCGGATGTTGCAATTAGATTATCAGCAATATTATTAATCTTATCTTGTGCTTTTCTGATTTCTTTGTCAAAATCCTCTATTAATACATCCATTTTGCAAGTGTCCCTGTACAATTTCTTGAAGTCAAAAATCATTTCACTGAGTTCCAGTAACAGAGTATCGATTTCCTCTTTGTTCTTATTCACAATTTCTATAAAGAATTTTTGTTTCTCTTTTATCATTCTTTCCTTAAATGTATCCTGATTTATTTTGTCTAGTGTTTTTAGGTTGCTGGTTATATACTTAAACAACGTGTCTAATTGGCTCAAAGAATCTTTATTATCAACACTACACTTTGGTGCTATCATCTTCAAAATTGGTAAAGTGTCATCTATAGCCTTATAGGCTTGTACATTGCACTCTGTTATTTTCTTTATTGAATCTAATAAGACCTTAGCTACATTAGTAGGTCTGAATTTTGTCATGGTTGTACCAGATGTTTGTCCAACAATTTTTACAATCTGTAATCCACTGGTTGTAGTTATAGCTTTGCTTTCCTCTTTCTCTAGATGATCTGTTTGAGTTTGCATTTCTACAAACAAAATTTTAGGCTTTTCTTTTTGGCCTGGACGCACTATCTTTGTCTATACCTATGAAGGAGCCTGTTTCTCTACCTACTTCTCTGTGTTGTCCACTACTAGTTTTTCCTCTATAATGCCTATTGCCGGTGACTCGGTTGGTTTTTCAGTTTCAGTAGTTGTCAGTGGCTTAGTGGATGCATCAGTATGCACATCTATGGTTTTTGCCTTTCCAGTGTGTGGGGGTTCACTTGATCCTTCATTTTGTTTTAGTTCCTCAATTTCAATATTTTCTACTGCAATATTTCTTGTCGGTGGCTCTGTTTTGACAACTGATTTCTTAGTTGATTCCTTATCCACCATAATATTGACTTCCTAAGTGTCAATGTTAATTGTATATAACACCTCAGAATCAGGATTTGTATCCTCATGTGGTGTGTCCATACTCCCAGTTGTCAGTTGATTGTTAGTATTGTCTACCAGTGGAGTATCTAGAGGCAGTGGGGGTAAGTTGTCTGTTATCTTTATATTGGGAGGTCCACCTACCTTACCTTTTCCTTTGTCCTTGTCCTTTTGATATACTTTGAAGGTTTTAGGGTTTTGATACTCTCCCTGTTTCTCTTTTTCTACCAGGAATATGTCCCATGCATCTACTATTTCCTCTGTTACCCGATTCACTCTTCCTGGCATCAGTGCTACATGTCAGTGAGCAGTTGAGAATACTGACCGGTTAGCCTCAGATATTAATTGATCTATCTCATTAGGTGAGTTAACAGGGTGCACTACAAGTAGTTTTTCAATCTTTATTTTCTTATCTATCTCAACAATAGCTACTCTTCTAGCTTCTAGTCTATTATATAGATCTGCTAGTATTTCATCAATATCTTACATCAAAAATTTCTTGAAAATATCTAAGTGTACGATTACACTATTCTCTACTTTCTCTTTGTCATCAGCGGATAGTGTGTCATATAATTTGTTGATGTTCTTCAACTTTCCATCCTCTGTAATTTCATTGACAAGTTTATCAATGGGAGCAATATTTTGTTGTGTCTTCTTCTTAGGAATCATCTTCTTTTTCTTTGGAGTTAATTTCTATTTTGGGGGCCTCACTGCCTATTCCTTCTATCTTGTCCTCTTTGGTGTAGGAGAAGGTGTCGGTGAAGATTTTCTTTTCCTTTCAAATCTCCTAAATATAGTAGGTATGTCACTATCTAAAGAAGTTCCAACCGGTGAAAGGTGAGTTTCCAGTTGAAGTGCTTCCAACTCACTTTCAGTTATACAAGTTTGTTTTAGCACATCTTCTTTAATAGCTTTTGCATACCAGGTTCCTTTTCTAATAGTTGCCTCAACCTTCTTAACTCTTTTTCTTGATTGAATTTGGCTTTCTATAGTTTTAGCACTACCAAATACATTTTATTCCAGTTCCTTAGGAGCTTCTAGGAGGACTTTTGCATAAGTTTCTATTATGTTGTCATCAGTCTCATACCCCATTTCAGTAACCCAGATGGTTCTAAGAATAACTCCCTCCATCCAAATTTCATCTTTCTTTATCACAAAACATATTTCCTTTTGGTACTTATCCACAATAGCTTTTGATAGCCTTACTCTTGTTTTCATTTGAGCCTTGAGTGCTTGAAAGTGCTCATTTATGGTTTTCTCCTTGATCTCTCCCATATTGTTTAGCAATTCTGATAGTTGTTTTCCTATCGGTATATCAAATCCAAAATCTTTGGCACCAATACCAAGTGCTTGTTTGGTTATGTATAGCATCAAACAAACAAGTAGGTTTCCAAATCTGAATGTTCCTTTCCTTTCCCTTTTGATCTTTCCTAGATTGTCTATTAGCTCATCTTTAAGCCATTCACATATGTCTATCCTTGCATTATCATTTACCATATCATAGGAACTCTTAATACATAGGCTAGAAACTAAGTTTAACCTATTTCCATGTATAGCCTTGTAACCTAAGATCATACTGATAAATCTGATATTTGTATCCTTTACATTGTTTACCCTTAGTGATCTTTTATCAAATGTTGCATCGGTTAGGTTTATCACTGAGTCATTTGAGACCTTCTTAGTTTTGTCAAGTCTATTGCGAGTGGAGGGTAACCCTGTTACTACCCTTACCACTTCTTTTGTGATCTTGTGAATAGAGTCTAACCAGAAAAATTCACCATGTACTCTTCTTAACACAATCCTTATGATATCCTTGGGGACTTCCAGGATACTAAGTATTTCAGTGAAACCTAGGGTTTCTACTATCTTGTGTTCAGGTTTGACATTTCCAGATTCATCATAGATTACAGTCTCATACATATTTTTAATTTCATCATAACCTAGTTCATCAATATGAGAATGTATATACATTCTAGGGTCTTCAGCATATACGAATCCTTTAGGGATTTGGGAGAATGCACCTATGCTGTCATCTTTCTTAGCAATTTTGGGAACTAGCTGAAAAATGGGTCTAGATCACTTAACAACTTCAACAATAGTAGGGTTTGCAATAAATTCAAGAGTGGATGAAGATGCCATAGCTATAAATAACTCAATCTGCCTTAAGGATGAATGCTTTGATGGTTTGCTTCACTTCTTTGCTTGGAGTACATTCGCTCTTGAATTTTAACGCTCTTCAGGATTTGAATGCTCGGTGAATAAAAAAGAGCCAAAACGCTTTCTTTATAATGTTATTTTCCCTAACTACCACATTTAATGCTTGTCAGTTAAGTAACAATTTAAGTCATCTGTCGGTATAGAAGTAATTTCAACTTCTCACCATCAACCGAGGGAATAATAGCATGTTTTTCATTTTGTTGCTAAACCCCCTGTAGACACTCAAAATTGTCATGTCTAATTAAATAAATATTTTATTTATTTAATTATCTAAGCCTAATTCTTCTATTAATTAAATAAATCTTTATTTATTTAATTAATTCATTTATCCTCTTCTAGCCTTATTTCTCATTTAAATAAATACATTTATTTATTTAAATTATCCTTTTCCTAATTAAATAAATATTTTATTTATTTAATTATCACATTTCTTCTATTAGTTAAATAAATCTTTATTTATTTAACTAATTCATTATCCTTTTCCACCTATGACACATGTTATTCATCTCTTAATTCCTACACTACCTACCTCTTTCATTATTTTATTATTTCCTCTACCTACCCTCTAATCCTAGCCGACCTCCTTTTTACACCTCTCAATCTTATCCCTCCATTTCATATTGTGTCTTCTATTTAAGGAGATGCTTCCTTCATTATCAAACTCTAATGACCTAATCAATCATCCTAATAACTTGATCAATCGACTACATTATGATCCTACTTGCAACCACATTCCATTCTTTGTTGAGCTCTTGTGCACATAAAATCTGAGAGCAAATATATCAAGCAAGATCAATGGAGATAGGAAGAATGGAGATTCAAAACCCTATTGGACATGTGATGGTATAATTTTTGTGATTTTGTTTTATTTGCATTGTCTTAGGTAATCTTCATATGTTATGGTGGATCTTTGTTGTTGTTAGGCTAGGGTTTTGTGGTTGGATTCATTTAGCCTTTCAATTCTATTATTATTGTATCCATTTTCACCATAAAGATTTTGGCACGCCTGGTGGGATTCTTGTCCCTTTGCATTTAACCTCCTTGTTGCAGATTTTGCATTTTTGAAGTTGCAGATCGGACATTTTCGATAGCATTTTAGGTTTTTCCGCGTCTGTGCACTTTCGGATCGCGTTTTTGATTTTTTAGTGCGTCTACGGAATCTGGAATAGCGTCTGTGTTTTCGATAAATTTTATTTTGCAGGTTTCAGAAAGGAGCGTCTGTGTTGCAGAAACGCGTCTATGTTATTTCTATCTGTGTCTGTGTTGGGAAGAAGCGTTTGTGATTTTTAACCATGTCTGTGCATCACAGAACCACGTCTGTGTTATCCAGATGCATCTATGTTGAGGGTAACAGCGTCTGTGTATCTCTTGTTTCAAAATTTTGAAGTTTTCATTGATTCAGTTTGTTTTTTTGGATTTTGCATTTAGGGTTTCAGATCTGGTTTATATTTTGGACTAACACTTTCAGATCTAGCTAACTAAATTGGTGCAGCTTGTCTTAGAGGCAAAATGTTTTGTTGAAGGCCCCTATTTCACAAAGTCTTTTTGGGTTTTTAAAATTTACCTAACTTGTGTGTTTGCAGGAAGGGGTGATTATGTCAAACAACCCAAACTACTAACAACTTTTGTTGCAGGTCTTTGGCAAGGGTTTTTGATTTTATTGTGTGCCTTGTTTTCATAGATTAGCAAACACTTCCATTGGTGCACTAAAATTGAATCATTGTCTTTTGTGTCTTGAGCAATAGGCTCTTTTTGTTTAATCTTTAGAGGGCCTGTCTTCCCGTGTGGTCATTAGGACTACTAGTGAGAAGAGAACGACCCAAGTGGTAGCGAGGAAAACCCACCTCTTCCGAACCACTATAATCAAATGTATTCATGGTGAAAACTATGAATAACATGTGCTGATTAGTTCGTACCAACACTATGTCTCCCCATAAACCCGTTTGATCAAATTTATTTGATCATTTGTAGGGCGTAACCCCTACCGACTGGGAGCCTTCTGTATTTATAGAGCTGAAAGTGCCGCATGTATGGCCACACAAGCAGATGCCCTTACTAGCACCTTTTTGTTTTAGAAGCCCAAATCCTTCTAGTTGTTGGGGCAGGAGGTCGGACCTCTGGTAGCAGCCCACACACATATGGTTCTTAGTAGAGATACAAAGTTCGCCATGGGGAGTTTTCATGGGGACTGATGCTTGGCTGACCCGAGAAGTGAGTGCCGAGGGTGGAGCCAGTGAGGTCAAGCATCTAAGTATCCACTCTGAATAGCATAGCCTCAGGGGTAAAACCCCATGTGGGATCAACAACTATTGTCTTGGCCAGCCATAAGAATTGTGCTTGACTTATGTTAAACATTCAAAACATTCAAGACCAAACAACAAAACATTGTGTCTTTTGTGTCTTCAAGTGTATGCAAAACATTTTTACATCAAACAACACACTTTTCTTGGAGTCATTTTTGAGTCTAGACACTTGCAAACATTGAGTCCTCATCAACATTGTGTCCTCTTGTCATGAAAAATAGTCAAACAGTCAGATTTGGTCACAACAAAATGACTTCACAGATTGGAAAAATTGCACAAAGTTTACAGGAACGCGTCTGTGTCTGTTTTAACCGTGTTTGAGTCATCTAAACGTGTCTGTGAAGGGCATAATCACGTCTGTGTGTCTAGAAGCATCTGTGTCAAACAGAGACACATTTGTGTTAGAGAACAACGTCTGTGAAGTGTATAGGCACGTCTGTGTCCAGAATTGAAAAGAAAATTTCACAGTCCAGCAAACAAAAGAAATCAGTTTCGGAATACTTGAGCTTCCTAGGTTGTTTCTTCAGGTTTCATTTAACATTCAACCTGTCTTTGGGTCTCATACAGTCCATCATTGCTTCACATCTCATTTTACATTCATAATTGTCTAAACTTGAGTCAAAAGGTCACTTGCTTGTCCTCACTATACTTTGTCAACACACTACATACAACAACACTTTGCTAAGTGGTCCCTCATCAAGGTTTCTTACCTTTGGGTCCCATTTGGTCTTACTTGGAGTCAAGGTCAACTTACCTCATCAAGAGAAACTATCCTCTCTTCAGAAGTCACACCTACTCTACTACATACATACTTGGTCTTACACTTTGGACATTGCAAATACACCTCAGATTCATTTACACTCCATACAACTCTTGGTCTTCCATACCTTTTTCCATTTTCATCTAGTCTTTCACATCTTGGTCAATACCTAGTTCATAGTTGAAACCCATCTTCAAAAATCTAGGAGAGAAACTAAAGAGGCTCAAGAGTCCACAAACATGAGTTCTTATGAGTATGACAACGATTTATTTTTCAATACTGAGCACACTACATTGCCTGACATGGATGTCTATAGAAACATTCCAAATGTGGAAAATACAGACACTATAAACAACAATGCTACACACAATGACAATGTGGACAACTTTTCAATACATTCAGCAGATGTAGAAGAATCCATTATGAATCCCCACTTCAATCAATTGGTTGAGGAAATAATGAGGAGGGATAGACAATACTTCTTACACATGATGGCACAAAGTGGAGCCAAGATACGTCATGATTTTGACATGTCTCAAATTATGGAAAATTGACCCTTGCAACAAACTCATTCCAACATGGATCAAAGGAGACCTAATAGTGGAGGAAATAGAGGACCACATATGGTACCTGAATCACCATCAGCTTTGCTTCAAAAACCAGAAGTCCCACATACACATGGTCAAACATATGATACTTACCTTCGTAGACCATTATGGAAGTCTTATGCAGATAGATATGCTCAAGCTATGGATCAACCAAAACAATTGGATATGCAAAGGCATGCCCAAAATTTGGACACAAGGAAACCCCATGTCAAATTTGGGGGCAACACATTAGAACATGACATGCCTGTAGAGTATGGTATACATGCGCAAAATAGATATGGGGTTCCTCAACATGAATCTATACCAAGTGCTCCATATATGCCGCATCAATATAGACCTCCTCCATATGACCATGTGTATGATCAATATCATCCATATATGCAATATGCTCCTCCTCAAATTGGTGCCTCAAACATGGGGTATGGTCCAAGAAGTCGATCTCCACCTAAGAGCATTTTGGAGCAACAAATCAAGGACTTACAAAAGAAAATGGAGGACATAAATACATCGAAACCAACATACACAATGAGAGACATATGTCCTTATCCATTTGAAAAGAGCATTCCAATGCCTCCTTTTCCTACACACTTTGTGACACCTAGATTTGATAAGTATAGAGGAAAAGGGGATCCTACGGCACACATAAGATAGTTTTTCACAGCTTGCATTGAAGTAGCAGCAGAAGAGACATATTTGATGAGATTATTCCCACAAAGCTTAGGTGACCAAGCTATGGAATGGTTCTCCCAACTCCCACCTGGTATTAAGTCATGGGGTGACTTAGCAGAGGCATTTATTCAACATTTCTCCTACAACATAGAGACAGACATATCAGTCACTACTTTATGCAACACCAAGCAAAAAGAGGGAGAGTCCTTTGCATCATTTTTACAAAGATGGAGAAATCTAGCCAGCAAATGCTCTTGTGAAATTCCACAAAAACAAATGGTAGAAATGTTCACCCAGAACGTTAACAAAGACATTGGCTATGATCTAAGGAAAGCTTGTTTGTCCACCTTCAAGGATGTCATTGAAAAAGGCTTAGCAACAGAAAAGGTTCTAATTGAACAAGGAGTCATTAAGATATTCAAGGAAAACAAAGATGACTTTAAAGGAAAAGATAAGCCAAGATTTTGGAATAAAAACAAAAACACAGTCAATGATGGTGTTGTTGATGCCAATATGGTGTGACCCAAATTCATCTTTTCGGGATCAAGTTCTACAAACAATCAAGTGAATACTCAAACAACTTCTAGATCATGAAGGAAGTACACCCCATTGGGAGAACCACTTGAGTCGGTCTTCAAAAATCTTGTGGAAAACAAAGTAATCACAGTTCCAGATTTTCCTCCATATGAACCAAAGGTCAAACCAAATTGGTGGAATGATGATGAGTATTGTGAATTTCATAAAAGCAAGGGTCATAAGACAGGAAATTGTCATCGACTGAAGAATATTGTGCAAGATCTCATTGATAGAGGTGACATTGAGATTGAGGGACATTCATCCAATCAAGAACATGAGATGTTTAAGGAACCATTCCCAAAGCATGACAAGGGAAAAGCCAAAGTCACAGATGATCAAGCCAACTATACTAGAGCACCTTACAACTATGATTCAACTATCAATCATATCTCAATGGACAATCATATCTCTACTATTACCATCAAGAACAAAAACCCTGAGAATCCTCCTCAGAGACCCAAGATTGTCCTAAGAGGTGTTGGATCTTCTTCTGAATCTACCTCTAAATGTCATGTTACAACTCGTCGAGGTAAAATTACGTTGCTAGGTGCCTCCACTAAAAATACCACTTCTTTATCAACCAAACCTGAGTATGACCTTGTAGAACAATTAGGGAAGACACCCGCACTCATCTCCATACTTGAGCTCTTACGCATATCCCCCGCTCATAAAACTATTCTTGACAAAATCTTGAGAGACACCACCGTTCCTACTAATCTGAACGTGGACTAGTTTCAAGCCATGGTGGGGTACCTTTCCATTCCACATTCCCTTACATTCATAGAAGCCGATGATGCCTCCGTAAGTCAGCCACATAATGCACCATTACATATTGAAGCCTTCATACACAAACATCGAATAAAGTGAGTCCTGATAGATGGAGGAGCTGGTCTAAACATTTGTACATTGAGCACCATTAAACAATTGGGATATTCTGATAAAGTTGTGAATTCAACAAATCAAATCACCATCAAGGCATATGATGATGAAGAGCGCTCATCCAAGGGCATAGTCACCTTACCTCTAAGAATTGGGCCAGTCACAAAGGATGTGGTTTGTCAGGTCCTGGATCTGGATCTCACCTATAATATATTGCTAGGACGTCCTTGGATTCATGAAATGAGGGCAATCCCATCGACATATCATCAATGCATTAAGTTTCCTCACAACGGAGTCGAGGTAATAGTTAACGGTGATCCTAATCCGTTCATATATTGTAATAACCTAAGATCACATACTGAGACCATCATTCCCAGTAATCGTGAGGTTGTTCCTTCTTTGACATACATTGACCCTGAGTCATTGAAACTTTCGACATCAAAACAAGGTGAACTTAAAGGCAAATTTCAGGACAAAGGCATGGGAGAATACACTTTAAATCAGACCATGTATTTACGACAAGTCATAAGCTCTCCAAAATAATATGGAAGGCCACATCCTAACAAGCAAATATCCATCATGGTATTCAAATGGGATCCTACTACCTTTCAAAGATGGGGCGAACTGGAAGAGGAAGGTTTATACAAAATGCTCTATAAAGAGATTGAAGATGACACACAAGATCAGATCAATATACCCTATGAGAAATATGGCAAAGGTTTCAAGATTCTACAAAAATTTGGGTATGATGGGAAAAGCCCTCTTGGGTTACGTAAAGAAGGCGTTATGGAGCCCTTACAACCTGAATTGACTGTAAAAAGTGAACGCTCGGAGGGACTTGGTTTTCTGACTTCCAAGATCCATGCTAAAAGGACAAAAAAGGCATCACAAATCAAAGTTGCCAAAGTTCAACAAGAGGATCGCTATTCCACAGATTCCAACAAATGGGAATGGGGTTCAAACAAATCCTCTAGTGACTATGAGCTCACTGAGACATTCAGAGAGCCAGATGAACCCACAGAACAAGAAGAATTTTATAAAAAGTTAAGAGTTGGTCAAGAAACAAACTATGAGGATTCCACACAGTCTTTGTCTCACGGTTCTAGGTCAAAATCACATAGGATGAGAACACCTATCCCAAAATGTGCTACTAGTGATGACAATTTGGATTCGCTCACGATCGAAACTGATGAGGAGAGTGCCATCGATGACCTCGACGATTGCCTTGATATACTCGAATATAACCACATCTTCACTCTTAGCCCCGCAAACTCTGAAAACATTAAAGGCCTTCCCCTTGTTCACCACCAACTCATTGACTGGGATTATGAAGGACCAGCACAATTTGACACATTCCAAAATGATGAAGCTATTTTTGACTATCTTGGCATACAAGATGATCTTCCCCCTGGGGACCATAAAGCAGGATACACTATAGAACTCAACAACATGGCATATTTTGGTGAGGATGTCGGACCTTCGAGTCGTAAAAATGTGAAAATAAGATCAAATCAAGGGTCTTATGGCGAAAACCACACTGTGGCGCTATCTGATCCCAAAAAAGTAAAAAGAAAGGACGTATCTGAGGGCAAAAACCTCTCTGAGGCACCCGAAGATGGAAGGCTCAACATTCTCCCAGCCTCGTATGAGGAAAAGTCATCCATGTTGGTAGAGGATACTATCAAAACAAACATTGGTACGGAAGAGGTTCCACACAACATATTCTTGGCTAAATCATTGACAGAGTCCAAAAGGTCAAAATTCATAAGTTTCTTCAAGGAACGACAAATCAACTTTGCATGGTCATATGCTGATATGCCTGGACTGGATCCAGATTTGGTAATGCATCATTTGACAGTCAAACCAGGGCCAAAGCTAGTGAAATAGAAATTAAGAAAAATGCATCCATAAGTGGCATTACTAGTCAAAGCAGAGCTGGAGAAATTATTGGATGTCGGATTCATATGCCCAATTGATTATCCTGAATGGATCTCTAATTTTTTAGTACCTGTCAGTAAATCGGATCGTAGCATCAGAATATGTATAGATTTCAGAGACATCAACAAAGCTTGTCCAAAAGATGACTTCCCATTACCAAATATTGACTTAATCGTTGATCTCACAGCAGGTCACAAAATGTTATCCTTAATGGATGGATTTTCTAGTTATAATCAAATTAGGATTGCACCTGAGGATCAACACAAAACATCATTCACTTGTCCTTGGGGAACCTTCTGTTGGAATGTCATGCCCTTTGGGCTAAAAAATGCAGGTGCTACATATCAAAGAGCAATGACCACTATCTTTCATGATCTCATGCACATAACTGTGGAAGACTATGTTGATGATCTCTTGGGTAAATCGGTAGACAGAAATACACATTTCGACATACTTTCAATCATCTTTGATCGGTTGGAAAAATACAAAGTAAGATTAAACCCCAAGAAATGTGTCTTTGGAATAACCTCCGGGAAGCTCCTAGGATTCATTGTGTCAAAAAGAGGAATCGAAGCCGATCCAGCAAAAGTCAAGGCTATCTTGGACATGCCACCACCTAGAAATATCAGTCAACTTCGATCCTTACAAGGGAGACTCTAGTCTATATGAAGATTCATAGCACAACTTGCAGATAAGTGTAATCCTTTCCAGCACCTGCTACATAAAAATATCAAGTTCAAATGGGATGATAACTGTCAACAAGCTTTTCAGACGCTCAAAGATTATCTCTTGAATCCACCAGTTTTGATGCCACCAATTCCAGATCAGCCTTTGCTACTATACATATGAACTACTCCAACGGCACTGGGGGCACTCCTACCTCAACAAATTACTAACGGCAAGGAAAAGGCCGTATACTATATCAGTCGCACATTGGTGGAATATGAGCTAAACTACACACCAATCGAGCGTGCATGTCTCACCGTGGTCTTTGCTTCACAAAAATTACGACATTACATGCTCACTCATAAGACTAAGTTGATTGCAAGGATAGATCCGTTGAAATACCTCCTCAATAAAGTAACACTTACTGGGCGGCTGGCCAAATGGGTAATGATCCTTAGTGAATTCGACATCGAGTATGTGGACAGAAAAGCAATAAAAGGACAAGCAATCATGGATCAATTAGCAGATGCCCCCATGATTGATGATGTTCCTCTAAATTTAGAATTTCCAAATGAATCCATTTTAACAATATCACATGCAAAGCCATGGCAACTATACTTTGACAGCTCATACACACAGCATGGGGTGGGAGCTGGTATTCTCTTTATAACTCCTCAAGGAGATTCTATACCAAAATCATACCGCTTATCATTTCCTTGCACTAACAATATAGTGGAATATGAGGCATTAACAACTGGATTACGAATTGCAGTTCAGTGGAAGATCCAGGAACTTCGTGTTTTTGGGGATTCCCAACTTGTTATCCATCAAGCAACTGATGATTACCAAACAAAAGATGAAAAATTACTGCCTTACAAGCAAATGGTGGATGATCTAAAACAACATTTCACAAAGATAGATTTTGAAAAGATACCAAGAGAGCAGAATCGCGCTGCAGATGCCATGGCTACAATTGCTTCATTGATTGATCTACCTCAAAATGAGACCTGCTATGAGTTCTTGGTGGACAACCTGTTGGTTCCTTCATATGAGATCACTCCTACTGAAATGATATGCGTTGTTGGTCCCGAATCCCAGTTATATGGTTCCATATTCACATACCTTCACGACAATACCCTACCTCCTGATCTATCAAATAACCAATGTCGCACCTTCATTCGCCAATCCTCTCGATATGTTATTTTAGCTGATATCCTATACCGGTGAGGTCTAGATGGCACTCTTCTTAGATGTTTAGAAAGCGATGAAGCTCAGATTGCGTTACGTGAAGTGCATGAAGGGATATGTGGTCCACATGCTAGTGGTCCTACCTTGGCCAAGAAACTTATTAGGACTGGATATTACTGGCCCAATATGGAAAAAGACTCATATCAGTTTGTCAAGAAATGCAAGCAATGTCAAATTCATGGAGACCTCATACATGCGCCAACACAAGAACTACAACCACTTGCGTCTCGTTGGCCCTTTTGTCAGTGGGGACTCTATCTCATAGGCAAGATTCACCCTCCTTCCTCCAATGGTCATAAATTCATTATCACTGCCATAGAGTATTTCACAAAATGGATTGAATCCATGCCTCTCACACAAGTCACTGGAAAACAAATTGCTACCTTCATCCTTAACTATATCATATGCCGATATGGTATTCCTGATTCCATTATTATTGATAACGGGCATCCCTTCAAAAATCAGGATGTTCGTGAACTCTGTGACCGCTTCCATATTTCCCATTGTTTCTCCACACCATATTACCCCCAAGGTAATGGCCAAGCTGAGGCGTCTAATAAAACAATCCTTAAAATCCTCAAGAAGATAGTCAACGACGCTGACCGTAATTGGCATATCCAACTCAATCCTACACTTTGGGCCTACCGCACAAGTGTCCACACACCTACAGGAGCTACACCCTACTCACTTGTCTATGGCGTTGAAGCCATCTTGCCTATCGAGGTCGAGTTACCCTCTTTACGGGTCTCTTTGCAAAACATCATCACTGATGAAGATTACAGGGTCTCTCGCTTACAAGAACTAGAACTGCTGGATGAACAGAGACAAACTACTTTTAATCATCTCAAGGCTTACCAACAATGACTCAGTCGTAGCTACAATCACAAGGTCAAGCCTCACACATTTGAGGTAGGTGACTTGGTTCTCAGAGAAAACCCCAAGAATCAGCAAGACAGAGAGAAGAAGGGCAAGTTCGAACCAAATTGGCTTGGTCCTTACATCGTTACAGCAGCATATGGATCTGGGGCATATCAGCTCTCAACTACCGAAGGTGAACCTTTGGAGGATCCTATTAACAACATGCACCTTCGCAGGTTTTACACATAGCTCTTCAGAATATCCTAATTCAAAAAAACAAAAAAATCAAAAAATTCAAAAATACAAAAAAATTATAAAAACAAAAAAATCGTTACTTGGTGAAAACCTGGCAAATAGGCGCCTTGTGACACAAAAACATTGAAAAAATCAAAAAAAGTAAAGAGAAATAATTTCGTCCAACAGTGAAAACCACTTCGGTGGCGCCCTGGGCAAGTACCATGGTGAAAATTGGGTCACCAGTGCCATGCGTAGAGACATTGCTCCTCCCTCCTTCAGGATCCACTTTCATCCTTTCACTTTGCACACACTCACGACCAATTCAGCCATAGTAAACTTACCCATTCCCATCATGGCTTGTTATTGATCTACCCAAGATTGGTTAGCCATTCATAATAAACCTCCCTTTTTACCTCCCTTTCCATCCATAATAAATCAAATCCTATCTGTGGCTAAGACAAATCCTACGTCTAGTGATGGGTGTGGAACTGGGAACATCACATGTTTCGAGGAGTACAGTTTCTTCCAGCTTCCTTTAGTCTATTCGCACACAATCAGTAATAAAACAACATTTTGCATCACAGATCCGCAATAAAGTTTCATCTTCTCCGCAATAAAGTATCAGCTTCATGGATTCAGTCAGTTTCAGATGAGACAGCAGCAACAATAGGCTTCAACAAAATCAAATCTTTCAATAGACTCAAACAACATATGGTTTAGTGCTATCTATCCTTTTTGTGAAAGTAAACATTGTGACCACAATCAAATAAGACTTATACAAGTGACAAGAGACACTAAACTTGAGGACTATAGTGGATGTTGGTGTCGAGTCTTGGTTTTCTTTTGATTTCATCTTTTTTTTGGTGACATGTCTTTTAGCTTTTCTGGGATGTCTCGGACTACAGATTATATCTCCAGGATGTCTTTGACTAGAAAGGCGAGGATGGGGTATCATCACCTATTTTTGTTTGCTATTTGTGGATTGTCTCTTAGTAATGCTATGACTTGTCCAAGGATATGAGGACACTGTGAGTCTAGTGTGAACTGGGGCATTCCTCATTTGTGACTATCTTATCTCCATGCAAACAAGTACAATGACTTTCTGGGTCGAACATATGCCTTGATTGTCATAACCTACTTGCCATAATAAAGCTCAATGATGATAACGCACAAAAAGCTCTTTCACTTTCATATCTTCTGTCTTTCATCCCCCTTTCTTGATTGACTTCCATCGTCCATCTTGAGTCCACGTAGCCTGCTATCACATGATTGAGTATAATGACACACCAAAAACATTTGCATTTCATGTAGTTTGCACCTGCATTACCACATATAAGCATTTCATACATACATATAGATATCACAATTGCACCATATCCTGCACACAACACCTGTTAGCACAATTTACATTTGCATTATTATATTCATTTGCATTACATATATTCACATTTGCATCATGCATCACATATACAACATAAAAGAACAAAAAAATATTGCATTACATCATCCATATCATAAGCATCACATAATAACATCTCATCACATAGGTACACATGCATATAGCTGCCGCAAAAATGAATCATCTCATATATATAATCAAAAGTGTCATGATACAATGATGTCAAAATCATATGGCTACAATCATCCGCAGGTGTCTACATCATCATACAAAATGGTACAATACTGATACATAGGGAGCCCTCTACGGCTATGATGAATTCCCTTCCTCAGAGCCGGTTGGCCTCGACAGAGTTTGAGCCCTAGAAGGACCCACCCCAAGATCATCTCTCTTGGCCCCTATGTCCCCTGTAGCCACCCCTCATGTCACCCTATCCAGATAGAGGAACCCACTGATAACTCCTATCAACACTGTTAGTAGTGCTAATCTTGTCCATGTTGTGGTATCCCATGCCACATGTCCCACCCTCATCTCCAGTCCCAGATCGTAGAACACTCATCTCAGTGCATCCTTGTCTCTGTCTCGATCATAGGGTACTAACTCCCCATCGATCGGTATCCGCAGAATCCTGTATACATCCTCCAAGGTGACTGTCATCTCCCCCATCGGCAAATGAAAAGTACGTCTCGGAGTGCCACCTCTCCGCTAACGCAGTCAGCAAACCCATGTTTGCCTGAAACTCTGGCACATATAATACATGTCTCAAGCCCATCTCCTTGATGGCAGCTCGCTCCTCAGCTTTCAGCTCAAGTCGCAACCTCTGAGTGGACGGGAATCTCTCCTGTGACTCCAACATAGGCAAATACTCCTGCAGTCAAACAAATCAATTGTGTCAGTCATAGTGGTATTCACTATTTATCACAAAATGCTACTCACTATTTAAATGCATATGGCTATCTACTCCTAGTGACACTCATTGTTCACCACAACATGTTACTATTTATCCTAGTAGTACTCCCTGTTCATCACAAAGTACTACGTGTGTGACACTCACTGTTCATCACAAAGTGCTGCTCACATTTGCACTCCCTATTCATCACAAAGTGCTGCTCATATTTTGGTACTCCCTGTTCATCACAAAGTACTCTATCTTGGTACTCACTGTTCATCACAAAGTGCCTTGATCTATCCTAGTCTTCTTAGAGGACCTTCTTGAGTGTATCCTCTCAGTAGCTTATCCAATCGATAACGCATGTTCATCATAGAACTGTTGATTTGACCTAGAAGACACAAATTCACATTTTTGGACACAAACGCGTTTTCCTGTCATAAACGCGCATTTATTACATTACCTAGCATGCATTAATGACAAAAATAAATGCATCAAAGTATGAGGAGGTTTGGTGGTACTTACCAGCTCTCCTACCTCTGCTGGCCTCTGAAATCGGTGAACATGGTCGAATCTATGAATGAAAGCCATCGCTGCTGACTGCTCCTGCTCTTTTCTCGCTCTAGACTTTGATCTTGTGAAGGTGTGGATGACAATGAGGATGTCTTTTCCCGTGGTCTATCTTATAGCCTACCCTAGCCTTAGCCTTCATTTCCTGAGTTAGTCTTTTTCATCCTGTGGCTTTGTCACTTTATTCAGTCCGTCCATTCTATCCCGTCTTTCTTATCGAGAGATTGTCTGCAATCTTTTCAGACATTTTCATCCAATCTCTCGAGGGGGCATATCATTCCCATTCTGGGGCAACTCTGTATCAGTTCATCTTATCTTCTTTGAAACAACGCGACAAGCCGCATTGTCTCAAAGAGGGGCAAAATGTAGACACTCAAAATTGTCATGTCTAATTAAATAAATATTTTATTTATTTAATTATCTAAGCCTAATTCTTCTATTAATTAAATAAATCTTTATTTATTTAATTAATTCATTTATCCTCTTCTAGCCTTATTTCTCATTTAAATAAATACATTTATTTATTTAAATTATCATTTTCCTAATTAAATAAATATTTTATTTATTTAATTATCCCATTTCTTCTATTAGTTAAATAAATCTTTATTTATTTAACTAATTCATTATCCTTTTCCACCTATGACACATGTTATTCATCTCTTAATTCCTACACTACCTACCTCTTTCATTATTTTATTATTTCCTCTACCTACCCTCTAATCCTAGCTGACCTCCTTTTTACACCTCTCAATCTTATCCCTCCATTTCATATTGTGTCTTCTATTTAAGGAGATGCTTCCTTCATTATCAAACTCTAATGACCTAATCAATCATCCTAATAACTTGATCAATTGACTACATTATGATCCTACTTGCAACCACATTCTGTTCTTTGTTGAGCTCTTGTGCACATAAAATCTAAGAGCAAATATATCAAGCAAGATCAATGGAGATAGGAAGAATGGAGATTCAAAACCCTATTGGACATGTGATGGTATAATCTTTGTGATTTTATTTTATTTGCATTGTCTTAGGTAATCTTCATATGTTATGGTGGATCTTTGTTGTTGTTAGGCTAAGGTTTTGTGGTTGGATTCATTTAGCTTTCAATTCTGTTATTATTGTATCCATTTTCACCATAAACAGCCCCAAAAAAATTTTCTTCAGTTAGATGAGGAGTCTCTTGCCGGTGGAGTGTTACTCTGCTCTGCTAGTGGAGGTGTAATCGCATCAACATTTTCATCTGACTTTCTGATCCATTGTTTTGAAAATTCTTTCTTTACCTCTTCAACTTTTTCTTTTCCTTTCAAACTAGGACCTTTTTAATTTATTGATGATGCCTTACTTCTACAAAATTTAGCAATATTTATGATCTTGTTATAGGCATAACAAGTCACATTGTTCTTTTGAATAGCTATCCCATATCCTATGCTAGTATGTGTTCTGCATTGATTAGATAAGTGCCCAAATCTTCCAAAAACATATCATTTCACACTCATTTTACAATTTTCTGAATCATGACCAACTTTGTTGCATTTAGAATATTGACTGGTCAGTGTATTAGTGTTTAGATAATTTCTAGATCTACACTGATTTTCTCTATGACCATACTTGTTACAGTTAAAGCATTTTCCATTAAACTTGTAAGCAGTAGGTTATCTTACCGGTTTGCTATGATCATAATTGTTTGCAGTACTGGAGCTTTCACCAACTTCAAAGCCAAGGCCATTTGTATCACCATTAGGTTTATGATTCTTTAGCATGTCACCAAGTTCTTCTGAACTTTTCTTGAATTTTTTTTTTCTGATGATTTTCAGTAGTTAGTTCACTTTCCAAGATTCCTTTCTATCTTATGAGTTCAGTTCTGTCATTTTGTGTGTGCATTAGATCTGTCTTCAACATATCATTTTCATGACTAAGTCTTGTGTTTTCATTTTCAGCATCATTTAGTCTTTTGGCCAAGTCTTCTTCATTCTTCTTCCTATCTTCAATTTCTTTACAAAATCTCATAGTCATAGCCTGCATCTCATTCTATGTTGTAATAATCTCTTGACGTAGCTTGTTTACCAGATCATTAAGAGTTTCCTTTTCATCATTCTCATTCTGCATCTTTTCACAAAGTTCTCTTCTCTTATTTCTTGCAATGGTAAGATTTTCTTGAAGTGCTTGAATGATATCCTGAGCAACCTTTAGATCATTTTCAAGTTTGATATTCTTCACCTTTTTTGCATCATAGTCTGAAAGAGCTATTTTCAACTGTTCTCTCAAGTTTTCCATCTCTACCGATGACAAGATCTTCCTCAAGTTGTTAGGCTTCTTAAAATAGAGGACCAAGCTCTGATACCAATTGTTAGGATTCCCAAAGATGCTGAGAGGAGGGGGTGAATCAATATCTAACTGGTTTGTGAATTTACTTGATTTAAGACATGTAAAGCATATCAATATTGTGTACTGATAAACCAAAAATAATGTAGTAAACAAGAATAACAACAACCACATGAAAAGCACACCATAACATAGTAGTTTAACGAGGAAAACTGGTGTGGGAAAAACCTCGGTGGGATTTGTGACCCACAATATTCACTTATTGGCCAATAAGGGAATATTACTGTTTTACAAGAGTGGCTTGCACATGCAGGAAGGCCAAGTGCCTAGAGCTCACTGCTCAATTACAAAGGAAGTCACACTGACTTACAAAAATGGATTATACAAATCCAATGTCTTGTACTGCTTCAAATTAGCATCTGCTATGCTAGATCCAGTACCAGTTTTAGCTCTGCTTCATACATAAACACTTAACCTATAATTCGCATATTAGGTTTGGATAATTTTTGCCTATCACATTATTACTAAATGTTCTACACTGATCTCATACACATATGAGTCATATTACAACTCGCCATGTTGGCTTACAATGATTTTACAATTAATTACAAAATATATTATCAACAAAATTTCTATTGACCAGAGTGTTGGTATCCATCCTTTCACTGCCGGTGTTCTGTGTGTCGGTGTAGAGTTTGTCGTTGCCGGTGCTAGTATATTTGTCTTGGCGGTATCATATGATTGCAAGGTTGCCATCAATGACAAAACCTTCAATCACCTATAATTTCTCATTGGAGTGTGCATTTGCCAACAGTATATTCATGTAATCTAGGTGTCTAGGTTATGTCTGCATAATTAGAGAGAGGTTTATGTGTGAACAAGTGATTCATCTTTCGGTCTTGTGATTGAGGAGAGATTGGTGTTGCAGAGGAGACATTTGTGCTTAACAAGATCTGTAATCAGGCATTTGGTGATGCTATTATTTCAGTTCATTTCTTCCAGATTGTAGTCCAAATCTTGTTGCAAGTTAATGAGACTTCCCTGAGGGTTGTAGCCTTTCGATCCATTATATTTAAGTAGTGAGCTCTAGGCAGTGTACCTCAATGCATGTGCATTCCCCATTGTAATATTTTCACGTACTAATGTAGAGTATCATCTTACTGAAGGTAGGTTCCACCATGGTTTTTCCCTTAACTAGGTTTTCCACATCAAAATCTTAGTGTTGTGTGTTGTGCTTTGAAATTGCTTATTTTTCTTATTACTATAGTTTATCAGATCTGTGTTTTGTGATTATTTTTTATATTCCAATGAAGACTGATTCAACCCCCCCCTCTTAGTCTTCCTTCTTGGGTAGTGCTAACAATTGATGTCAGAGATAGATCCTCCAGTAGAAGCTTAATTTCTTGAGGAGATCCGAGATTTCATCTCTTGGTGTTATCTTTAAGAAGGATAGTTTGAGATTCGATGGGAGTAACTATATTATATAGAAGGACTGGATGGAAGTACACTTGAAATTTCTTGCTGAAGATTATTTGAAGATTACAAATTTTTTTTATATTGTTCCTTCACATGGAACAACTACTCTTGATGATATCACGGAAGTTGAACATAATATTAAAGTGAAGGAAGCATTGCTTAGTGCCTTGATTGATTCTGAGATGACAAATTGTAATGGTACTTCAGACCGCACATGGTATCTGGGTGAAGTTTGATATTTTGTATGAAGGTGATAAACATGTGAAGGTTGCTAAGTTGTAGAGTTTAAAAGGAAAATATGAGATGCTAAAGATGGGAGATGATGAGAACATACACTCTTTCATGGCTAAGGTGAATGATCTTGTTCTAAGTATCAGATGTGTTGGTTTAACGATTGAGGAAGATGTAATTGTTCCTAAGGTGTTGATATTTTTGCCTCTTTCTTATAAATGTAAGGTTTCTTCTATTGATGAGATCCAGAGTGTGACTATAGTGACAAGAGATTTACTAGTTGGAAAGATTATTGCATTTCAGTTGAGTGAGTTTGGAGAATCACATAGAACTGAGATTGCATTTAAATCATATGCATCTGTATCTGGTAAGAAAAAATATGGCCTTGATGAGTGAAAAATATCTAGAAATGTGTGTGTGTGAGAGAGAGAGAGAGAGAGATGAAAGAGCAAGAAAGAGAGCTAGATGAACTTGAAGCACTGATTGCCCAAAGATTGCCTAAGGGTGTGTATAAGTATGATGGAAAGTTGCCTTTGAAATGTTTCTCTTGTAATTAAATAGGATATCTTCCTTCTAGATGCCCAAAGAGAATGGCTAAGCATTAGAGGCATGATAAGTTTGATAAGCATGATAGGAATGATAGAAATGATAGATATGACAACATGAGAAATATGAGAAGTCGTACAAGTCTAATTGGAAGTATATGAATCAAAAGAACTATTATTATGCTACTAATGAAGGTATTCCAGATGTAGAGTCAAAAGAAGATGAATTTGTATTCCTTGCCATTAAGGAATATGGACTTGTAATTGTTGATTCCACTAGTTGTCTTATTGAGGAGAAAGCCTTAGCTATTAAAGTTAAAGAGAAAGATGAATGAGTAATTGATAGTCGTTGTTCACATCATATGATCAGTGATAAAAGAAAATTTATGAGCATGGATAGATATGATGGTGGAATAGTTAGATTTGGAGACGACAACGCTTGTGTGATCTGTGGGAGAGGTTCTATCTCTTTCGATGGTAAGCATAACATTGATGATGTCTTGTATGTTGAAGGTTTGAAGCATAATATTTTGAGTGTTGGATAGATGGTTGATAAAGGTTATGATCTACAATTCAAGGATGGAAAATCCAAGATCTTAAATGGCTCCGCTATAAAGATTGCATCTGGAACCAAGACTAAAGGTAACATTTTTCATTTGAATGCTAGTGATAAAAGTTGCTTGATTTCTCATATTGATGAAAGTTCGTTCTGCCATAGGAGAATGTGTCATGTAAATTTTGATTCAATGATTAAGATTAGTTCTACATAATTTATTATCCTAAGATTATTAATCCTGCTAATCCAATATGTAAGGAATGCTAGCTGGGTAAGCAAACAAGGATTTCTTTCAAAAGAAAAAAATATACAGCAGATGGATTGCAATATCTTTTGCATACTAGCCTATTTAGACATTCAAATGTTCGAAGTGTTCAAGGTGATGTTGTTATTATGGATGTGTTGCATTGGTTTTGTCTTTGATGTCAACACTTATCAACACTTATCCTTTTGGAGATCTTTGGTTATGTTCACTGGCAAGTTTAGTGACTTATGCATAGTTATTGGTATATTGTTCACCAATAGGTTATATTGTTCACCGACAGGTTATGTTGTGTTGGCATATGATGAACTGACATGATGATATGATGATAATGTATGTTGTCATTGATGTCAATAAGTACAAGTGAATCTGTATGAAGATTGGAAGAAGTTGGTGAACCGGTATGAACAAATGTAGTGAACCGGTGTCAAGGTTTCACTAAGTGTGACTACTGGTTGCTAGTCTCAGCTCTAGGGTTTCTGGTCTGGCAATCTCTCTTGTGCGATGAAACCGATGATATTTTGTGATGAATTAGCTAAGAAATAAGAATGATATTGAGATGCCACATCATTTTTTCATGCGTGAAGGATTTCCTTAAGGATCTTGCATGTGAAGGATTGACTGCATTAAATATCTACTATGGGAAGGAACATTCTTCTTAGTAGTATGAGAAGGTAGCATGATGGGTTATTGATTTCTATGTGCGGTGAGTAATGGAGGATGTAGAATGACTTGTGATCTATTCGAGATTGTTTCCTTCTATGTAAAATCTTTGGATAGTAAGGATTGGACCACCTGTAATTGTAAACCTAAATGCTTAGGGTTTAGGGTTTATGCTACCGACCTAATTGTTGTCTATAAGGTCGATAATGTTTGTTGCTGTAAGTTGTTGGCAAATGTTGTGTCTATATCCGAGTGATGAAATACTTGGTAGACTAGTGAATGGAAAACTAGAGAGTGTGATTGCAGAGTAGAGGAACTGAAAAGGATTTGCCTTAGCATATAGTGTTGTTATCAGATTAGAGTTTTACCTATTGTCTTCTAACCATTTCAACATAAGGAAAATCCCTTTGCTAGGTAGCCGTAACAGGCTTATTGTATATCCTCTCATCAGGTGACTCAAGATCATTGAGTTCTTCAAATCCTCTAGCGAGGTAACCTTTAATAGGGTATATAGCCATCCCTTAATTGGGTGATCTTTAACAGGATCAGTTCCTAAAAGAACCTTATTGTAAAGTATTTAACCAGACTAGGATTCTAACAGAGCAAGCTTCAAAAGAGTTTAAAAACAAGCTTGTGGGTATTCATCCCCACCATGAATTTTTCCCATTTGGGTTTACGTGAAAAATTTGTGTGTCATAAGTTGTGGATTTTTCATGTGATGACTGAGTATTCTTTGTTTAAGTGGTTATGCATGCAGAGCTAATGGTTATGGTATTGTTGATATACAACATGCATATGTTTATGGTTTAAGTAGTTATCAAGTGTTGAATGTATTTGAAGTATTCAACTTTACTGGTTTTGACTGTCTAAGGTCTTACTGTGTTTAACCAGTATTGCCATGGTTAAGTTCAGTGGTGAAGACAACTGGTTAGTATTGTTTTAACCTGATAATTTGTGGGGAGAATTTTTTGTATGTATCGATTCACCTATCCCTCTTTGTACCAGTTAGGGTATTTTTTGTTTATCATTATTCATCAATTGGTATCAGAGAAACTCTAGGTCCTCGGTGATATAATCTTAACCACTTGAGGTAAAAGATCCTACTATAATGATGAAGAGGGAAGTTCCTAAGTTCAATAGAGACAACTTAAAAATATGGAAGGATAGAATGAAGATCTATATCAAGCATTTGGGTTCTCAACACTAGAGCTATGTTGAAAATGTCTATGTAATCACCACTGGCACTCTAACCGATGATCAGAAAAGAGAGATTCAAGAAAATGGGCAAGTCATGGAAGCCCTTATCAACAGTTTGTTTGATATTGAGTTCATTGATGTACAAGATAAGGACACTCCTAAGGATGTATGGGATGCACTGGAAACTATTTATGGAGCTGATGAGCATGTCAAGCAAGCTAAGGAAGAGAGCCTTAGAGGAAAATTTGAAGACATGAGGATGGTTGAAGGTGAAACCATTTAGCAATATGGCATAAGGATCAAGACTGTTGTTGGAGATATCAAGAGCATTGGTGGAACAATTAGTGATGCCACTATTGTAAGTAAAGTTTTCAGATCATCGTTACTGGTCTATGCAATTAAAGTTGCAACTATTCAGGAGCTAAGATCTATTGACAAAACCAAGGTATCCTTAGACTCTATCATTGCAAAGTTGACTGCATATGATTTGAATAGCTATGATGGCAGTGTTCAGAAGACTGAGTCAGCCTTTAAAGCATCTACTGCACCATCCAGAAAAGGAAAAGAAGTAGGCACTAGTTATGAATCTAGGCAATGCAAAGATATGGATGATGAAGAGATTTTGATGGAGTTTCAAGCTCTTCTTGCTAAAAGAATTCTGAAAGGAACTGGTAAATATAGAGGTAAGCTTTCTTTAAAATGTTTTTCCTACAATAAGATAGGACATATAGTTGTTAATTGTCCTAACAATGACAATAAGGATAAGCCAGAGAGGTTTAGAAAGTATAAAGGATGAAATAGAAGAAATTGTCTTGTTGCAGTGGATGAAGGTGTTACTGATGAATAATTTGAGGATGAAGAGAATGAAGACATAGTGTTTGTAGCTGTAAAGGAAGAAGTGTCTGACAAGAAATCCCTTGTCTCTTGCATTAATAAGTATAATGAGTGGATTATTGATAGTGGGTGTTCTCACCACATGACTGGTGACCAAAGAAATTTTATATCTTTGGAAGAATATGATGGAGGTGTTGTCTGATTTGGCAATGATGCACCATGCTTGATAAAAGAAAAAGGATCCATCTCACTAAATGGAAAGAGCAGTGTGGATGATGTCTACTAGGTAGAAGGTCTTAAGCATAACCTATTGACTGATGCTTAGCTAAATGATAAAGGACTCACTCTAGAGTTCAAAGGTGGAGTTTGCAGTATAATTGGAAAGAGTGGTTAACTTATTGCTATCGTTAAGAAGACAAGAGGTAACTTGTTTCAGCTAAATGCCAAGATGTCGGTGTCTGATGGCGAAGTTTGATGATAGTTGGATATGGTATAGAAGACTTTGTCATATCAACTTTGACAATATTACAAAGGTGAGTAAGATCAAGGTAGTAAGAGGATTACCTTTGCTAAACAAACCAAAGAATTCTTTGTGCAGAGAATGTCAACTTGGGAAGATGTCTTCCTCAATTTTCAAAGGTAAGTCTTTTTTAGCAGAAAACTTACTTGATCTTGTGCATACTGACTTGTGTGGTCCTACAAAAACTAGAAGTATTTAGGGAGATAGGTATTTTTTGATTCTCACTGATGACTACTCAAGAATGATGTCGGTCACATTCTTGAAAGACAAGTCTGAGGCATTTTGAAAGTTCAAAGCCTTTAGAGAATTTGTAGAAAAGGAAAGTGGTCAAAAGATAAAATGCCTAAGAATTTATCAAGGAGGTGAATTTACTTCTGATAAATTCAACAATTACTGTGAGGATAGCAATATCAAGAGGCAGTTGTCTACCCAAAGGACACCACAACAGAATGGCATAACAAAAAGGAATAATAGGACTATAGTTGAAGTAGCCAAAATGATGCTAATCCAAGGAAAGTTTGCTGACACTTTTTGGAGAGAAGCAGCAAGCACTGCAGTCTATACTATGAACCAGGTACTCATTAAGAAAGGTAGAGTTAAAACCCCTTATGAGTATTGGACTGGGAAGACTCCCACTGTGAGTTATTTTGAAGTATTTGGTAGTAAATGTTACATCAAGAGAGGTCAGCATCTAAGCAAGTTTGATGCTAAATGTGATGAAGGAATATTTCTGGGATTCCAGTAAGAGTAAAGCTCTCAAGTGCTACAACAATAGAACACAAAAAATTATTGAGAATATCAATGTCAAGGTTGATGATGTTAGCATCCCCAAAGATACTGAGAGGGGGGGGGGGTGAATCAGTATCTACCAGGTTAATGAATTTACTTGATTTAAAACATGTAAAGCATATCAGTACTGTGTATCGGTAAACCAAAAATAATGTAGTAAACAAGAATAACAACAACCACATGAAAAGCACACCATAACACAGTAGTTTAACAAGGAAATCCAGTGTGGGAAAAACCTCTGTGGGATTTGTGACCCACAATATTCACTTATTGGCCAATAAGGGAATATTACTCTTTTACAAGGGGGGCCTACACATGCAGGAAGGCCAAGTGCCTAGAGCTCACTGCTCAATTACAAAGGAAGTGTCTTGTATTGTTTCAAATTAGCATCTGCTATGCCAGATCTAGTACCGATTTTAGCTCTGCTTCATACATAAACCCTTAACCTATGTTTCACATATTAGGTCTGCATAATTTCACCTATCACCTTATTACTAAATGTTCTACAATGATCTCATACATATATGAGTCATATTACAACTCACCATCTCGTCTTACAATGATTTTATAATTAATTACAAAATATATTATCAACAAAATTCTTGTTGCCCAGAGTTCCCGTATCCATCCTTTCACTACTGGTGTTCTATGTGTCGGTGTAGAGTTTGTCATTGCCAGTGCCGGTATATTTGTCTTGGTGGTATCATATGATTGCAAGGTTGCTATCAATGACAAAACCTTCAATCACCTATGATTTCTCATTGGAGTGTGTATTTTCCAACAATCTCACCCTTTGGCATTGATGGCAACACTCATGAGAAAAATCAAAAAGTGTTCAAAAATGATATCCAAAAATAGTCTACCAAAAATGTCTTACCAAAATTGTATGCTCAAAACTGTGTGCTCCCTCTGAGCAAATGAACCATTTTTCTCATTCCTCTACTCCCCCTTTGACATCAATGACAAAGGTTGTCATTTGCTATCAAAGGAGTCCTGCCTGGATTCTTGTAACAGGTGGGTTACAATTTGGAAAATGTCTATCAAAACTAGATTTATTCCATTGCTGAATGTTTTACAGTCTTTTATGGCTTCTTGAGTCCTTTGCATTGTACCGGTGACTATGTGCATTTTCTCTTCCGATGTCTTTAGTCTGGGAACCAGAGCCTCAAATATTTCTTTTCTAAAAGAAATCAGATACTCTAGTCTTGGACCAAGTCTGCATTTTAAGTCCTTTGCTTTGTCCTTTATTCTTTGTTTTTCATTTTCTAGTTTCTTGATTTTCTATTCCTGCTCTGTAATTGTCTTCTCTAATTCCAAAAATGAGTCGAATGTTCCAATCAGATTATCAACAATATTATTAATCTTATCCTCTGCTTTTTTGATTTCTTTGTCAAGATCCTCTATTAATACATCTATTTTGCAAGTGTCCCTATATAATTTCTTAAAGTCGAGAATGATTTTACTGAGTTGTAGGAAAAGAGTATCCATTTCCTCTTTGTTCTTATTCACAATTTCCATAAAGAATTTTTCTCTCTCTTTTATCATTCTTTCCTTAAATGTATCCTGATTTATTTTGTCTAGTGTTATTAGGTTGCCGATTATATACTTAGACAATGTGTCTAATTGGCTCAAAGAATCCTTATTCTCAACACTACACTTTGGTGCTATCATCTTCAAAATTGGTAAAGCATCATCTATAGCCTTATAGGCTTGTGCATTATACTCTATTATTTTCTTTATTGAATCTAATAAGACCTCAGCTACATTAGTAGATCTGAATTTTGTCATGGCTGTACCAGATGTTTGTCCAACAGTTTTTACAATTTGTAATTGCAGCTTTGCTTTCCTCTTTATTAGGAGGATCTGTTTGAGGTTTCATTTCTACAAACAAAATTTTAGGCTTTTCATTTTGGGCTGGTGGCACTATCTCTGTCTATACCTATGAAAGAGCTTGTTTCTTTACCTGTTTCTCTATGTTGTCTACTGCTAGTTTTTCCTCTGTGCTGCCTGTTGCCGATGACTCAATTGGTTTTTCATTTTCACTAGTTGTCAAGGGCTGAGTGGATGCATCAGTTTGCACATCTGTGGTTTTTTCCTTTCCAGTGTCTGAGGGTTCACTTGAACCTTGAGTTTGTTTTAGTTCCCCAATTTCAATATTTTCTAATGCAATATTTCCTACTCGTGGCTCTGTTGCCACATCTGATTTCTCAGTCGATTCCTTATCCACCAAAATATTGACTTCCTGAGTGTCAATGTTCACTGTATATAACACCTCAAAATTAGGATTTGTATCCTCATGTGGTGTGTCCATACTCTCAGTTGTTGGTTGATTGTCAGTAGTGTCTACTGGTGGAGTATCTAGAGCTGGTGTGGGTAAGTTGTCTGTTATCTTTATACTGGGAGGTCCACCTACCTTACCTTTTCCTTTGTCCCTGTCCTTTTGATATACCTTGAAGGTTTTAGGTTTTTTATACTCTTCATGTTTCTCTTTTTCTACTAGGAATATGTCCAATGCATCTGTTGTTTCCTCTGTTACGTGATTCACTCTTCCTACCATTAGTGCTATGTGTCGGTGAGTAGTTGAGAATACTGACCAGTTAGCCTTAGAGATTAATTGATCTATCTCATCAGGTGAGTTAACAGGGTGCACTACAAGTAGTTTTTCAATATTTATTTTCTTAGCTAGCTCAACAATAGCTGCTCTTCTAGCTTCTAGTCTATTATATAAATTTGTTGGTATTTCATCAACAACTTGCATCATAATTTTCTTGAAAATATCTAAGTGTAAGATTACACTACTCTTTATTTTCTCTTTGTCATTAGTAGATAGTGTTGCATATAATTTGTTGATGTTCTTCAACTTTCCATCCTCTGTAATTTCACTGAGAAGTTTATCAATGGGAGCAATAGTTTCTAGTTTCTTCTTCTTAGGAGTCATGTTCTTTTTCTTTGGAGTTAATTTCTTTGTTGGGGGCCTCACTGCCTGTTGCTTCTGTCTTGTCCTCTTTGGTGTAGGAGAAGGTGTTGGTGAAGGTTTTCTTTTCCTTTCAACTATCCTAAATACAGCAAGTATGTTACTTTCTAAAGAAGTTCCAACCAGTGAAAGGTGAATTTCCGGTTGAACTGCTTCCAACTCACTTTCAGCTATACCTATTTGTTTTAGCACATCTTCTTTAATAGCTTTTTCCTATCAGGTTCCTTTTCTAACAGTTGCCTCAACCTTCTTAACTCTTTTCCTTGATTGAATTTCTCTTTCTATAGTTTCTACAGTACCAAATACTTTTTCTTTCGGTTCCTTAGGAGCTTCTAGGAGGACTTTTGCATAAGTTTTTATTATGTTATCATCAGTCTCATACCTCATTTTAGTAACCTAGATGGTTCTAGGAATAACTATCTCCATCCAAATTTCATCTTTCTTTATCACAAAATAGATTTCCTTTTGGTACTTATCCACAATAGATTGTGATATCCTTACTCTTGTTTTCATTCGAGACTTTAGTGCTTGAAAGTGCTCATTTATGGTTTTCTCCCTATTCTCTCCCATATTGTTTAGCAATTTTGATAGTTGTTTTCCTACCAGTATGTCAAATCCAAAATATTTGGCACCAATACCGGTACTTTTTTGGTTATGTATAGCATCAAGCAAACAAGTAGGTTTCTAAATCAGAATGTTCCTTTCTTTTCCCTTTTGATCTTTCCTAGATTGTCTATTAGCTCATCTTTAAGCCATTCAAATATCTCTATCCTTGCATTATTATTTACCATATCATAGGCACTCTTAATACATAGGCTAGAAACTGAGTTTAACCTATTTGCATGTGTAGCCTTGTAACCTAAGATCATACTGATAAATCTGATATTTGTATCCTTTACATCGTTTACCATTAGTGATCTTTTATCAAATTTTGCACTAGTTAGGTTTGTCGCTAAGTCATTTGAGACCTTCTTAGTTTTGTCAGGTCTGTTGCCGATGGATGGTAAACCTGTTACTGCCCTTACCGCTTCTTTTGTGATCTTGTGAATAGAGTCTAACTAGAAATATTCACCATGTACTCTACTTAACACAATCCTTATGATATCCTTGGCGAAATATAGGATACTGAGTATTTCAATGAAACCTAGCGTTTCTACTATCTTGTGTTCAGGTTTGACATTTCTAGATTCATCACAAATTATAGTCTCATACATATTTTTAATTTCATCATCACTTGGTTCATGAATATGACACTATATATACATTCTAGGGTCTTCAACATATACTACTCCTTTAGGGATTTGCCAGAATGCACCTATGCTGTCATCTTTCTTAGCAATTTTGGGAACTAGCTGAAAAATGGGTCTAGGTCACTTAACAACTTCAACAATAGTAGGGTTTGCAATAAATTTAGGAGTGGATGAAGATGCCATAGCTATAAATACGTCAATCTGCCTTAAGGATGAATTCTTTGATGAACCACTTCACTTCTTTGCTTGGAGTACCTTTGCTAGGGAATTTTCACACTCTCAAAGATTTGAATGCTTGGTGAATGAAAAAGAGCCAAAACAGTTCCTTTATAATGTTATTTTTGCCAACTACCACATTTAATGCTTGTTGGTTAAGTCACAACTTAATTCATTTGTCGGTATAGAAGTAATTTCAACTTCTCACCATCAACCAAGGGAATAATAGCATGTTTTTCATTTTGTTACTAAACCCCCAAAATAATTTTCTTCAGTTAGATGAGGAGTCTCCTGTCGGTGGAGTGTTACTCTATTCTGCCAGTGGAGGTGTAATCATATCAACATTCTGATCTATTGTTTTGAAAATTCTTACTTTACCTCTTCAACTTTGTCTTTACCTTTCAAGCTAGGACCTTTGTTATTTGCCGGTGGTGCCTTACTTCTACAAAATTTAGTAATATGTCCAATCTTGTTATAGTCATAACAAGCCACATTTTTCTTTTGAATAGCTTTCCCATATCCTATGCCAGTATGTGTCCTGCATTGATTAGATAAGTGCCCAAATCTTCCACAAACATAACATCTCACATTCATTCTGCAATTTTCTGAATTATGACCAACTTTGTTGCATTTAGAACATTGACCAGTGGGTGTATTAGTGTTTTGATAATTTCTAGATCTACACTGATTTTCTCTACGACCATACTTGTTATAGTTAAAGCATTTTCCATTAAACTTGTAAGTAGGAGGTTGTCTTACTAGTTTGCTATGATCATGATTGTTTGCAGTACTAGAGCTTTCACCAACTTCAAAGCCAAGGCCATTTGTATCACCATTAGGTTTCTTATTCTTCAGCATGTCACCAAGTTCTTCTGAACTTTTCTTGAATTTTTGTTTGTGGTGATTTGTAGCAGTTAGTTTGCTTTCCAAGATTCCTTTTTGTCTTATGAGTTGAGTTCTGTCATTTTGTATGTGCATTAGATCTATCTTCAACATATCATTTTCATGACTAAGTCTTTTATTTTCATTTCCAGCATCATTTAGTCTTCTGGCCAAGTCTTCTTCATTCTTCTTCCTATCTTCAATTTCTTTACAAAATCTCATAGTCATATCCTTCATCTCATTCTGTGTTGTACTAATCTCTTGTCTTAGCTTGTTTACTAGATCATTAAGAGTTTCTTTTTCATCATTCTCATTCTGCATCTTTTAACAAAGTTCTCTTCTCTTATTTCTTGCAATAGTAAGATTTTCTTGAAGATCTTGAATGATATCCTGAGCAGCCTTTAGATCATCTTCAAGTTTGATATTCTTCACCTTTTATGCATCATAGTCTGAAAGAGTTGTTTTCAATTGTTCTCTCAAGTTTTTTCTATTTCTACCGGTGACAAGATGTTCCTCGAGCTGTTAGGCTTCTGATAATAGAGGACCAAGCTCTGATACCAATTGTTAGGATTCCCAAAGATACTGAGAGCAGGGGATGAATCAATATCTAACCGGTTTATGAATTTACTTGATTTAAAACATGTAAATCATATCAATACTGTGTACGGGTAAACAAAAAATAATGCAGTAAACAAGACTAACAACAACCACATCAAAAGAACACCATAACATAGTAGTTTAACAAGGAAACCCGGTGTGGGAAAAACCTCGGTGGGATTTGTGACCCACAATATTCACTTACTAGCCAATAAGGGAATATTACTATTTTACAAGAGAGGCCTGCACATGCAGGAAGGCCAAGTGCCTAGAGCTCACTACTCAATTACAAAGGAAGTCACACTAACTTACATTAATGGATTATACAAATCCAATGTCTTGTATTGCTATAAATTAGCATATGCTATGCCAGATCCAGTACCGGTTTTAGCTCTACTTCATACATAAACCCTTAACCTATATTTCGCATATTAGGTCTACATAATTTTGCCTATCACCTTATTACTAAATGTTCTACAATGATCTCATACATATATGAGTCATATTACAGCTCACCATGTTGGCTTACAATGATTTTACAATTAATTAAAAAATATATTATCAACAAAATTCCCATCGGCTAGAGTGTCGGTATCCATCCTTTCACTATTGGTGTTCTATGTGTCGATGTAGAGTTTGTCGTTGCCATTTCTGGTATATTTGCCTTCCTGGTATCATATGATTGCAAGGTTGCCATCAATGACAAAATATTCAATCACCTATAATTTCTCTTTGGAGTGTGCATTTGCCAACAAATGAATCCCCTGAGGAACTTGAGGAAACCTGCAGCGAGGAAGTGGAAGATGAACCAGGTGTAGCCTTCTGGGAACTGGTTAAGAAAGAAACAAGTAAAGATCTTAGTGTTCCTATACTAGTAGAATCTACAGTAGGTGAAGAAGAGGTAAGTGAAGAAGAAGAGGAAAAGTGAGCAGAACCAACTAGAGTCATCCCTAGATATGTGAGACTACATCCCGATCTGAAGAAGATCATAGAAGAGAAAGATATAGGGATACTCACAAGAGGAAAAGTTAAAGAAATCTCTTGCATGATTTCTTAATTGGAGCCCAAGAATTCTAGAGAAACACTTATAGATGAAGACTGGATTAAGGCAATAGAAGAGGAGCTAGACCAGATAGAAAAGAATGCAACATGGTCCTTGGTACCCAAACTAGAACATAAAAATGTTATAGGTACCAAATGGGTCTTTAGGAATAAGCTAAATGAAGAAGGCACAATTATAAGGAACAAGGCAAGGCTTGTATGCAAGGGATACACTCAGTAAGAAGGAGAAGACTATGGGGAAACCTTTGCCCCTGTGGCTAGACTGGAAGGTGTTCGAATGCTACTTGCATTTGCAACATTTAAGGGATTCAAGGTATATTAGATAGATGTGAAGTCTGCATTCTTCAATGGAATTATTGAAGAGGAAGTGTATATAGAGCAACCAAATGGGTTTTCCCTATCAGAAGATAGTAACATGGTGTGTAGATTACACAAGGCCCTGTATGGATTAAAACAAGCACCAAGGGCTTGGTATGAATGATTACACTCTCATCTTATGAAGATAGGATTTGAGAGAACAAGTGAGCACAACAACACCTACCTGAAATCTGAAGGTAATTGGATTCTGATCTGTGAATTATTTGTAGATGACATAATCTTTGGAGGAGATGATGAAATGAGTCATGCTATTTTAGACAAAATGAAGAAAGAGTTTGAGATGTCTTTTATTGGAGAGATAAATTTCTTCATTGATTTATAGATTTAGCAAATGAAAGAGGGAATCTTCATCTCCCAATCCACATATGTCAAAGAGGTATTGAAGACCTTTGGCATGGAGGAGAGAAAACTAGCTGGTACACTGATGGTGACCGGCTATAAACTGACTAAGGAAGATGATTCAGCATTAGTGAATGAGAAGGAGTATCGGTCAATGATTGGTAAGCTACACTATGTGGTGCACAATAGACCAGATATTGCTCTTGTAGTGGGCATAGTAGCTCATTTTCAGAAAAGTCCAAATGAATCCCACTTGGTAGCAGTTAAGAGGATTCTTAGATACCTGAAAGGAACAGTTGACTATGGATTGTGGTATCCATATAGTGGTGATTTTAATCTCAAGGTATTTATAGATGCAGATTGGGCTGGTAATGTGGACGTTTGAAAAAGCACAACTAGTGGAGCGTTCTTTCTTGGTGGAAGACTAGTCTCTAGGACAAGCAAGAAGTAGAGCTGTATTTCTCAGTCCACCGCTGAAGCGACGTATGTGGTAGCATTTATGAACTGCACTTAGGCAATCTGGATGAAATATGTATTAGATGGTTTCAAAGTACCTATATCAAAACCGGTGAATATATTTTATGACAACACAGGTGCAATAAATATTTCCAATAATTCAGTACTGCATGCTAGAATTAATCACATTGAGCTTCAATATCACTTCTTGAGAGAGAAGGTTCAGAATAAAGAGGTTGCCTTAGAACATGTCTCCAGTAAGGAGCAGCTAGCAAACATATTCACTAAGCCCTTACTGAAGACTACATTTAACTATTTGAGAGGTGAATTAGGGGTTCTTCCCCTTCATGAAGTCAAATAAAGTTGTGTGCTCCACATCAGTCAGGTACTATAGTGACAAATCTTTTAGGATAGATGTGTTGAAGGATGCTACTCCACAGGGGGAGAATCATAGTGGAGAATGGAATCTTGTGCCTCCACTTTGGCATTATTTTCAAAGGGGGAGAAGATATCTAATGTATGGGGGAGGAGATATCTAATGATGAAGATACATTGGTCTATAATGTTTCTTGTTGTAATGCTACGCTAAGTAAATATTGCCATCAATGCCAAAGGGGGAGATTGTTGGCATATGATGAACCGACATGATGATATGATGATAATGTTTGTTGTCATTGATATCAATAAGTACAAGTGAACTGATATGAAGATTGGAAGAAGTTGGTGAACTGGTATGAAGAGATGTAGTGAACCGGTGTCAGGGTTTCACTAAGTGTGACTACCGGTTGGTGGTCTCAGCTCTAGGGTTTCTGGTTTGGAAATATAGCTTGTGTGATGCAACCGATGATATTTTGTGATGAATTAGCTAAGAAATGAAGATGAGATCGAGTTGCCATGTCAATTTTGCATGCATGAAGGATTTCCTTCAGGATATTGTATGTGAAGGATCGGTTGCATTAAATATCTACCTCGAGAATGAACATTATTCTTAGCAATATGAGAAGAGAGCGTGATGGGTTACTGATTTCTATGTGCAGTGAAGAATGGATGATGTAGAATGACTTGTGATCTATTCGAGATTGTTTCCTTCTATGTAAAATGTTTGGACAGTCATGATTGGACCACCTGTAATTGTAAACCTAAATGCTTAGAGTTTAGGGTTTATGCTACCGACCTAATTGTTGTCTATAAGGTCAATGATGTTTGTTATTGTAAGTTGTTGGCAAATGTTGTGTGTGTATTTGAGTGATGAGATACTTGCTAAACCAGTGAGTGGAAAATTGCAGAGTGTGATTTTAGAGTAGAAGAACTGAAAAGGATCTACCTTAGCATATAGTGCTACTATCAGATCAGAGTTTTACCTATTGTATTCTAACCATTTCAACAGAAGGAAAATCCCTTTGTCGGGTAGCTTTAATAGTCTTATTGTAAATCCTCCAACCAGGTGACACAAGATCATTGAGTGTTGGCATGTGTGCATAGCATGATGACATGTTGATATTGTATGTTGTCATTGATGTCAATATGCTTAATTATAAACTAGTATGTTATAGTAAACAAATTGGCAAGAGAACCGGTATGATGATGTAAACCGATATTTGTGAAAAAGTGAAGTGGTATGTTTGTTCAAGGTGAACCGGTATGTTGGAATGAGAATGGGTAAATGGAAGTTTTGTATCAGGGTTTCATTTGGCATGACTACTAGTCGATAGTCTCAGCTTCAGGGTTTCTAATTAATGCATTCCAAGATTATGCAATTCAACCGATGACATCTTGTGATGAGTCAGCTTTGTAATGAAGAGCAAATAAGTGTTTCCACGTCAGCCTTATGCATGTGAAGGATTTCCTTGAGGATCTTGCATGGAGATTTATCCTATCTACCTCAGGAATGTGCAAAGTCTCTATAAACGGTGGAGAGCACATGATGAGTTATCAGCTTCCTAAAGCAGAAAAGAATGAACATTGGAGAATGTCTTGAGATCTATTCAAGACTATTGTATTCGATGTAGCGTGATTAACGGTGAGGATTAAACCAACTGTATTGTAAAACCTAAATGCTTAGGGTTTAGGGTTTATGCTACTGACCTATATGTTTCTTATAAGGTTGATGATGTTTTTCATTTTGAAGTTGTTGGCAAATGTTATGTATGTATCCCAGTGAGTGATACTAGATTCTTGCCAAACCAGAGAAGTGTGTTGATACCTATAGAGTGTGATTGAAGAAGAAAAGGAGCTAAAGTGGATCTGCCTTGGCATTGAGTGTTGTTATCAGATCAGTGTATTACCTGTTGACTTCTAACCATTTTAGCAGTTGGAAAATCCCTTAACTGGGTAGCTCTAATAGGCTTTTGTGAAAATCCTTTAACAAGGTGACTCAATTCAATGAGTTCTTCAAATCCTCTTGTGAGGTAACCTCTAACAGGGTTCTAACCTTTAACCAGGTATTTAGCCATCCCTTAACCGAGTGATCCCTAGCAGGATCAGTTCCTAGAAGAACCTATTGTAATAGTCTTTAACTGGACTAAGCTCCTAATAGAGCAGACTTCAAAAGAGTTCAAAGAATATCTTGAGGGTATTCATCCCCACCATGGTTTTTCCCAATTGGGTTTTGACATGAAAAATTAGTGTGTCATGTGTGATGATTTTTATGTGATGGTTTAGTGTTGTATGTCAAAGTGGTAAAACATGTTGAACTAGTAGTCATTATATTTCTGATGATAGATTACTTGTTTATGCATAAGGGTGAAGTGGAAATGAGGTATTAGATTGTGTTGAAAGCTAAGAATTACCAGTTTATGTCTTTCACATTCTCACTGTGTTTTACCAATAGTAATCTAATTTAGACCGGTGTTATTGCTTGCCAATCAATTGTTGTGTTTACAATCAAATCGGTTTAGGGAAAGAGTTTTTTCCTGTACTTATTCACCCCCCCTACTCAGTACCGGTTTGGCACTAAGTATTCATCATTAATTCATCAATTGGTATCAGAGCATCTTCCAGGTCCTCTGTGTCATAAGCTTAACCACTAGAGGAAAAGATCCTACTCTAATGATGAAGAGGGAAGGTCCAAAGTTAAACAAAGACAAAGGTATCCCTAGACTCCATCATTGCTAAGTTGATAGCTTATGAGCTAAATAATTATGATGAAAGTATTCAAAAGACTGAATCAACCTTTAGAGCATCTGTTGCACCATCTAGAAAGGGTAAAGAAGCTAGTACCAGTGGTGAACCAAGACAAAGCAAAGAAATGGATGATGAGGAGATCCTAATGGAATTTGAAGCTCTTCTTGCTAAAAGACTTCCTAAGGGAACTGGTAAATATAGGGCAAAGCTCCCTTTAAAATGCTTTTCTTGCAATTGGATAGGACACATTGTTGTAAACTGTCCTAATGGTGATAATAAGGATAAACCAAAGAATTTTAAGAAGTTCAAAGGAGGAAACCAAAGAAACAATTTTGTAGTAGTTGATGAAGGTGTCACTGATGAGGAATGAGAAGATGAAGAAAGTGAATATGTTGTGTTTGTAGCAGTGAAGGAAGATGTGTCAGATAAGAAGGCTCTTGTCTCTTGCTTTGATAATTCCAATGAGAGGATTATTGATAGTGGTTGTTCTCACCATATAACTGGTGACCAGAGTAATTTTCTATCTCTGGAAGAGTATGATGGTGGTGTGGTTTGATTTGGTAATGATGCACCATGTATGGTAAAAGGTAGAGGGTCCATCTCTCTGAATGGATAAAGTAGTGCTAATAATGTGTATTGGGTATAAGGTCTCAGACAAAACCTTTTGAGTGTTGCCTAGCTGAATGATGATGGACTCACTCTGGAATTCAGAGATGGAGTGTGTAAAATAAAAGGTAAGAGTGGTGAACTAATGGCCACCGGTATGTAGACCAAAGGTAACCTATTTCAGCTAAATGCAAATATCAGTACATGTCTAATGGCTAAGTTTGATGATAGCTGGATATGGTATAGGAGACTTAGCCATGTAAACTTTGATAATATTGTGAGGGCTAGTAAGATCAAGGCAGTTAGAGGATTGCCTATGCTGAGAAAACTAGAGAATCCTTTGCGCAAAGAGTGTCAACTAGGGAAAATGTCTTCCTCAACCTTCAAAGGTAAATCTTTCACTACAGACAATTTACTTGATCTTCTGCATACTGATTTATGTGGTCCTATGAAAACTAGGAGTGTGCAGGGAGATAGGTATTTTATGATTCTTACTGATGATTGCTCAAGAATGATGTGGGTCACATTCTTGAAGGACAAGGGTGAAGCCTTTGGAAAGGTCAAAGCCTTCAGAGCACTAGTTGAAAAAGAAAGCGGTAAGTGGATTAAGTGCCTAAGAACTAATCAAGGAGGAGAATTCACTTCCGATGAGTTCAAAAAGTACTATGAAGAGAATGACATCAAGAGGCAACCGTCTACCCCCCAGAATCCACAACAAAATGGCCTAGTAGAGAGGAACATCCAAACTATATTTGAAGCAGCCAGAACTATGTTGATCCAAGGGAAGGTTGCTCACACTTTCTGGAGAGAAGTGGTGAGCATTGTAGTCTACACTATGAATTGGGTACTCATCAAGAAAGGTAAGGATAAAACTCCTTATGAGTATTGGACTGGTAAGACACCAGTGGTAAGCTACTTTAGAGTGTTTGGTAGCAAATGTTATATCAAGAGTAGTGAACATCAGAGCAAGTTTGATGCAAAATGTGATGAAGGAACATTCCTAGGATATTCCACCAAGAGTAAAGCTCTTAAGTGTTTCAACAATAGGACTCAGAGAATTGTTGAAAGTATCAATGTTAGAGTTGATGAAACCTCTAGGAAACCCGAGGAAACTGGTAGTGAGCAAGTAGGAGAGAAAGTGGTAGTAACCTTCTCAGAACCGGTTGCAAAATAGCCTAGCACTAGTAACAGTGCTTCTACACCGGTAGATGTTGATGCTGATGAAGATGAGGATGAAGAAGAAAAGAAAGAGGAAACAACTAAGATCATTCCTAGGTATGTAAAGTTGAATCATGGTCCAAAGCAGATCATAGGAGATAAGGATGCAGGAATTCTTACAAGAAGAAAGGTCAAAGAAAATTCTTGCATGATCTCTGAATTTGAGCCTAAAACATTTAAAGAGGTACATAAAGATGAAGACTAGATCAAGGTGATGGAAGAGGAACTTGACCAGATAGAAAAGAATGGTACATGGTCTTTGGTACCCATACCTGAGCATAAAAATGTCATAGGCACCAAATGGGTTTTCAGAAATAAGCTGAATGAAGATGGCACAGTGGTAAGAAACAAAGCCAGACTGGTGTGCAAAGGATATGCTCAAGAAGAAGGAGAAGACTATGGAGAAACCTTTTCTCCAGTAGCCAGATTGGAAGGAGTTTGTATGCTTCTTGCATATGCAGCCGTCAAGGGATTCAAAGTATATCAAATGTATGTAAAATCTACATTCTTGAATGGAATAATAGAAGAGGAGGTGTATATAGAGCAACCAGATGGGTTTGCCGTACTAGATGACAGTGACATGGTGTGTAGGCTACATAAAGCCTTGTATGGACTGAAGCAGGCACCTAGGGCATGGTATGAACACTTGCACTCCCATCTTGTGAAGATTAGATTTGAAAGAACAAGTGAAGATAACAATATCTACTTGAAATCAGAAGGAGATCAGATTCTGATTTGTGAAGTATTTGTTGATGACATAATTTTTGGTGGAGATGACAAGATGAGTCATGACTTTACAGATGAGATGAAGAAGGAATTTGAGATGTAATTTATAGGGGAGATTAAGTTCTTCATTGGACTACAGATTCAACAAATGAAAGATGGAATCTTTATCACTCAGTCCAAGTATGTCAAAGGGGTATTGAAGACCTTTGGCATATAAGATAGCAAACTGGTTGGTACACAGATGGTGACCAGCTAGAAACTATCAAAGGAGGATGAATCAACATTGGTAAATGAGAAGGAATACCGATCAATGATTGGTAAGTTGCACTATGTAGTAAATAGAAGACTAGACATTGCAAATATAGTGGGCATTACTACACAGTTCTAGAAAAGCCCAAGAGAATCCCACTTGGTAGCTGCCAAGCGGATTCAGAGATATCTGAAGGGAACTATTGACTATGGATTATGGTATCCATATAGTAATGATTTCAACCTAAAAGTGTTTACAGATGTTGATTGGGATAGTAATGTGGACAACCGGAAGAGCACAACAAGTGGTGCATTCTTTCTTCATGGTAGACTAGACGCATGGATGAGTAAGAAGCAGAGTTGTATCTCCCAGTCTACAACAGTAGTGGAGTATGTTGCAGCATTTATGAACTGCACCCAGACAATTTGGATGAAGCATATATTAAATGGCTTCAAAGATCCTGTATCTGAACTGATAAGTATATTTTGTGACAACACAAGTGCAATTAACATCTCCAAGAATCTGGTTTTACATGCTAGAACTAAGCACTTCGAGCTCAAGTATCATTTCTTGAGGAAGAAGGTTTAGAACAAAGAGGTTGTATTGGAACATGTTTCCAATAAGGAGCAGTTAGCAAACATATTCACAAAGCCTCTACTGAAGGCTACCTTTACCTATTTGAGAGGTGAATAAGGGGTGCTACCACTTCAAGAGGTGAACTAAAGGTGTGTGCTCCACATAAGTCAAGTCTTACATTGATATATCTTTTCTAGGATTGGTGTGTTGAAGGATGCTACTCCTTAGGTGGAGCAGCATAGTGGAACATAGATGTGTATGCCTCCACTTTGGCATTGTTGTCAAAGGGGGAGAAGATGTGAAGTGGAAAAGATATCTGCCATATTGGGGAGAAGATGTGAAGCAAAAGAAGAAAGATATCTTTGCATATTGCCATCAATGCCAAAGGGGGATATTTTTGGCATATGTGCAGAGCACGATAACATGATGATATTGTATGTTGTGATTGATGTCAATATTTTGAATTATGAACCGGTATGTTGTAGTAAGTAAATTAGCAAGAGAACCGGTATGATGATGTAAACCGGTATTTGTGAAAAAGTGAAGTGGTATGTTTGTTCAAGGTGAACCGGTATGTTGGAATGAGAACCGGTAAATGGAAGTTTTGTATCGAGGTTTCATTTGGCATGACTATTGGTTGGCATTGTCAGCTTGAGCATTTCTAGTTGATGCATTCCAAGATTGTGCGATTCAACCAATGACATCTTGTGATGATTTAGCTTTTTAATGAAGACCGAATAAGTGTTGCCATGTCAGCCTTGTGCGCATGAAGGATTTCCTTGAGGATCTTGCATGGAGATTGATCCTATCTACCTCAAGAATGTGCGAAGTCTCCGTAAATGGTGGAGAGCGTGTTATGAGTTATCAGCTTCCTGAAGCAGTAAAGAATGAACGTTGGAGAACGTCTTGAGATCTATTCAAGACTATTCTATTCGATGCAGCGTGATTAATGGTTAGGATTGAACTGACTGGATTATAAAACCTAAATGCTTAGGGTTTAGGGTTTATGCTACCGACCTATCTATTTCCTATAAGGTCAATGATGTTTTTCAATTTGAAGTTGTTGGCAAATGTTATGTGTGTATCCCAGTGAGCGATACTTGATTCTTGCTAGACCAAAGAAGTGTGTTGATACCTGCAGAGTCTGATTGCAGAAGAAAAGGAGCTAAAGTGGATCTTCCTTGGCATTGAGTGCTATTATAAGATTAGTGTATTACCTGTTGACTTCTAACCATTTCAGCAATTGGAAAATCCCTTAATTGGGTAGCTTTAACAGGCTTTTGTGAAAATCCTTTAATAGGGTGACTCAATTCAATGAGTTCTTCAAATCCTCTTGCGACGTAACCTCTAACAGGGTTCTAACCTTTAACTGAGTATTTAGCCATCCCTTAATCAGGTGGTCCCTAGCAGGATCGGTTCCTAGAAGAACCTATTGTAATAGTCTTTAACCGGACTAGGCTCCTAACAGAGCGGACTTCAAAAGAGTTCAAAGAATAGCTTGTGGGTATTCATCCCCATCATGGTTTTACCCAGTTGGGTTTCGACGTGAAAAATAATTATGTCATGTGTGATGTCTTTCATGTGATGGTTTAGTGTTTTATGTCAAAGTGGTAAAACATGTTTAACTAGCAGTCATTATATTTTTGATGATAGATTACTTGTTTATGCATAAGGGTGAAGTGGAAATGAGGTATTAGATTGTGTGGAAAGCTAAGAGTTACTGGTTTATGTCTTTCACATTCTCACTGTGTTTTACTAGTAGTAATATGATTTAGACCGGTGTTATTGATTTCTAGTCAAGAGATGTGTTTACAGTCAACCCGATTCAGGGAAAGTGTTTTTGCTTGTACTGATTCACCCCCCCCCTAGTACCGGTTTGGTACTAACTGTTCATCATTTATTCATCATTGAGTTCTTCAAATCCTCTAGCGAGGTAACCTTCAACAACATTTCAACCTTTAATAGCCCGTATATATCCATCCCTTAACCGGGTGATCTTTAACAGGATTGGTTCCTAACAAAACCTTATTGTAAAGTCTTTAACCGGACTAGGCTCCTAATAGAGAGAGCTTCAAAAGAGTTCAAAAACAAGCTTGTGGGTATTCATCCCCACCGTGGTTTTTCCCATTTGGGTTTCCACGTGAAAAATATGTGTGTCTTGAGTTGTGCATTTTTCATGTGATGACTAAGTATTCTTTATTTAAGTGGTTATGCATGTAGAGCTAATTGTTATGGTATTGTTCATATACCACATGCATATATTTATGGGTGAAGTAGTTATCAAGTATTGAATGCATTTAAAGTATTCACCTTTACTAGTTTTGACTGTCTAAAGTCTTAGTGTGTTTAACTAGTATTTCCATGGTTAAGTTCAGTGGTGAAGACAACCGGTTAGTATTGTTTTAACTTGATAAGTTGTGGGGAGAAGTTTTTGTATGTACTGATTCACCCTCCCCTCTCAGTGCTAGTTAGGGTATCTGTTATTCATCATTATTCATCATATTGTTCACTAGAACTGAGGATGACTTTTTATCATCTAGAGATCACTTTGATGTATCAAAGGCATGGTTTTGGTATTTTGGTTATCGGTCTAATCGGGTTGACATATTTGTTGTTACTGGCAAATTGCTCTAGGTTATGAACCAACATGCATTATCTATTCCAGATTAGCATGACATGTTATGGAGATGATTTAATCAATTGGATATTGTTGCAACTGCATTGAGCCGACATGATGCATCACATCTTGACTTATCTATAATTGATTTAATTGAAATATTATTTATTAGCCAACCTACACATTTGGTCTTAGGTTTTGGTATACATGTAAGATCTCATTTGTGAGATGATGTAATAGATAGAATGAAGATAATGGTATATGGTTGTGGTATTGTAACATGGTATGTGTGAATATTGAATATTATATGAGAAGACCATAGAGAAGGAGATGATCAGAGCTTAACTGGTACTGAATCTAGCATTGGAGATACTACTTTGAGTAGTACATTATCATTGGATTTAATTATCCAATTGTAGTCAGTGTGACTCCTATTTTGTGATTGATCAGTGAGCTCTAGGTGGTTGGCCTTTCTGCATGTGCAGAACCCCATTTGTATACACATACTATTTGCAGTAGTATCATCTGATTGTGGGTAAGGTTTCCCATTGTGGTTTTTCCCCTTACAGGGTTTCCACGTACAAATGTCTATGTTATGTGTTGTGGATGTTGTTTCTCTTTCTGTTATATGCATTGAGTTTCACCAATACTAATATTAACTATTAAACTGTTAATTGGCATTACGTTTGGTTTACCGGTATTAAGTATCAAGTTTGATTAAGTTATATTTGGGTTGAAATTAATAGACAAATAATTCACCCCCCCTCTCAATTGTGTCCAGGTCCTAACAATTGGTATCAAAGATAAGTCCTCCTTTTTCATAAGTTTAACAACTTGAGGAGATTCTATGGCATTGAAAATTTTCAGGAAGGATAGTCTGAAACTTGATGGAACTAACTATGGTATATGGAAGATCAAAATGGAGACACATCTAAATTGCATTAGAAAATACATATGTGATGTTACAAAGAATGGCTATGTTGGTTCTACACCAAATCAACCTAATCCACCAACATTGGGTAAGCATCAAGAGAATGATTGCAAAGAAAGAGAAGCACTCCTGAGTGCCTTGTGAGATCAACAAATCATGGGATTATCAGACCTATATACTGCTAAAGCTATTTGGGATAAATTGGAGACATTTAATGAGGGAGATACCACTGTCAAAATTCCAAAACTGGAGTGCTTCCAGGTTAGGTATGAAAATCCGAAAATGGAAGAAGATGAATTTTTTTTTGCTTTTATGGAAAGGGTTAATGAATTTTTTTTGGGAATACAATGATGTGGAGGTTCCTTGAGTGAAGATGAAATTGTTTCCAAATTTTTGAGATAATTTCCATTGGTATACAAAATGAAATTAATTGTTATTAATGAGTTAAGAACAATGCCTAATACATCATTATCTAGAGATACCTTGGTTGGAAAAATTTTAGCATTTGAGCTTGAGAAATTTGGTCATGTTGCTACAATTAAGATGGATCTAGCCTACAAAGCATCATCATCTCCGTCATCATCATCATCATCATCATCATCATCATCATTTGATACATCTGATTGGAAAACACTTTATGTAAGAGAACTTGAAGATATCAGGAAGGAAAAAGAAGAACTAGAAGAACTTGAAGCACTATTTGTAAGGAAAATCCCTAAAGGTTCTATTGGAAGTAAATATGAAGGTAAAGCACCATTTAAATGTTTTAACTACAATAAACTTGGTCATATGGCATCTAGATGTCTTGATAGACATGCAAGATTAAGAGAAGAAGATAAAAGAACATATGAGCCTAACCTTGAATATCAGAGATACAAATTTAAGAAGAATAGGGACAAATCATGTTACTATGCTGATGAAGAAGTTATTGATGATTCTGATGAAGAACCAATAGATGATGGATGGGATTTTGTTGCAATAAAAGAAGATCAACCAACACCTACTGTTCCACCAGTAGAGCAGGCCCTGGCAACTAAAATTAAAGAAAAGGATGAATGGATTATAGATTCCAAATGTTCACATCATATGATTGGTGATAAAAGTAAATTGTTATCATTTCAGGAGTACAATGGAGCTCTAGTAATATTTGGAGATGATAAAGCTTGTTTGATCAGAGGAAAAGGCACTATATCTTTTAATGGTAAGCACAATACTGACAATGTTTATTATGTTGAAGGTTTGAAGCATAATCTTTTGAGTGTTGGTCAGTTAGTTGAAAAGGGATTTTAGTTACAATTCAAGAATGGTAAATGCAAAATCATGAATAGAAATGGTTTGGAGATTGCAACTGGTAATCAAACTAGAGGTAATATCTTTCATTTGAATAATAATGAAATGACATACTTGATTGCACATATTGATGAAAGTTGGTTATGACATAAAAGACTCTATCATGTGAATTTTGATTGTATTATAAATATTAGTTCATCTAAGGCACTAAGCGATTTACCTAATATTGTAAAACCTCATAATCCAGTATGTAAGGAATGTCAAATGGGAAAGCAAGTTAGAACAACTTTTAAGAGTATTTCTGAGAAATCCAATAATGTTCTTGATTTAATTCATACTGACTTGTGTGGTCTGGCAAGAAAAAGAAGTCTACAAGGAGATAGATACTTTATGCTAATCATTGATGATTTTTCTAGAATGTGTTGGGTTACTTTTCACAGGGAGAAATCAAAAGCTTTTGGGAAATTCAAATTATTCAAGGCACTAGTAGAGAATGAAACTAGTAAGAAAATCAAATGTTTAAGATCAGATCAAGGAGGTGATTTTACATCTAAGGAGTTCAATACATTTTGTGAAGTGAATGGAATTAAAAGACTACTATCAGCACCCGGACACCTTGGCAAAATGGAGTTCTGGAAAGGAAGAACAAAACTATTCTGGATGTAGCCAAAAGCATGATATCAGAAGAAAATCCACCTCATGTGTATTGGAGAGAAGCAGTGAATACAATGTTTTACACTTTCAATAGAGTTCATATCAAAGGTGAAACTGGTAAGACACCTTATGAATTATGGTTTGGTAATATTCCTACTCTTAAATGCTTCAGAATAAGAAAATACTACATTACGAGAGATGAGTATATTGGTAAATTTGATCCTAGAAGTGATGAAAGAATATCTCTTAGTTATTCATCTAAGAGAAAAGCATATAGATGTTTTAATAAAAGATTGCATAAAATCATTGAGAGTGCAAATGTGAAGATAGATGAACAATTTAGAGGAAATTCAAGGTCTATGGATTCTGAACCAATAGTTGAGATGATCACAAATGAACCTATACAAAGTGCACCAATACAGAATATGGATCTAGTCACACCGGCATCATCAGAGAATTCCACAGTGACTGAACAACAAGAACAAGTGAACACACCCAGGTATGTAAGACTAAATCGCTCTGAAAGTCAGGTAATTGGGAAAAAGTATCAAGGAGTTATGACAAGAGGAAGACTAGCAAATGAAGAGTTATGTTTAATTTCTCAAATTGAACCAACTTCTATTATTGAGGCATGCGAAGATAAACATTGGATTAAAGCTATGGAAGATGAATTAGATCAAATTGAAAAGAATAATACATGGACATTGGTTCCTCGGCCTAAAGATAAAAATGTAATTGGAACTAAATGGATAGTCAAAAATAAACTTAGTAAAGATGGTAAGGTAATCATAAACAAATAAAGATTAGTGTGTAAAGGATATTTACAGAAAGAGGGAATTGATTACAATGAAACCTTTGCACCAGTAGCTAGAATTGAGGCAGTCAGATTATTTCTTGCATTTGTAGCACATAAGAACTATAAAGTATATCAAATGGATGTAAAATGTGCATTTCTGAATGGTGATCTTGAAGAGGAATTTTACATTGAACACCTGATGGATTTTCATTAAAAAATGATAAGGATATGGTTTGAAGATTAAGGAAATCTTTATATGGATTGAAGAAAGATCCTAGAGCTTGGTATGCTAGATTGGACAAATATCTTTTGAAGCTTGGTTACACAAAAGGTAATGCTGACAACAACTTATATTTCAAAGTTACTAATGAAGACATCTTGGTTATTGAAGTTTTGTTGACGACATCATTTTTGGAGGAGAAGATGGATTCTATAAAGACTTTGCTAATAAGATGCAGGAATAATTTGAAATGTCTATGATTGGGGAGATAAAATTCTTTTTAGGATTGCAGATTTCATAGACTAATTAAGATATATTCATATGTCAAACAAAGTACTTGAAGGAACTATTGAATAAATTTGGTATGTAAAACTCTAAACCGGTAAGTACTCCTATGACTACAACTATTAAATTGGCATTGAAGGATGATTTAGCTCCTGTTAATCCAATAAGATAGAAATCTATGATTGGAGGTTTACTATATTTGACACAAACAAGACCCGATATAATGAATGCAGTGTGTATTGTTTCAAGATTTTGTTGGCATTTTGGATATGTTGATATGGTTTTGTCATTCCTGTCAACACTTGTCATCGCTTGTCAACACTTATCAGCACTTCGAGATTTTGGTTATGTTCATCAGCAAGTCAAATACTTATGCACAGTCACTGGTATTTGGTTCACTGGTAGATTATATTGTTCACGGACCCTTGGAATGACTTGGAAACTACTTGGTTATGTCAAATACATTATTCGATCACTTGGTTTTGGCGATTTGGTTAATTGTTTATTCAGGTTTCCATATTTGATGTTACCAGCAAATAGGTCTAGGATAAGCACCGACAGACATATCTATTCCAGATCAGCATGATGTGTTATGGATATGATTTAATATTATTGTAAATGCATTAAGCCGACATCATACATTGGATATTCATTTATTTGTAATTGATTTTATTATAATATCTTTTAGTGAGCGGACCTATTCAATTGGTCTTAGCTTATGGTATAAATGTAAGATCTCATTTGTGATATTAGAGAGTGAATGTGAAAAGGATTGCAATAAGGTATATGTGAAAATAAGTAGATCTATACAAGCAGACATCATTTGATTGTTGAAGGAAGGATTTTGTGAAGGCAATCAAAACTAAACCGGTATTGAATCTAGCATATGAAGATTCTATTTTATGCAGTACATTATCATTGAATTTAACCATCCAATTGTAGTCAATGTGACTCTCATTTTGTGATTGAGCAGTGAGCTCTACGCAGCTGGCCTTTCTGCATGTACAGAATCCATATTGTACACACATTTTATCTATAGTAGTATCATTTGATTGTGGGTAAGGCTTCCCACCATGGTTTTTACCCTTATAGGGTTTCTACGTACAAACATTTGTGTTATGTGTTGTGGATGTTATTGTCTTTTTGTTTCATGCATTAATCTTTACCGGTATTGCAATTAACTGTTAAAACTATCTACCGGCATAAAGTTTGGTTTACTAGTATTAAGCATTAAGTTTTGGTTAAGTTAATTTTGATTGAATTTATTGGATAGCTGATTCACCCCCCCTCTTAGTTGTCTCAAGGACCTAACAATTGGTATCAGAGTATAGTCCTCTTTTTGTAGAAGTTTAACTACTTGAGGAGATCCAATGTCTTCTAAGTATTTCAGGAAGGATAGTCCAAAACCTTATGGAACTAACTATGGCATATGGAAGATCAGGATGGAGATAAATTTGACTTGCATTGGAAAGGACATATGGGATGTTACAAAGAATTGCTATACTGATCCTACTCAAGGTCAACCTATTCCACCTAACTTGGCTAAAGATGAGGAAAATGATTGCAAAGCAAGAGAAGCACTTTTGAGCGCACTATTAGATCAACAAGTCATGGGATTGTCAGATAGATCTACTACTAAATCTATTTGGGACAAACTGGAAACATTGAATGAAGGAGATTCCATAGTCAAAATTGCAAAACTTGAATGCTTCCGGGTCAGGTATGAAAATCTGAAAATGGAAGAAGAAGAAGAAAGAATTTCTGCTTTTATGGAAAGAGTAAATGAAATTGTTTTGGGTATACAATCTTATGGAGGAACCTTAAGTGAAGATGAGATTGTTTCTAAAGTTTTAAGAGCTTTGCCACTAGTATATAAAATGAAATTTACTGTTATAAATGAATTGAGAACAATGCCTAATGCATCAATATCTAGAGACACCTTTGTTGGAAAACTTTCAGCTTTTGAGCTTGAGGAATTTGGTCTTGTTACTACTATCAAGACATATATAGCTTTCAAGGTGTCATCATCAACTACAACATCATCATCATTATCTAATAAATCTGATTGGAAGGCCTTCTATGCAAGACAACTTGAAGAAAGCATGAGAGAAAATGAAGAACTTGAAGAACTTGAAGCACTATTTGCAAGGAAAATGTCGAAAGGTCCAATTGGAAGTAAGTATGAACGTAAAGCACCCTTTAAATGTTTTAACTGTAATAAGATTGGTCATAGAGCTTCTAGATGTCCTGATAGACATGCAAGATTAAGAGAAGAAGCTAAAAGAACACATAATCCTAACCCTGACTATCAGAAATACAAGTTTAAGAAGAATAGAGACAAATGTTGTTATTATGCTGATGAAGGAGTTACTGATGATTCCGATGAGGATCTAAAAGCCAATGGATGGGCTTTTGTTGCTATAAAAGAAGATCAATCGGTACCTATTGTTCAACTAGTACAGCAGTCCTTGGCAGCCAAAGTTGAAGATAAGAATGAATGGATTATTGATTGAAGATGTTCACATTATATGACTAGTGATAAGAGTAAATTCTTAACCTTTCAGGATGACAATGGAGGTCTACTAAGATTTGGAGATGATAAAGCTTGTTTGATCAAAGGAAAAAGCACTATATCTTTTGATGGTAAGCACAATACTGATAATGTTTACTATATTGAAGGTTTGAAGCATAATCTTTTGAGTGTTGGTCAATTAGTTGAGAAAGGATTTTAGTTACAATTCAAGAATGGTAAATGCAAAATCTTAAATAGAACTGGTTTGGAAATTGCAACTGGTAATCAAACTAGAGGTAATATCTTTCATTTGAACAACAATGAGAAATCATGTTTAATTGCACATATTGATGAAAGTTGGTTATGGCATAAGAGACTTTGTCATGTAAACTTTGATTGCATTATGAAAAGCAGTACTCGTAAGACAGTTAGAGATTTATCTAAGATTGTTAAACCTCACAATCCGATATGTAAGGAACATCAATTTGGAAAGAAAGTTAGAGCAACTTTCAAGAGTATTCCAGAGAAATCTAACAATGTTCTTGGTTTAATTCATATTGATTTATGTGGTCCAACAAGAACTAGAAGTATATAAGGAGATAGGTATTTTATGCTAATCATTGATGACTATTCTAGAATGTGTTGGGTTACTTTTCTCAGAGAAAAATCTGAAGCATTTGAGAAATTCAAACTATTCAAGGTGATGGTAGAAAATGAAATCAACAAGAAAATCAAATGTTTGAGATCAGATCAAGGAGGTGAATTCTCATCTAAGGAATTTAATGCATTTTATGAAGTGAATGGGATCAAAAGATAGTTATCAGCACCCCGGATACCCTAGCAGAATGGAGTTGTGGAAAGTAAAAATAGAACTATCTTGGATGTAGTGAGAAGTATGATATCTAAAGAAAATATACCTCATATATACTAGAGAGAAGCAGTCAATACTATTGTTTATACATTCAACAGAGTTCATATCAGAGGTGAAATTGGTAAAACCCCACACGAACTATGGTTTGGTATTACTCCTACTCTTAAATATTTTAGAAAATTTGGAAGTAAATGCTATATTAGAAGAGATGAGTATATTGGCAAATTTGATCCTAGAAGTGATGAAGTAATATTTCTTGGTTATTCATCTAAGAGCAAGGCATATAGATGTTTTAACAAGAGATTGTAGAAAATTGTTGAGAGTACAAATGTGAAGATTGATGAATAGTTTAAAGGAAATTCAAGGTACACAGACTCTAAACCGGCAATAGAGATAATCACAAATGAGCCTACTATGAATACAACGGTACAAAATGGTGATCTAGTTGCACTGACATCATCTGGAGATTCAACAGTCACTGAAGAACAAGAGCAACTAAAAACACCCCAATATGTAAGGTTGAATTATTCTCAAGATCAGATAATTGGAAACAAATTTCAAGGAGTTGTGACTAGAGGAAGATTGGCAAATGAGGAGGTATGTCTTATTTCTCAAATTGAACCTACATCAATTAATGAGGCATGTGAAGATAAATATTGGATTAAAGCTATGGAAGATGAATTGGAACAAATTGAAAGGAATAACACTTGGTCATTAGTTCCTCGACCTAAATACAAAAATGTAATTGGAACTAAATGGATTTTTAGAAATAAACTTAATGAAGATGGCATGGTAATTAGAAACAAAGAAAGATTGATGTGTAAGGGATATTCATAGAAAGAAGGAATTGATTACAATGAAACCTTTGCACTGGTAGCCAGAATTGAGGTAGTCAAACTTTTATTGTCTTTTGCAGCACACAAGAACTATAACGTATATCAAATGGATGTTAAATGTGCATTTTTGAATGGAGATCTTGAAGAAGAAGTTTATATTGAACAACTTGATGGATTTTCTTTGATAGATAACAAAGACATAGTTTGCAGGTTAAGGAAAGATTTATATGGATTGAAACAAGCTCCTAGAGCTTGGTATGCTAGATTGGACAAATATCTTTTGAAGCTTGGTTACACTAAAGGTAATGCTGGCAGCAATCTATACTACAAAGTGACTAATGATGACATCTTGGTTATTGAAGTTTTTGTTGATGATATAATCTTTGGAGGAGAAGATGGTTTGTGTAAGGAGTTTTCTAACAAAATGCACCAAGAATTTGAAATGTCTATGATTGGAGAAATAAAATTCTTTTTAGGATTGCAGATTTCACAGACTGATAAAGGTATATTCCTATGTCAATCTAAGTACTTGAAGAAATTCCTAAAGAAATTTGGCATGGAAAACTATAAACCGGTAAGCACACCTATGACTACAACTGATAAATTATCTTTGAAGGATGAATCTACACCTGTTAATCCAACTAGATACAAATCTATGATAGGAGGTTTACTATATTTGACACAAACAAGACCTGATATTATGAATGCAATATGTATTTTTTTAGGATTTCAGAGTAATCCTAAAGTAAATCATGAATCAATAGTGAAAAGGATTTTTCGGTACCTACAAGGCATTATAAATCTTGGTTTATGGTATTCTAGAGATGAAAATTTTGATTTATGTGCATACACAAATGCTAATTGGGCAAGAGATGTGGATGACATAAAAAGCACCACCAATGCAGTATTTTTTCTTGGCAGCAGACTAATTTCATGGTTGAGCAAGAAATAGAGTTGTACAAGTCTATCATCAGCTGAATCAAAATATGTTGTAGCAGCAACTAATTGTACATAGGTATTATGGATCAAACAAATGTTGAAGGACATAAAGGTAAAATGCAAGGAACCTATAGCTATCTACTATGATAATATGACAACAACTAATATATCAAGGAACCCAGTATTTCACTCTAAGATTAAACATGTTTCTATCAAATTCAATTTTCTAAAGGAGAATGTTGAAGAAAAAGAAGTGAAATTGGTTAATGTCAATACTAAAGAGTAGATTGCAGATATTTTTACAAAGCTTTTGCCTAAGGAAACATTTGAGTATCTCAGAGAGAAACTTGTAGTCCTACCACCACTAGTAGAGACTTAGACAGTTGATCTTTGTCATCAACTGACAGAATTAATAGAGAAATTTTTTATTCCAGCTTTGATGAGGAGAGATACTTCTCAAGCGGTGTAGTTGGTATAATAAGTTGGTATTTTGTATTTGGGTTTGTATTGCTTTGGAATTTGATATCAAAGGGGGAGAGATTGATATGGAAAAACAAATTATCTTTTTCTTTTGGGAGAGATTATTCCTAGGGAGAGAGATATTATGTATTTTTTATTTTTGGTTAATGATCTCTTTGGGAGATTGCTGATTTTTGGTTTTTGGCATTTCTGTTTTCGCAATTTGATGGTTTTTCCATCTTGTGTTGCCATCAATGTCAAAGGGGGAAATTGTTGGCATTTTGGATATGTTGATATGGTTTTTTCATTGATGTCAACACTTATCAATGATTGGAGATGTTGGTTATGTTCATCAGCAAGTCAGAGACTTATGCACAGTCACTGGTATTTGGCTCACCAATAGATTATTTGTTCACCGGCACTTGGAATGACTTGGAAACTACTTGGTTATGTCAAAGAAATTATTCGATCACTTGGTTTTGGCGATTTGGTTAATTGTTTATTCGAGTTTGCATATTTGTTTTTACCGGCAAATAGGTCCATGATAAGCACTAACAACCATATCTATTCCAGATCAACACGTCACATTATGGAGATGATTTAATATTATTATAAATGCATTGAGCCGACATCATGCATTAGATATTGATTTATTTGTAATTGATTTTATTGTAATATCTTTTAGTGAGCCAACCTATTCAATTAGTCTTAGGTTATGATATAAATGTAAGATCTCATTTATGAGATTAGAGAATGAATGCAAAAAGGATTGCAATAAGGTATATGTGAAAATAAGCAAATCTATACAAGCAGACATCATTTGATTGTTGAAGGAAGGATTTTGTGAAGGCAATCAGAACTAAACCGGTACTGAATCTAGCATATGAAGATTCTATTTTATGCAGTACATTATCATTGAATTTAACCATCCAATTGTAGTCAATGTGACTCTCATTTTGTGATTGAGCAGTGTGCTCTAGGCAGCTGGCCTTTCTGCATGTACAGAATCCATATTGTAGACACATTTTATCTGCAGTAGTATCATTTGATTGTGGGTAAGGCTTCCCACTGTGGTTTTTACCCTTACAGGGTTTCTACGTACAAACATTTGTGTTATGTGTTATGGATGTTATTGTCTTTCTATTTCATGCATTAATCTTTACCGGTATTGCAAATAACTATTAAGACTATCTACCGGCATAAAGTTTAGTTTACCAGTATTAAGCATTAAGTTTTGGTTAGGTTAATTTTGATTGAATTTATTGGACAACTGATTCACCCCCCCTCTCAGTTGTCTTTGGGATGTAATAGATTTCAAAGTAATCCTAGAGAAAAGCATGAATTAGCGGTGAAAAGGATTTTCTAGTATTTACAAGGCACAACAAATCTTGGTTTATGGTATGCTAAAGATGAAAATTTTGATTTATGTGCATACACCAATACAAATTGGGCAGGAGATGTAGATGACAGAAAGAGAACCACCAACGGGGCATTCTTTCTTGGTAGCAGATTGATTTCATGGTTGAGCAAGAAATAGAGTTTTACATCATTATCAACAGTAGAATTAGAATATGTTGCAACAACAACTAACTGTACTCAGGTATTATGGATTAAGAAAATGTTGAAGGACATAAAGGTAAAATGAAAAAAACCTATAATTATTTATTGTGATAATTCAGCAGCAATTGATATATCTAAGAATCCGGTATTTCATTCTAAAACTAAACATGTTTCTATCAAATATAATTTTCTAAAAGAGAATGTTGAAGCAAAAGAAGTGATGTTAGTTTATTTGAACACTAAAGAGAACATTGTAGATATCTTTACTAAGCCTTTACCTAAGGAAACTTTTGAATATCTCAGAGAGCAGCTTGGGGCTATACCCTCACCAGTAGAGACCTGGACAACTCATGATTGGCATCAAACTGACAGAATTAATAGAGAAACTTTTTTCTTGGCTTTGATGGAGGAGAGCTACTTCTTAGGGGGAGTAGTTGGTTATAACAATTGGTTATTGTAATTGGTTCTATGAATTGGTTGTATCTGGTATTTATATTGCTTTGGCATTTGATGTCAAAGGGGGAGAGATATCTATGGAAAAAAAAACATTATCCTTTGGGGAGAGATTACTTATTGGGGGAGAGATATATACTCTTTGCATTTGTATTTTGATTTATGGTATTGATTTATTCTGGAGATTGTTGGTTTTTGGTTTTTGACATTTTGTTTTGGCATGTAGATGTTTTTCCATATTTGTATTGCCATCAATGCCTAAGGTGGAGATTGTTGGTATTATGGATGTGTTGCATTGGTTTTATCATTGATGTCAACACTTATCAACACTCATCCTTCTGGATATCTTTTCTTATGTTCACTGGGAAGTTTAGTGACTTATGCATAGTCACTGATATATTGTTCACTGACAGGTTATATTGTTCACTAGCACTGAGGATGACTTGTTATCATCTAAAGATCACTTTGATATGTCAAAGACATGGTTTGGACACTTGGTTTTGGTGTTTTGGTTATTCCCCTAATCGGGTTGACATATTTGCTGTTACCGGCAAATTGGTCTAGGTTATGGACCGACATGCATTATCTATTCCAGATCAGCATGACACATTATGGAGATGATTTAATCAATTGGATATTGTTGTAATTGCATTAAGCGGGCATGATGCATCGCATCTTGACTTATCTGTAATTGATTTAATTGTAATATTCTTTATTAGCTGACCTACACATTTGGTCTTAAGTTTTGGTATATATGTAAGATCTCATTTGTGAGATGATGTAATAGATAGAAGGAAGATAACGGTATATGGTCATGGTATTGTAACATGGTATGTGAGAATATTGAAGATAATATGAGCAGACCATAGAGAAGGAGATTATCAAAGCTTCACCAATACTGAATCTAGTATTGGAGATGCTACTTTGAGCAGTACATTATCATTGGATTTAATCATTCGATTGTAGTGAGTGTGACTCCTATTTTGTGATTGAGCAGTGAGCTCAAGGTGGTTGGCCTTTCTACATGTGGAAAACCCTATTTGTATACACATACTATCTATAGTAGAATCATCTGATTGTGGGTAAATTTTTCCACCATGGTTTTTCCCCTTGCAGGGTTTTGACGTACAAATCTTTGTGTTATGTGTTGTGGATGTTGTTTCTCTTTTTGTTATATGCATTGAGTTTCAGTGGTTCTGATATCAACTGTTAAATTGTTAACAAATATTAAGTTTGATTTACTGATATTAAGTATCAATTTTGATTAAGTGATATTTGGGTTGAAATTAATAGACGACTGATTCAGCTCCCCCCTCTCAGTTGCCTCCGGGTCCTAAAAGGTGATAGATATTTCATGTTGCTAATAGATGAATATTCTAGGATAATGTGGGTTGTCCTTTTGAAGGAGAAATCAAAAGCATTGGGCAAATTCAAGAAATTCAAAGAAAAGGTTGAGACTAAATCTGGATTAAAGGTGAAGTGTCTGAGATCTAATAGAGGTGGAAAATTATATTCTTGTGATTTCAATGTTAGAATCAATGACAGTCCCAAGGACACTAAGAGGGGGGGGTGAATCAGTGTCTAACTGATTTACAGAATATTTAAGCTTATTTAAAAATTTGCAACTAAAAACAACATACCGGTAAATAAGAATTAATGCAACAAATAAGAATAACAGAGACACCATAAAGAACACACCATAACACAAGATATTTAACGAGGAAACCCAGTCTGGGAAAAACCTTGGTGGGATTTGTAACCCACAATATTCACTCACTGGCCAATGAATAATTATTACTTACATGAGGGGCCTGCACATCAAGGAAGGCTAACAGCCTAGAGCTCACTGCTCAACTACAAAATAGAAGTCTCACTGACTTACAAAATGGATGATTAAATCCAATATAATGTACTACTCAAATCAGCATCAACTATGCCAAGTTCAGTACCAGTTTAAGCTTAGTCTATAACCAAAACTTTGTTGTCCTTATACAAAATTCTTTGATCAATTTTGCATCATATCATTCCTCTTTCATTACACACATCACACATAAAAATGACCTACAAGAATTCATACATATATGAGTCTTTTACAATATACAATTCGTCTTACAAAAAGATAAATATATTACAACAAAAGATATTTTCATGTCATCTTGAGTGCTGGTATATTGTTGCCGATGTAATCTAAATGTCGATGAAAGTGTCTGTCGGTGTCGGTTCTTGCTGATGTATGTAGAAATCTTAATGTCAGTGAATGCAAGTCGGTTGCCTATCAGCTTGTCAATCAATTTGCCATCAATGCCAACACAACCATTCTCATAAGAGTGTAGAATGCCACCAATCTCCCCCTTTGGCATTGATGGCAAGACTCATGAGAAAAAACAAAAATTGTTATCCAAAATTTGATATCCAAAAAGATATGCTCGTCCTGAGAAAATGATCTGCACTAAAAATATGAAAGATGCATTTTTCTCCCTTACTACTCTCCCATTGGAATCAATGACAAAAGATGTTATAAATGATAAAAAGGAGTACCAAAATGTTACCTCAAAGTTTGTAACCGGTTGGTTACAATCTGAAAAATGTTTGCAAAAACCAAATTTAGACTCTATATGACGTTGTTGTTGTTGGTAAGAACTTCCTCACTCTACTGGATCATACATGTGAGATAGTGCATTTGGTGCTCTTGTGATCTTTCTCCATGAATTGTAGCCTTGGATATGCCCTTTGTGTAATGAGACTGTCCAATTTTGGACCAAGCTTACATTTTAGTCCCGAGCCTTAGAATCTTTGACATGGTCTATCAGACAGTTATGTGTAGTCATTTTGAAAATGGGTAGAGTGCTGTCAATTGCCTTATATGACAATCCATTACAATCTTTTATCATTTTAATAGAATCCAACAAAACTTCAGTAATATTAGTCGATCTGCATTCACCTATAGATGTTCCTGGTGTCATAGATGTCAAACCAATTACCTTTATTATATCCTTCGGATTGCCTTCTAGTGGATCTGTTTGAGCTTGAATTTGTGTTGTAGATGGTTTCTTAGTATGTGTAATTACTGGTTAAGAGGTTTGTTATCTCATCATTCATCCTTCATATCAAGAGTAAGTCACCCTACAAAATTTTATTTAAGTCCTTATTTTTCTAGAAATTCCTTGGTTCAATCCTTAATCCATTTGTAAAGTGTCTCTTAATCCATAATGCCAAGTTTTAATGGTCTTTTTGAACTACATGAACTCATTGAACCATTTTGAAGGGAGTTCATAATGTTCATTTAGGTACCCTAGGTTCTAAGGTGTCAAAAAAGTTTTTCATGCTAATATTCACTCAAAGTTTTTTGCAGCTTTTAGTTTTCTCAGTCATGGATAATGTTTTCATGTCCTCTTTCCCAAGATCATGAACCATTTGAATCTAGTTCAAACAGTTCAGCGATGTTCAACATGTTCAATAAAGTTCAAAGTCTAACGACGGTTAACAAAAGTTGATCTTTTCAAAGTAAAATTTCCTTGGCATGGTGTTGTTGGCAATATTACAAGGATATTGAGAAGGTTGTTGACGATTATGGACATAACTGATTAAAGATGTTTTACTGTCTTGATATTATTATTTTGTCATTGATGTAAAGAAATTGATTTTCTAATTCAATATGATGTTGCCATATCTTAAGAAATATGATATGAAGATTATAAAGAATTCAGTTAAGACACAGGAAAGAATATGATGAATAAAGGGATAAGTTATTCAATGGGCAACTCTATGGAGTCAGACAATGATGAGATCTTGATGTTTTAGATTGTTCTAACATCATACATATGTTGTAAAATGTAAAGGTCAATACTATACTATGTTATGAAGAAAAGAACCTAGTCGGTAAACCCTAAGGATATCATAGTCGGTTAATGAAGATAGAATGTCTATCGAGTAAAGTTTAGTAATCACCGAGTTGTAACCGAGCTATAATAGAATGCATTGAATGTTTACATGTGATATTTAATGGAAGATGCTAATGAGCTAGAATGGATCAATGACTGGCAAGCCATAGAAAAAGTTTATTAACGAATCTAAGGCAATGGAAAGTTGGCAAGAAGATCTATAGCTCAGATTGAATTGCATTACCCTAACACAAGTTCCAAGATGAATGTGCAAGTTTCGAGGTGGGGTAAAACATTTTTAGATCAAAAGATACAATGAACCTAGACAAGATTGAAGATCCGATGGGTATGATTGATCATGGGAAATGTGATCAAGGAGTTTAAGTGAATGTCAGTGAATGCAAGTCGGTTGCCTATCAGCTTGTCAATCAGTTTGCCATCAATGCCAACACAACCATTCTCATAAGAGTGTAGAATGCCACCAATCTCCCCCTTTGGCATTGATGGCAAGACTCATAAGAAAAAACAAAAACTGTTATCCAAAATTTGATATCCAAAAAGATATGCTCGTCCTGAGAAAATGATCTGCATTGAAAATATGAAAGATGCATTTTTCTCCCTTACTACTCTCCCATTGGAATCAATGAAAAAAGATGTTATAAATGATAAAAAGGAGTACCAAAATGTTACCTCAAAGTTTGTAACCGGTTGGTTACAATCTGAAAAATGTTTGCAAAAACCAAATTTAGACTCTATATGACGTTGTTGTTGTTGGTAAGAACTTCCTCACTCTACTGGATCATACATGTGAGATAGTGCATTTGGTGCTCTTGTGATCTTTCTCCATGAATTGTAGCCTTGGATATGCCCTTTGTGTAATGAGACTGTCCAATTTTGGACCAAGCTTACATTTTAGTCCTGAGCCTTAGAATCTTTGACATGGTCTATCAGACAGTTATGTGTAGTCATTTTGAAAATGGGTAGAGTGCTGTCAATTGCCTTATATGACAATCCATTACAATCTTTTATCATTTTAATAGAATCCAACAAAACTTCAGTAATATTAGTCGGTCTGCATTCACCTATAGATGTTCCTGGTGTCATAGATGTCAAACCAATTACCTTTATTATATCCTTCGGATTGCCTTCTAGTCGATCTGTTTGAGCTTGAATTTGTGTTGTAGATGGTTTCTTAGTATGTGTAATTACTGGTTAAGAGGTTTGTTATCTCATCATTCATCCTTCATATCAAGAGTAAGTCACCCTACAAAATTTTATTTAAGTCCTTATTTTTCTAGAAATTCCTTGGTTCAATCCTTAATCCATTTGTAAAGTGTCTCTTAATCCATAATGCCAAGTTTTAATGGTCTTTTTGAACTACATGAACTCATTGAACCATTTTGAAGGGAGTTCATAATGTTCATTTAGGTACCCTAGGTTCTAAGGTGTCAAAAAAGTTTTTCATGCTAATATTCACTCAAAGTTTTTTGCAGCTTTTAGTTTTCTCATTCGTGGATAATGTTTTCATGTCCTCTTTCCCAAGATCGTGAACCATTTGAATCTAGTTCAAACAGTTCAGCGATGTTCAACATGTTCAATAAAGTTCAAAGTCTAACGACAGTTAACAAAAGTTGATCTTTTCAAAGTAAAATTTCCTTGGCATGGTGTTGTTGGCAATATTACAAGGATATTGAGAAGGTTGTTGACGATTATGGACATAACTGATTAAAGATGTTTTACTGTCTTGATATTATTATTTTGTCATTGATGTAAAGAAATTGATTTTCTAATTCAATATGATGTTGCCATATCTTAAGAAATATGATATGAAGATTATAAAGAATTCAGTTAAGACACAGGAAAGAATATGATGAATAAAGGGATAAGTTATTCAATGGGCAACTCTATGGAGTCAGACAATGATGAGATCTTGATGTTTTAGATTGTTCTAACATCATACATATGTTGTAAAATGTAAAGGTCAATACTATACTATGTTATGAAGCAAAGAACCTAGTCGGTAAACCCTAAGGATATCACAGTCGGTTAATGAAGATAGAATGTCTATCGAGTAAAGTTTAGTAATCACCGAGTTGTAACTGAGCTATAACAGAATGCATTAAATGTTTACATGTGATATTTAATGGAAGATGCTAATGAGCTAGAATGGATCAATGACTGGCAAGCCATAGAAAAAGTTTATTAACGAATCTAAGGCAATGGAAAGTTGGCAAGAAGATCTATAGCTCAGATTGAACTGAATTACCCTAACACAAGTTCCAAGATGAATGTGCAAGTTCCGAGGTGGGGTAAAACATTTTTAGATCAAAAGATACAATGAACCTAGACAAGATTGAAGATCTGATGGGTATGATTGATCATGGGAAATGTGGTCAAGGAGTTTAAGTGGTTAGAAGATTGTTTATAAATAAGGAACTATTGATAAACAATGTATGCGGGCAAGTGTATGCATAGGGATGATACATAGTGATTACTGAGCACAGAAGCTTGAAGACCTATTAGAATAATAGAGTATTGATGCCCAGTAGATAGACAATATTAATTCTATGTCTAGATTGTATTGAACAAATAAGAATCTGCTTTAGCATTTTAGATGTGAATTGGCAAATAGATTGTATTACTGTTATTTTGTGAAAGTGACAGGAAATCTCTTAATCGAGTGGACTTAATAGTCATATATGTAAATCCTTTAACAAGGTAACATTCTAAATGAGTGTTTGAAATCCTTTGACAAGGTCACTTCTAATAAAGTAAATATTCTAACAGATCTGAGGGAAATCCCTTAACCAGGTCACATCTAGCAATGTGTTTTGTAATCTTTAATAGGATTGGCTTTTAACTGAGCATACTCTAGAAGAGTATATTTCTTAGTGGGTCCGAAATCCCACAATGGTTTTTCCCTATTTGGGTTTCCATGTTAAATCTAGTGTTATGAGGTTTATATTGTTCATATGCTTTTGAGTTTGCATGTTTGACAGTTTTTTATTATATGACTGATATGTGTTACCGAGGTTGAATCTGATGTTTTCATTGATGATTAAGTTTGTATGATTCACCCCCCCTCTCATCTTGTTGGCTATTGGATCTATACTTATATTAAGTATCAGATCTATCAATTGGTATCAAAGCTTTGGACTTTGAAAGGAAAGTTTAAAGGAACTTGAGTTAAAGATCCAAAGATGTATAAGAGGGATGCACCTAAGCTGAATAAGTCAAGTTCCTCTACATGGTAGAAAAGGATGAAGCTACATCTATCAGGGGTTGGAGAATATGCTTTATACTATCTGGAGAATGATTTTGTTGCACCGAGCACCTATCCATTGACTACAGAAGAGATAAAAGCAAAGCAAGAACACATTCAAACAATGATTGAAATAACATCTGCATTGACCGATTCTAAGTTAATGATCTAGAAGGCTGCAATGATGCAAAGGCAATGTGGACTAAGCTCATATCTATATATGGAGGAGATGAACATGTTCAAAGAGAAAAAGTTGATAGTCTAACAGGACAACTTGAATCCATGAGGATGAATGAAGGAGAGAACATAACCGAGTATAGTACAAGACTAAAGGAGATTGTAAATCAAATCAAAGGAGCAGGAGGAACTATTGAAGAAAAGGATGTGACAAGTAAGTTGTTAAGAACCCTTCTACCTACCTATGCAATCTGAGTCTCTGCAATCAATGAATTGAGGTCTGTACCTAATATGCCAGTTTCCTTGGATGCCACTATTGGTAAGCTTCATGCATTTGAGTTAAGTAATTTTGATAACAGTGTGTCATCGGTACATAAAATTGAATCTGCATTTAATTCTTTTCATCTGAATGAATCTAATGATTACAATGAGAGAATGTATAAGTACTCTGAAGGAGATCACAGTGGAGCAAGTGAAAGATTTTAGAAGAACATGGAGGAGGTACATAAACTGTATGAAGAAATAAAAAAGAAAGAATAATTTGAAGCACTATTGGGCAAAAGGTTACCAAGAGGCAAAGGTAAGCATAAAGGAAAACTACCTTTGAAATGTTTCAATTGTGATAAGATTGGACATATGGCTTCTAACTATCCTAACAAAGATTTCACTAAAAAGAGAGATTACCGAGATGACAGATAGAAAGATAATCATTACAGAGGACACCAAGATTTCAGAAGAAGAGATAGAAAGACATGCTTAATTGCTAATGAGGAATCTGAAGATGATAAATCAGATGAGACTGATATAGAGGAAGTTGTTTATGTGGCCATCAAGGATGGATTAGATGAAGAAAGGTATGAAGAAAAAGCCCTAATATCTCACATAAACACTAATGATTCTTGGATTATAGATAGTGGATGCTCACATCATATGACACTAGATAAACACAAGTTTGTTATGTTAGAAGATTATGATGGAGGCTATGTTAAATTTGGTAATGATGCACCATGTTTGGTAAGAGGTAAAGGATCCATAACACTTCTTGATAAAGCAAGATGCAATGATGTTTATTGGGTTGAAGGTTTGAAATATAATTTGTTAAGTGTAGCACAACTAAACAACACAGGTTACCAAATAGAATTTCAAAAAGGAATTGTCAAAGTTCATGACAAGAATGGAAAGTTAGCTGCTACCAAGACACAAACAAAAGGTAATACATTTCACCTTGACTCTACTCACAACAAGTGTTTGCATGCAAAGATTGATAATACCTGGTTATGGCATAAAAGGTTTTGTCATCTTAATTTTGATAATCTAATCAAGATAAGTAAGAAGCACAAGGTAAGAGGTCTACCAAGTCTTGAAAAACCTAAGAATGCTATGTGCCGAGGATGCCAAATGGGTAAGATGACAAGATCCATCTTTACAAGTAAGTCCTACACCTCTAAGGGAATTTTAGATCTTGTGCACACTGATCTTTGTGGTCCTATGAAAGTTCAAAGTTATTATGGTGATAAGTATTTCATATTATTTGTGGATGATTATTCAAGGATGATGTCAGTAATGTTTTTAAAAGAAAAGTCAGAAGCTTTTCAAATGTTTAAGTGGTACAAGGCTAGAGTTGAAAATGAAATAGGAAGACAACTAAAATGTCTTAGATCAGATAGAGGAGGAGAATTCACTTCTGATGATTTCAACCTATTTTGTAATGATAATGGTATTAAAAGACAAGTCTCTACACCAAGAACTCCACAACAGAATGGAATAGCTGAAAGAAGAAACAGATCTATTGTGGATTGTGCTAGAACACTGATGATTGAGAAGAAGGTTCCACAAACATTTTGGAGAGAAGCAATAAGCACAACTATTTACACCTTGAATCGAGTTCAATTGAAGAAAGGTACTTTGAAGACACCTTATGAAATCTGGTATGGCAAGAAACCTAATGTAAGTTATTTTAAGATCTTTGGAAGCAAATGCTATGTTCATAAAGATGATAGAAATGGCAAGTTTGATCAAAAAAGTGAAGAAGGAACATTTCTAGGATATTCATCTAGAAGCAAAGCATTTAAATGTCTGCTCAAATCATCTAACAAAATAGTAGAAAGTGCAAATGTGAAAATTGATGAATTTGCAGAAAGAACTGATGGTAGGAATTCCAAAGAACCAGAAGACTATGATGAATTTGTCTATGTGCAACTGAGAAGTCCTACCAAGATAACTATTGAAGGAAATGAGGAAGATATCTAGTTACCAAGTGATTAAGAGTATCATATAGAGCCTGTCGAGCCTGTATTAGCCAAATATGTCAGAAGACACCATGCACCAAGTCAGATTATAGGAGATAAGGATGTTCCAGTGATGACAAGGAACAAACTGAGACAAAACACATGTTTGATATCTGAATTTGAACCGAGAATAGTGAAAGAGGCATTCAACAATGAAGATTGGATAAATGCTATGACTAAAGAGATTGATCAAATCAAGAAGAATGACACATGGACACGGGTCCCAAGACCGAAGGACAAAAATGTAATTGGTACAAAGTGGATCTTCAGAAACAAGCTAAATGAGAAAGGTGAGGTCATTCAAAACAAAGCAAGATTGGTTTGGAAAGGTTATGCCCAAGAAGAAGGAATTGATTATGGTGAGACTTTTGCACCTGTTGCTAGACTTCAAGGAGTTAGAACATTCTTGGCATATGTTGCTTTCAAAAACTTCAAGTTATATCAAATGGATGTAAAATTTGCATTTCTGAATGGAATATTAGAAGAAGAAGTTTTCATTAAACAACCTAAAGGATTTGTTGAAGACAATAATAAAGATCGGGTATGTAAGTTGAACAAAGCTTTATATGGTCTGAAACAAGCACCTAGAGAATAGTATGAAAGATTGCACTCTTATTTGATTAAGATTGGCTTTATAAGGACAAGTGAGAACAACAACATGTACATGAAGAATGATGAAAATGGAATACTAATCTCAGCCATATTTGTGGATGATATTATATTTTGTGGAAACGACTCTTTATGCAAGAACTTTGGAAATGAAATGAGCAAAGAATTTGAGATGTCATTAATCGGTGAGATAAAGTATTTTATAGGCTTACAGATACTGCAATTGAAAAATGAAATTTGCATTACTCAATCCAAATACATAAAGGAGATCTTGAAGAAATTTGGAATGGAGGATTCAAAACGAACAAGTACTCCTATGACTATAAACTGCAAACTATCAAAGAATGATGAATCTGCATCTGTTGATGAGACACTCTATCGATCCATGATTGGAAAACTACAATATGTTATTCACAACAGGCCAGATATAGCACATGCAGTAGGTATTGTTGCAAGATTCTCTGCAGATCCTAAAGAAATACACATGACAGCAATCAAAAGAATTTTCAGATACTTGAAAGGCACTGAAGATTATGGCTTAGTATATCAGAAAGGAAATAATTTTGATTTAAAAGTTTATACTGATGCTGATTGGGCAGGCAACATTGATGACAGAAAAAGCACAAGTGGAGGAGCTTTCTTCTTAGGAGAAAGACTAGTGAGTTGGCTTAGCAAGAAACAAGGATGTGTTTCTTAGTCAATAGCTGAAGTTGAATATGTTGCTGTAGCACTGAATTGTACCAACATTGCATGGATCAAACAATTGTTGGAAGGTATAAATGAGAAAGCTACTGAGCCAATAACTATATTCTGTGACAATACTAGTGCCATTAATATTTCAAAGAACCCTGTTATGCACTCTAAAACAAAGCACATATCTATCAAATATCATTATCTTAGAGAAGAAGCTCAAGAGAAGAAAGTGGTGTTGGAATATGTTAACGCAAAGGAACAAATAGCTGATATCTTCACCAAGCCACTACCAAAGGACACTTTTGAATATCTCAGAAGTAAATTAGGGGTCCTACCCCTATCTTTTACTCACTGATCGAGATCGGTCAAAGCATCACTTCGATGACTCTATTGAATATCTTTTAGGGAGCTGATGCTGGAGTGATAGACTTTAGAATGTTTTTTCTGAAAGTGTACTAGAAATAATACTGGGATAATACAGAAAATGATACAATGATATAGAATTGTAAACAAATGCTTTGACTGAGACTCAATTGATACACAACAACAGGAAATAACTTCTTACAGCAAGAAATTATGTTTTAGTTCTATTCTTTTTGGCATTGTTGTCAAAGGGGGAGAAGACCAAGGAGAAGACCAAGGAGAAGACCAAGAAGGAGAAGACCTACCCAGGGGGAGAAAACTGAGAAAAGACTACAGATTGAAAATAGAAGAGAAGTCTAATGTATGGGGGAGAGCATTTCAACATTTCAAAATCACAGCAATCCGAATTTTTAAAGGTCAAATCAATTGGTTTTGCCATCAATGCCAAAGGGGGAGATTGTTGGCAATATTACAAGGATATTCAGAAGGTTGTTGATGATTATGGACATAACTGATTAAAGATGTTTTACTATCTTGATATTATTATTTTGTCATTGATGTCAAGAAATTGATTTTCTAACTCAGTATGATGTTGCCATATCTTAAGAAATATGATATGAAGATTATAAAGAAGTCGGTAAAGACACAGGAAAGAATATGATGAATAAAGGGATAAGTTATTCAATGGGCAACTCTATGGAGTCAGACAATGATGAGATCTTGATGTTTTAGATTGTTCTAACATCATACATATGTTGTAAAATGTAAAGGTCATTACTATACTATGATATCAAGCAAAGAACCTAGTCAGTAAACCCTAAGGAACCTAGTCGGTAAACCCTAAGGATATCATAGTCAGTTAATGAAGACATAATGTGTACCGAGTAAAGTTTAGTATTCACCAAGTTGTAACAGAGCTATAATAGAATGCATTAAATGTTTACATGTGATATTTAATGGAAGATACTGATGAGCTAGAATGGATCAATGATTGGCAAGTTGTAGAATAAGTTTATTAATGAATCTAAGGCAATGGAAAGTCGGCAAGAAGATCTACAGCTCAGATTGAACCGCATTACCCTAACGCAAGTTCCAAGATGAATGTGCAAGTTCCGAGGTGGGGTAAAACATTTTTAGATCGAAAGATACAATGAACCTGGACAAGATTGAAGATTTGATGGCTATGATTGATCATGGGAAATGTGATCAAGGAGTTTAAGAGGTTAGAAGATTGTTTATAAATGAGGAACTATTGATAAACAATGTATGCGGGCACGTGTATGCACAGGGATGCTACATAGTGATTACCAAGCATAGAAGCTTGAAGACCTATTAGAATAATAGAGTATTGATGCCCAATAGATAGACAAGATTAGTTCTATGTCTAGATTGTATTGAACAAATAATAATCTGCTTTAGCATTTTAGATGTGAAGTTGTAGATAGATTGTATTACTATTATTTTGTGAAAGTGATAGGAAATCTCTTAACCGAGTGGACTTAACAGTCTTATATGTAAATCCTCTAACAAGGTGACATTCTAAATGAGTGTTTGAAATCCTTTGACAAGGTCACTTCTAACAAAGTGAAGATCCTAACAGATCTGAGGGAAATCCCTTAACCGGTCACATCTAGCAATGTGTTTTGTAATCTTTAACAAGATTGGCTTTTAACCAGGCATACTCTAGAACAATATATTTCTTAGTGGGTCTAAAATCCCACAGTGGTTTTTCCCTATTTGGGTTTCCATGTTAAATCTGGTGTTATGAGGTTTATATTGTTCATATGCTTTTGAGTTTGCATGCTTGACAGTTTTTTATTATATGACTGATATATGTTACCGAGGTTGAATCTGATGTTTTCATTGATGATTAAGTTTGTATGATTCACCCCCCACCTCTCATCTTGTTGGCTATTGGATCTGTACTTATATTAAGTATCAGAACTATCAGGTGTACATCTTGAACTACCTGAACCCTCATGAAGTCAATTCAAGTTGTTCATGCGTGTTCAAATCAGGTGTGTCCCATGGACTAAACGATATGATGGTGCATTTATTACTAAGTATGACAAAGATTAAACAATATCTCGGGTGATGTCAACTGGTTGATTTTTCAAGGCAAGTAATCATTTTTGGGAATTGGCAGTTACTCCAAAAATGCTACCATGCATTCAATACACGTGTGTCATGTCCAATCCCAATGCTCAACATATTTGAGTTGATGATCAGAATTAATACACTAAATAAGTTCATATCACTTCTTTTTCTATAAGGTATGAAGTGATTAATTTCTGAAACTTGTTATTCATTGCTGTGAAGTTTTTGATAGAAGGTTTATTTGCTGGTAGTCATTCGATTGGTCTCAACTGTGAAGGTGAGTTTTATTTCCTACCCCCTCCAATGATTTTTAACTGCTTTTCTCTCTCATAGAAAAATCTGCTGGGAAAAGTAAGGGTTGTTGTTTATGAATTATGAAGTCCACTCTACACGTATTTGGGAATATTTTCAGTCTTGCTCGCACATAGCCCATAGTCAGTGATATAGACCTGAAAGGAGAAAATTTGGAAGTTTTGAAGGAAAGGGTGCTTAAAGGAATTGACAGTTCATTTGGTTTAGAAATTCTAAGTAGTGGTCTCATAGAAGCAATTGCCTTTCCTCCTACTATCCCTTGCCCAAAACTAGTAAGGGAGTTTATTGTGAGGTACAATCCTATTTTTGAAACCATCAAGAGAGATAATGGTGAAACCCTCCTCACAATGAATAGGGAAGTTATTTCCTTTGTTTTCAAATTACCTGATTACTAGTTCTCAAATTTTTCTCCCACCCAATCAATCACTAAGTTCAATGCAGATAGAACTGGACACTGGAACAACATAGCAAAGTATTAGTTGAAGGTTCCTCAGAGGGGTGGCTCTAGGTTGCCTAAATATCCCAACAACAATCACATGCTTCCCCACATCCATGATGTCATGTTACTATTACACCGAGTTAGAGGTTCAGTTGAGGCCTACAAATTTGATGATTGGATTTACTGTTATGTATAGCTGGTGCTGGAAGGAAAGCAGTATCTTGACTGGGAAAAGCTTATTGCCAACTCCATGGGGGAACAACTGAGCATGGTGAAGAAGTTCAAGCAAAATTTCTTTATGTCCTTGTATCTGATATATTGCTTGGCATGTGTTAAAGAGATAGTTGGAATACTTAGGCAGCCCACTGAGAGAGAGGTTTTTGTGTATGAATTTTACCCCATGTTACAATAAGATAATGCATTGCAAGATTTTAGGAGAGTACATAATGCTTTCCTGGGAGATTTGTGTTATGAGTTAAAGAACATGAAAACCAAGAGGATGTTTGAAGATGCCCAGGCATTAGTAAAAATATATGGTAGTTTCTTTGTTCAGTTTCCTTATTTTTATTACATCAGAGTAGGTGGTTTCGAGGAAGAGCCTTTTAGACTTCCTCATTTTTGTTTGGATTGTTTTATTCTTGTTGAGATCTGTAGGCAGTTGGCTAGCGTAATTAAGAAGGCTCAACCAAGAGATAAATGGGAGGATCATTTTCCCATTCAATTGGGTATCTTATCTTGTAGTTCAATGTCAGATGCTTTAAGAGTAGGAGCTGACTTGAAGAATTTCAATTTCCCACTATATCATGAAACAAAGGGTTTTGACAATAAAGGTTTCTCACAAAGTCTTGGTTTGATGTTGCACCTTCCAATCCCACACTTGGAGGACTTCTGGGAAGATTGCAATGATGAGCTTGAAGTGTTCAAAAGGGAAAATAGGAGAATGGTTATGGAACATGTAGTTTAAATCCAGGTGAAACTTGATATAAGTGGAATCCAAGAGGATTATCTAGAGCTCTTTGAACCTAGATATCTAGATCAAGCTAAACCCGAAATGTCCTATATTAATTGGGATGTGGAAGAAGAGGATGACATACAAATTAAAATAAAGAGGGTCCTGGAAAGAACCACAGAGTTGTTTAATAAGAGAAGAGTAATCAAAATAGGCATCAAGATTGATCTTGCAAGAGATAGTGAGGTTGCTCTACATTCCCCAAAATGTTTTTCTAACCCCACTTCTATGCTTGTTCATGCAGGTAAAGATAAGAAGCCATCTCACACCAAGCACAAGCCTAATTCGGCTCTGGAATTTTCTGCTCCTCGATATACAAGGTCACAGAGTGTTGTGCAAAAGAAAATGGACCAAGTCAAAGACACAGAGGCAAAAGACAAGATCCTTGATACTTAGAGTTTCAAAGTCCAGGACCTTGACAATGACATTGTCAACACCATGGATTCTCATGCAGTCACTATAGCCATGACACCACCACATAAGGTGATCGGAGGAACAACTTGTTCAAGTGCAACTCCTAAATGGATAAACACTTCAATAAGAAAGAAACAGAGTTTCATTCTAGTGTCCATCCCAATTCAGGACATGGTGGTTAAATACACAGAGAAGGCTCTCAAACAAAAGAAGTTCAAAACAACTACCAGATTGGATGCTAATGAAAAGACCAGGAAGTGGGTTTTCAAAATTGCCTCTTACAAACCCAAATATAAAAATAAGGAAGTAAATGGAGAGGATTTTGAGGTCACCAAAGTGGAGCTTGGGAACATGAGTAGGGATTCAGATAATCACCTTTTCCAAGTTTTGGCTAAGAAGATGCTTACCAGGTCAGAAAAAGATGGGTAGCAGAAAAGAGAGATAAAACAACATATCAAGATTCTAGCTCAATTCATCGATACCATAGACTATTTTGGAGCACTTCCCATATCACCTGCTTCAGAAAGTTTTGACCCTACTACACAGAGAACAAGAAACTGATGAGTCAAGTTCAGTGGGCCAAAAGCATCGTGGGGGCTATGGAGAAATGGATTGAAGGAGTGATTAGAGATGGTGAAAAATATATCACAAGCTGTAGGAAGTTACGCGACGAGATGCAAAACCTCATTGCAGAGATTCAAAATTAGATTGTGCCATGGGAAAAGGAAGAGCTCAAATGGGAAGATTTCTTACGCATACTTGCCAAGATAGAAGAGTACAAAGCCACCAAATTTTTAGCAGAGAACTCAATCAAGTTGGTAACCGATGAGTGCCAACTCTTCATATTGAAGAAGACTATAATGTGGCAGGTAATCACATTCAAGTCTGTGATTTTTGATGCCAGGGCTTCTGTTTATGAGCTTCAGGACCTTCAGTGTAGCTTTGTCAATGACAATAAAGTGGTTAATCCAAACCATGATTGGAAACTGGGACTTTGTGGGCTAAACACACAAGACACAATAAAGGCTTTTATGCTGCACATGGAGAAAGTTAAGGCCAAAGGCAATTTCACTCCTGAAGATATAACACAAGTCACCTGAATTGAATCCATGACATTTATCAGTAACAATCAGTTACCTAAGCATGCTGAGAAAATGGTGAAGCACAGGTGGGACAAAGAAGCCACAAAAGCAAAGATCAATGCTATGAAAAATTTGAGGCAGTCTATAATTTAGGAGCTTGCAACTGCCCACAATGCCCAGAAAAGTGGAGGATAAGATGACGATGGAGAAGAAGCATGACATGATGATAATGCTCTATTTTTATTTTATGTGTTTTTCATAATCTTGCAATGACTTTGGGACATCTGTCCCTAAAATACTCTATTGGTTTTTATAACTATTTTGAAGGAGGTCGGGTTTTGAGGGAGACATCCTCTGTTCTTGAAATTTGCTATAAATTAGATTAAGATAGATAGAGAAGAGGTTAGAATTAGATACTGAGATTGTTAGGAGTTTTATTTTTTTGGAAGGAAGTAATCAATTTTTCGTAATCTGAAGTTAGAAAGAACTTATACATGTATTGTTATGTCTTTGTTGCATGAAATACATATATAAAAATCATATGCATTTTGAGGAGGAAAATCTTTGAGTTTTGAATCGGTGGAGTAGTATTTCTTTGCAAATATTAATCTAAAACAAATGACTATGGTTACCTTTCTGATGGTAGATGTTGTCGTTAATCTGGAGCCCCCTTTCTATGTAGTTCTAAAAGGATATATGTTTGAATAGAGACTTTATTTCTCTTGCTTATTTGCTATGAAGTGTTAAATTGGTGTTTTTGAACTTGTTTCGATTACCTCTGGTTTACATGGTGAAGCATCTTGAAGAATAGTTTTTTTTAAATATTTATAAACTGTTAGCCTCTCCTCTAAGAATGAAGTAGGCAACCTTATGTGCTTTTAGGTTAAAAGCATGCTAGTTTAATTTAATTAGATTATTCCCTGAACAACTAATGGAGGGAGTTGTACCTATAAAAAATTCAGAAGGAAGTGGTGTATGTCACACTTACCTAACTATTTAACTGAACTTTTGTCTTTCAAAGAAGGTGACAGAGTTTTGAATTAATTCAATTAGAAGAAAGGCAAAAATCTGTTCACTGACAAGGTCTCAACATGAACTTTTCCCTTAGGTTGTTTTCCAAGTGTCGTTTGCTCTGTCTGTGTCGGTTGCTTAGTTTCTTGAGTATCGACAGTTTTTACCGTTGTCTCTGTCTCATTGCTTTCCTTATGAATTTCTTGTACTTTATCTATTTGTACCTCTACAGTCTTAGTATCCATCAATATATTTACATTTTGTGCATCTATATTCATTGGAAATAGTAACTCTTATTCAGGATTTCTATCATCAGTCATGCCTTTTGTACCTGTGACTGGAGGATCAACTTCATGGACTGATGAAGTAGAGGTTAGAGGAGGGGAGTCTTGTACTGGTGAAGGGATGTTATCAATTATCTTGATAGAAGGTACACCACCTACCTTACCTTTCCCTTTATCCTTTAGATATAATTTGAATGTCTTTTCTACTTTCTTCTTAGTTATTTCCTCTTGTTTTTCTTTCTCCACAAAGAATATATCCCACTGATTAATAGTCTCATCAACAATCTCTTTCACTCTTCCTCCAATCAAGCTCACTTGTTGGTGCCCACTGGAAAAAATGGACCAGTTTGCTTCAGATATCAATTCATTAATTTTTTCTCTTAAATTAACATGATATACAGCTAGAAGTTTATCAATTTTCAGTTTCTTATCCAGGTCCATTACTGTTATCCTTTTTGCTTTCAATCTTCTATAAAGTTCATTCGGTAAATCATCCACAACTTCAATCAGAACCTTCTTATATATGTCCAAGTGTAAAATAATTCTTTCCTCAATACTCTGCCTATCATAATCATTAAATTTATTATACAATTTATGCACATTAGTCAAATTGCCATCTTCAGTTATTTCATTCAACAAATCATTCATAAAAGGGGTAACTGGTTGCTATTTCTTCTTTGGTGTTAGCTTCTTGGGCGGTTCCCTTACTGCCTGTTGTTTCTTTCTCAGGGTTCTTGTTCTCTTAGGTAAACGAGAGGGTACCAGTGAAGGTTTTCTCTTCCTCTTTTCAACTCTTTTAAATTTTGCTGCCTTATCACTATCAGTTCCAGAAGAAGTCCTAACCAGTGACACATGTGCTCCCAGTTGTAATCCTTCAAGCTCACTAGCTATTATACCACTTAAGTTCATGACATTTTATTTTAACTCACTTACCTTCTTAGAAGCATCTCTTATGTATTTTTCTCTCTTATTTCTTTTCTTCAATAGATTTACATCACTCTCAATGGTCTCAGCACTACCAAAGAATTTTTTTGATGGTTCTCTTGATGCATCTAGTAAAGCTTTAGCATATGTCTCTAGAATAGTAAGATCTACTTCATATCCCATCTCGGTGACCCAAATAGTCCTAGGGAGTACTGCCTCCATCCATGTCTCATCTCTTTTATAACAAAACAAATTTCTTTGTCATATTTATCTAGTATACTCTATGGTAACCTTTCTCTAGCTCTCATCTTCGCTTTGAAAGTCTTGAAATACTCAGAAAATGTTTTTTCTCACAGTCTAATCCCATACCAGTGAAAGCTTCCATAATTTTCTTACCTACCAGGATGTCATATGCAACGTCTTTGTGACTAATACCGGGTATTTCCTTAACAAAGTACATCATCAAACATACCAACAAATTTCCAAAATGGAATGTTCCTTTCTTGTCTCCTTTAATCTTTTTCAAGTTGTCAATAAGCTCATCTTTGAACCATTCCCAAACATCAATCATTGCATTGTTGTTTACCATTTCATAAGCACTATGTATACAGAGACAAGAAACATAATTTAGCCTATTTGCATGAGTGGTCTTGTATCCTGGTACCATACTTACAAATCTCACATTTGCATCTTGAATATCATTTACTCTAAGAGATCTACTATCAGATGTTGCTCCGGTTAGGCTTGTCACCATTTTGTTGGGAATCATCTTTGTCTTATTATATCTACTAGCGGATGAGGGTAAATTTGTAACTTCCCTAATTTCTTCTTTACAAATTTTACAAATTGATTCTAGCCATATGAACTCTACTTCACACAAGTCTGACGACCTCCTTAGGGAATATAAGGAAGATCAAAATATAAAAAAAAATTAAGGTTTCCACAACCTTGTGATCTAATTTAATAACTCCTTGCTCATTAGTTATAACCTCATCATACATTTTATTCAAATCCTCAGATCCTAGATCATCTATATTGCAATGTATGTAAATCATAGAGTCATCTTGTTTAGCAATTTTTGGAATTAACTTAAACATGGGCCTAGGTCTCTTAATGTTCTCAACAATGGTAGGGTTTGCAATAAACTCAAGACCAGAAGAAGAGCTCATTGAAAAATACCTTTTGTTGCCTGAAAATATTCTGAATATTTTAAGAGATCACTTTGTACCTTCGCCTTGAATGCCTTTGCTCAATTTTCACGCTCTCTGATAATTTGAATGTCTGCTGAGTCAAAAATGAGGGAAATTCGATGATTTATGACATATCTTCCACCAACCACATTAAATGCTCACTGGTTAAGTGAAAACTTAACACATATGTCAGTAAAGAAGAGATGTATCTTCTCACCATTAATCAAGGGTAATCTGCATGATTTTAAACTTGCTGCAATACCCCCAAAGGGTTACTTCTCAGTTGGATGAAGAATCTCCATCCAGTGGAGAATTATTATGTTCTACTAGTGTAGAGACAGTTTCATCAACTTTTTGATCTCTCTTCTTAATCCACTGTTATGAAAATTCCTTTTTTACTTCATCTACCTTTTCTTTGTCTTTCAAACTAGATCCTTTATTGTTTGTCAGTGAAGTATTGCTTCTACAAAATTTTGCAATATGTCCAATCTTGTTACAAGGATAAAAGGTTACATTATTCCTTTGAATAGCCTTTCCATATCCTACGCTTGTTTGTGTTCTGCATTGATTAGATAAGTGCCCAAATCTTCTACAAACATAACATTTCACATTCATTCTGCAATTTTCTAAATTATGACCAATTTTATTGCATTTGGAACATTGACCAGTGGGTGCATTAATATTCTAATTATTTCTAAGTCTACACTGATTTTCTCTATGACCATACTTGTTACAGTTAAAGCATTTCCCATTGAACTTATAATCATTAGGTTGTCTTACCAGTTTACTGTGATCATGATTATTTGCAGTACCAAAACTTTCTCCAATCTCAAATCCAAGTCCATTAGTATCTCCATTAGGATTCTGACTCTTCAGGATGTCATCAAGATCCTCTTAACTTTTCTTGAATTTGTCTTTGTGTTTATTTGCAGTATCAAACTCATTTTCCAGAATCCCAATTTGTCTCATAAGCTCAGTTTTATCATGTTACATGTGAATGAGATCTGTCTTCAGCATATCATTTTCATGACTAAGTCTCAGATTTGCATTTCCAGTATCATTAAGTCTCTTACTCAAGTCTTCTTCATTCTTCTTCCTATCTTCAATATCTTTACATAACCTCATGGTCATATCTTGCATTTCATTCTTCATATTATTGTTTTCTTGTCTCAGCTTGTTTGCAAATTCTCTAAGTTTCTTTTTCATCATCATCTTTCTACATCTTCTCATGAAGTTCTTTTATTTTATTTTGTGCTATAGAAAATGTTCTCTTGAAGTCCTTTAATGAATTCCTATATAGTCCTTAGATCATCTTCAAGTTTGATATTCTTTAATTTCTCTGCATCAAAGTCTTCAAGAGCTCCTTCCAATTATTTTCTTAAGTTATCCATTTGTACTAGTGTCAGAATCTTCCTTGAGTTGTTAAAATTTTTCAAATAGAGGACCAATCTCTGATACCAATTGTTAGAATCAATGACAATACGAAAGATACTTAGAGGGGGGGGTGTATCAGTGTCTAACCGGTTTGCAGAATATTTAAACTTATTTAAAACTTTGTAACTCAAAATAGTGTACCAGTAAATAAGAATTAATGCAGCAAATAAGAATAACAAAGACATCATAGAGAACACACCATAACACAAAATATTTAATGAGGAAACCCGGTGTGGGAAAAACCTCGGTGGGATTTGTGACCCAAAATATTCACTCACTGGCCAATGAATAAATATTACTTACATGAGGGGCCTGCACATGTAGGAAGGCTAATAGCCTAGAGCTCACTGCTCAACTACAAAATAGAAGTCTTGCTGACTTACAAAATGGATGATTAAATCCAATACAATGTACTGCTCAAATCAGCATCAACTATGCCAGGTTCAGTACCGGTTTAAGCTCAGTCTATAACCAAAACCTTGTTGTCCTTATACAAAATTCTTCAATCAATTTTGCATCATATCATTCCTTTTTCATTACACACATCACACATCAAAATGACCTACAAGACTTCATACATATATGAGTCTTTTATAATATACCAAGTCGGCTTACAAAAATATAATTATATTACAATAAAAGATATTTCCATGTCGACTTAAGTGCCGGTATATTGTTGTCGATGTAATCTGAATGCCGATGAAAGTGTCTTCTAGTGATGGTGCTTTTTAGTGTGTAGAAATCTTAATGTCGGTGAATGCCAATCGGTTGCCTATTAGTTCGTCAATCAGTTTGCCATCAATAACAACACAACCATTCTCATAAACCATTCTCATAAGAGTGTAGAATGCCAACAATCAATTCATTCTATGAGAAGCATGGGATTAGAAGACAATATCTGCTCCTAGAACCCCTCACCAAAATAGAGTTGTTGAAAGGAAGAACAAAACTATCTTGGATGCTACAAGGACTATGCTGATTGAAGAGAATGTTCCAAAGATCTACTGGAAATAAGATATTATCACTATTATTTACAAATTCAACAAAGTTCACATCAAAGGTGATACCAGTAAAACCCCTTATGAGCTATGGTTTGGTCATGATCCTACTATGAGATAATTTAGAGTATTTGATAGCAAATATTATATCAAGAGAGATGAGGATATAGGAAAGTTTGATGTTAGAAGTGATGAAGAAATTATCTTGGGATATTGTACAAAGAGCAAAGCCTACCAGTGCTACAATAAGAGATTGAGAAAGATAGTGGAGAGTGCAAATGTGAAGGTAGATGAGAACCTTGGAAAGAGATCAGAGCATATGGTTATGATGATGGACAACATATTATTTTAACTCCTATTAAGACTGAAGAGTCTAAAAACAATGATCCGTTAGAGATAATTAACCCAGATGTTGTTGTTGTTGGTGAAGGAATGCAAGAACGTGATAATACAATCAGAAGACTCTGAGGTATGTAAGACTGAATCATTCTAAAAATCATATTATTGGTGATAAGAATAAAGGTGTAATGACTAGAAGAAGGTTAGCTACTGAAGAAGTATGCTTGATTTCTAAAGTTGAACCTAAAGATGTTGTTGAATCCTGTAAAGATGAAAATTAGGTGAGACATATGGAAGAAGAATTAGATCAGATTGAAAAGAATAATACTTGGGAACTTGTGCCTAGACCTAAGGATAAGAATGTTATTAGTACTAAGTGGGTGTTAAGAAATAAATTGAATAAAGTCGATGAAGTTATCAGAAATAAAGCTAGACTAGTTTGTAAAGGATATTATCTGAAAGAGGGAATTGATTATGAGGAGAATTTTGCTCTAGTGGCCAAACTTGAAGCTGTTAGACTATTGCTTTCTTATGCTGCTTATAAAGATTTCAAGGTATATCATATGGATGTAAAATATATCTTTTTGAATGGTGATATTGAGGAAGAAGTTTACATTGAGAAAATTGATGGGTTTTCACTGTTAGATGATGGAGACATGGTATGTAAATTGAAGAAAGCTCTTTATGGATTGAAAAAAGCCCCTATAACCTGGTATGCTAGACTAGATAAACATTTATTGAAATTGGGATCTAGTAAAGTTGTTGTTGACAGTAGTCTATACTTTAACATAAAAAATGATAATATCCTAATTGTTGAAGTCTTTGTTGATGATATTATCTTTGGAGGTGATGTTGACCTGAGCAATAAGTTTGTTGGTGATATGCAGAAAGAATTTGACGTGTCTATGATTGGTGAGATGAAAATTTTCTCAGGGTTGCAAATTTCACAAACTGGAAAGGGTATATTCACATCTCAAACTAAGTATGTGAAGGAATTACTGAAGAATTGGAATAGATGACTCCAAACATGTTGGAACTCCTATGGTGACTTGTTGTAAATTCTCTCAGAATGATAAATCTCTAAAAGTTAATAAGAGTTTGTATAGATCTATGGTTGGTGGATAGCTATATCTTACTCAGATTAGGCTGGACATTATGCATGTTGTGTGCATGGCTCCTAGATATCAAGTTGATCCAAAAGAGAGTCATGTCATTGTTGTTAAGAAGATATTCAGATACATGAAGGGAACTATAGATTATGGTTTATGGTATCTGAGGGATGATGATTTCATGCTATGTGCCTACTGATGGTCGCGCCCACAAAAGGATATGAAAATCATAGTAAAAACTTTCTTGGGAATTGGGCATTCCAATAGGTGATCAATATCTCTCTTCTGTAGACATTCATTTACTTGTCAAACCAGGGGACATATACTTTAAATGGCGCAGCAAAATATATGCACTAGGAACTTATTTTGGTCAAATCCTAGCGAAAATACATACTGAAAAGAAAACCTACTTACGCTACAAGAAGGTAATACAAATCTTTTTAACTCAACTATGATTTGATTACCACAAAAACCATAATAACTACAACTAAAACACAAACTATGAACTAGCCTTATGCTGTAGGAACAGACATAGTGATGGATTCCTTGTGCTACAGGAGCAATGTAAAGCTGAGTTTGTATAAAAACTTTAAAGATGAAAGCGAACTGAAGCTTAACAGGAAAGAACAACTAACTAACTAGCTACAGATACCTACTAAGTGGGCCCCCTTAGCAAGAATCTCCTAATTACACAAATATGAAACTCAGAACTTCATTGAACTTTATTCATAAAAACAGAATGATATACATTGCTTTTGTTGATAGGGAAACTAACAACAAACTTTGCTTCTGGTTAAACAGATTCTGTCTTTCCTTATCATCTTTTCTCTTACATAACATCTACTATTCTTATTCTATCTCTCTCTCATGCAGGAGGAGAAGCTTTATTTAAAAACAGGGGAGAAACTAACTAACTAACTCCATAAAAGAAAGACATGGAAGTAAAGACATATCCTCGAATCAAGGAACAAACTTCATAAATTAGTTTATGCGTTCAACCCGATCAGAGAGAATCTAGCACTCCACTCTTTGTCATTAAAATTCTTTCCCATGATTTCAGTCAAAGAGTCTTTGCCGGAGCTTCCTCGAAGTCGTGCAGGAAATGGACTTTACTGCAAGGCCGAGATTGGCTGCGTTTGACTCGATCATTCTTCAACAACTTGCGAAACAAAAGGTAACAGGCAACAGAAAAGGCGTATGGCACATACACGATATCCATTCATTAATCACACATTTTAGATTTACTTCATCATTCAAAAACTATATACGATATACCTGTCATTTTAGGGAGTCAACGGGGCAATAAATGCAATCAAGTTAATCACAAAGAGCTACAGGAATATAAAAGTTTCTTGCTACAGGATATCCCAAAAAGGTTTCACAAAGTTTGAGCATCCATGAAATAACAAGAGTAAAGGCATTTAAAAGTTTTATCAAAACATCCAAATTATGAGCATTTTTTTAGCTCATCACTGCCCCCTACTTAGCCCAATGCTGGTCCTCCAGCATTAACTTTCCTGGTGGTTTCTCTGAAGTCGGTGGCTGCTACATGACTCTGAAACTGATTTTTAAACTTGTAATAAAATCCTCTGAAGTCCCCACATTTTTCATACCTTTGGTCTTCTAATTTATTGTTGAGTTTTGTAGCCTGGTGAGGATAAAGTGGCCACATTAGCACAGGAGGTCTGAATGTCAGTGGCAACCATAGTTTAAATCTTGTTTGAAGTCCCAATTGAATATATCTGCTAGTTCATTTGAGAGCTGCTATGAAATTTAAGGGACTATGCGGTTCTAACTTTCTTAACCCAACAGTTAACTTTTCCCATCTTTTCTCACTTCTGGAGAATGCCAATTTCCAAAATGAATATTGTTGTGCCTGGAATTCATCATATACCTGTTTTCTGATATCAAATATTTTCCCTCTTGTTGAAACATTATTAACTCCATATGTCAGAGCAAACCAATCTTTCAACATTACATAAGGATTTGAACTGTAAGATCGTAATGGAACAGGCTCTGTTTTCTCAACTTCCTCATATGTTTCCCATTGCCTGCCATAATTTGCCTCATTTGCTGCCCATGACATAAATGCTCTTAAATGAACATCACCAATATAAAGAAGAGGATTCCATTCTGTTTCAAATGGTATTAGAAAGACATGCAAATAGAATTCATAGAGAGAATTTCTTAACCAGTTAGGGGTTGTCTGGTATGCTTCATAGAAATATTTGCCATTATGAATTATAGGATCTTGGTTTCTTGAAATTCTCATTAATTGGAACCATAAAAACTGTTCTTTGAGGCATAGAGCATAAACTCTGGGTGGGGGTCTACATTCCATAATCTGGCCAGTTACTTTCAACATTTCGTTTGTTTTTGCTTTCAGCTCAGCAATTTCTTGCTTCTGACTTTCAATTTTCTTATTTAATTTCTTCTTTTCTATTTCCCATAGAATTTGCTGCATGACAGTCTGGGCTATGTATCAGAAAGTCAGGGTTTGCAATGTAACTGTTTCCCAATTAGTTTTAACATATTCTCGAAATTCCATTAAAAATGTTTTCTTATACACAACAATGGCTTTGCAAACTTCAGGATGAGATACAACTTCACTAGGCACATTTGATTGTTTAGCCTATTCTTCCTTTTGCTGTAAGATAAATTCTTCTTGTTCCTGTGGTGGAGAAGCATGTGCTTCCTCTGAAAATTGCATAGCAGCAGTAGCCAAATCATCAAGATTTGGTAACCCTTGCTCATTATGCCCTGTTTCCTTTGTCTCAACTTGTTCCACTTTAGGAACGATCGAACTCTGGGCAGCATTTTCGGACACATTCTGAGAAACATTAAATTCAGACTCAACAGATTCTTCTGAAATTACAATCAACTCTGGTTGTGATGAAGCAGGGGAGGTCTTAGATTGTTTCCTTGCGGAAACCCTTCTTGGCACTGATGCGGCTGCAGGAGGTGTTCCGGTGGTTTTCCTTTTCTTTGTTTGCTTAGAGGGCTTTGCCCTACCAGAGGATGACGACGAACTAGAAATAGCAACAGGCGTTGCTGTAGGAGAAACAACTGTAGGGGAAGGTGCTGTAGGAGAAGGGCATTGCCTTTTCCGAGAACGAGGGTCAGATTCTGGGGACCCTTCTGCCTTTGCTTTTCCTTTCTCACTCCTAGTGGCAGACCTAGTTTGAATCCTAGTAGAGGATTCAGGTATGAAAGCTACAGGACCAGGTGCTACAGGAGTAGATGACCCTTGCCCTGTTTTACTGGTAGATGGACTTTCTTTCTTCTTTTTCTGAGGCCGTGGGGTAAGTACCCTAGGAGGTTGTGGAATTTGTAAACTCTTTTGGGCAACAAATTGTTGCCAAGAGAGAGATGAGACATCCCTTAAAGAGCGCTCAATCAGTAATTTAATGAGACCATGATGAGTGACAGAATTATCTTTCCCTTGTTGAGTTCCGTGGGCATTGTGTTCTAAAAATTTTAACAAGAAATTCGGAACATTTATAGCTAACCCATGCCTCATATGGCTCAATAATTTGAAATGATGAGAATGCAAATAGGAAAAATGGCCTTCATAGGTCAAATACCTGATTATGTAAATAGCATACTCTGAATAAGGATGAGGCAACGATACGTGCTTGCATCCCTACTTGGAGACTTCCAGAGGTCCATCAGTAGGCATTGAAAACTCGGCCCTTGCTGCTGCAGCGTCTGAAGAAAAGTTTTCTCCAACGGCTGGAAGGCTAGTTACTTCTGCAATTCTGCTTTCGGTTGCAACAACTGTTAGACCCCATACAGTGGCTTCCCCTTCAGAAAGGGTTCTTAGAAATTCTGTAGCAGCCTCCTCATTAAAATCATTTAAGCTTAAAAAATAATTTAACCATCCATAGAGGCTGAATGCATGGACTGTTTGCGGATTTTGCAATAATGTTTCATGAGCTGTAGGGTCATGTCGCACCAACTGACCACCCATGTTTGCAGTTTTCCTACAGCTGAACTCAATTCTTTTGGTGAAGATTCAAATTCACTACTTCCCTTCTGTTCTGGTTTTTTTTCGTGCCATCACATTACTTTCTTTCTTTTCCAAAAATGAACTTTTTTGAACAAGCAATCTTAATCATGATTATGCAATAAAGAAAGACATGCGACCATAGTTGGAAAGTACCAAAAAAGTATTAAAGAAGATTATTTTGCAGTTATGGCAGTGGCGAAAAGACAGGTTTCAAAAGATGGATTACCCCGCCCCCTACTTAAAATATGACATGTGTCCTCACATGTCACAAAGAACAGGTAGAATGTCAGGGAATAATGACCAGTACATGCATATCAGAAAATGAATTGAATGAAATAAATCAAATATGCGATAAGAAAAGATATGGTGTACCTTTGATAATTGCACGTACGTGTGAAGAAATATGACGGCAGCTGCATGGATTGACAAGTGGGAAAGATATTTTAAGTAAGCTTGATGCGGATGGATGACGTGGATGGATGAAATGGATGGATGAAATGAACAAATGAATTGAATGGACGGAAATAAAAGAAGTGAAATGGAGGCGATAAATGAGAATGGAGAAAGGGGTTTCTTTTTTGTAAAAAGAAAACCTTTATTATGGGCATGCTTTTTGAAAATTACGGTGACGCTGCAGGAGAAAGGCAAAAGCCTTCGGCTGCAGGAAGAGTAGTGGGAGGAACCTGAACAAACTGCTGCATGAATTCTTCCTTGGAGACTGGTTTGTGGTATAACCGGAGTCGGTGGCATTCACTAACAATTTGAAGTGGACTGGGTCTATTGTTACCAGCTGTACAGCTCCATTATCGAACACATTTTCAACTTCATAGGGGCTAAGCCAACATGTGGTGAGCTTTCCTTGGTTTTCTTGATATCTGGAATCATATAACAAAGCCCAATCTCCAGTAGAAAATTTCCTAGTTTTGATGTGCTGATCATGCCATTTTTTCCTTTGCTATTGGATTGCTTCTGTATGCTACAGGGCGGCTTTTCTCATTTCGTCCAAAGCATTTAGCTATAGGAGATGGTCCTTCTATGCTTCAGATATGTCTATATTGAGTTCAAGAGCTGTCCTCAAAGTTTTGTGTTCAAATTCTATGGGTAACATGGCTATTTTCCTATAAAGCAGCTCAAAAGGTGTAAACCCAATTGTTGTTTTCCATGTAGTTCTATAAGCTCAAACTGCTTTAGGAAGTCTATTGCTCCAATATTTTCTATGTATCTGTACTGTCTTTGTGAGGATCACCTCAATTTCTTTGTTTGTTACCTCTACTTGAACATTGGCTTGAGGGTGATAAGGGCTGGACTTCCTATATTTGATTTTATATTCATTGATTAGTGCTGTGATCAGATTAGATGTAAACTGAGCTCCTTGATCGGTTACAAGCTCTCTGGGAACCCCAAATCTTGTGAAAATTTGTTCATACAGAAACTCAGCAACTTTGTTATCTCAAGCATGAGCCATAGCTGTTACCTCAACCCATTTTGTTACATAGTCCGTGCAAACTAGAATGTATGATTTTCCATTGGATGGTGGATCAATTGGTCCTACAAAATCCATCCCCCATTTATCAAAAGGGGTGACTATTATCTGTGGATGTAGTGGCATTTCATCGGACTTAGTTGGTCTTCCCATATGCTGGCATTTGTCACATTTTCTTGTATAGGCCACAGCATCCTTATGTAATGTTGGCCAGTAGTACCCTATTGTAAGAAGTTTCATTGATGTTATTTTTGCTGCAAAATGTCCTCCACATGGTTCATCATGGCAAGCATGCAATATGTCATAAGTTTCATCTTCTCTTACACATCTTCGCATTACCTGATCAGCTCCAGTATAAAACAAACTATTTGCAATCCAGGAAAAGTTAAAACTTTTCTCTATTAATAACTTCTTTTCTTTTGGAGAAAAGTAGTCTGGTATTCTGTTTGCTGCTAGATAATTGGCAATGTCTGCATACCAGGGTATATGTGCAGTGATGGAAAACAAGTGTTCATCTGGGAACCTATCATCAATGATCTCATGTTCAATAGGTGTAGCTGATTGAAGTCTTGATAAATGGTCAGCTACAACATTAGCTCTCCCTGGTTTGTCAATTATAGAAATGCCAAATTCTTGTAACAATAGGAGCCATCGTGCCAACCTACTAGAAATGGCAGGTTTGTTCATCAGATATTTGATTGCTGCATGGTCAGTATGGACGAATATCTGATAACCTGTGACATAATGTCTAAATTTATTCAAAGCATATACTACTGCAAGCAACTCCTTTTCTGTGACAGTATAATTGAGCTCAGGACCTTGAAGGTTCTTGCTGATAAAGTAAATAGCATGTTCAACTGAATTTTCTTTTTGATTCAGAACTGCTCCTATGCCAAAGTCAGAAGCATCAGCATGTATGTGAAAAGACAAATTCCATTTTGGACCTTGAAGAACAGGGGCTTTAGTAAGCAAGTCTTTTAATTGTAGGAAGGATTTTTCACAGGTCTCTGTCCACTCAAATTGGGAATCCTTTGTTAACAAAGCATAAAGTGGACTGACAATTTTACTGAAGTCTTTTATAAACCTTCTATAATACCCTGCATGACCAAGAAAACTTCTGACATCTTTCTGTTTTGCAGGAGTTTGTAAATTCTGAATTACTTCAATTTTAGCAGGGTCAACCTGAATTCCATTTTTTGAAACATGATGACCTAGAACAATACCTTCTTCCATCATTAGAAAACATTTCTCACTGTTTAGAGACAAATTTTGCTCTTTACATCTTTTCAATAATTTTTCTAAATTTACTAGTGCTTCTTCAAATGTGACTCCATAGGCAGTGAAATCATCCATGTAAATCTCCATACATTCATGAGATATATCAGCAAAGATACTAATTACTGCTCTTTGAAATGTTGCTGGCGCATTGCATAAGACAAAAGGCAAGACTGAATAAGCAAATGTTCCCCATGGACAGGTAAAAGTGGTCTTATCTTGATCTTAAGGGGCTATTTTTATCTGATTGTATCCACTGTAACCATCCAAAAAGGAAAAATTTTTTTTGCCAGACAGTGAGTCTAGTACTTGATCTACAAAAGGTAGTGGAAAGTGATCTTTTTTAGTGGCACTATTTAATTCTCTGTAATCTACACATACTCTCCATTTTCCACCTTTCTTGGGAACAATAACTAAGGGAGAAACCCATTGACTATCAAAGATTGGATAAATAAAGCCAGCATCAAGCAATTTTTGAAGTTCACTTTTAACTATTTCCCTAAGTGCTGGATTTACTCTTCTTTGAGGTTGTCTAATTGGTGAACAATCTTCTTTGATATATATCCTATGAGTACAAACTCGAGGATCTATTCCTTGCATGTCCCCATATTCCCATGCAAAAGCTTTATGGTGTTCTTGTAGCATTTTTAATAGATCAGCCTGTTGAGACTGTGACAGCTTATTATTGATATTCAAACAATGACCTTGAGATAATTCTATCTGCTCCGTGAGATCACTCATAGAGTCTACAGGTAATTTTTGTATCTCCTGTGGAAGCAAATTATGAAAAATCGCTGGAAGTTTAGGCAGTGAATTTTTAGAATCTGGTTGCTGTAGGAAATATTGTAAATGAATATCATTTGGATCAGATGAACCTTCTTTATCAGAGTTGTTTTGTAGAATTTGAAACAATAAGGCATCTTCACTCTGAAGTTGTGAGAATAGGTCATTTTGAATCATCATCAATTTAGCCAAGGAATTGGTTTCTTCAATTTCCTCCCCCACATCTGGCCAAACAGGTTGGGACAAATCTAGCTGAGGTCTAGCAGGAGGATACAGAGCCAATTTCTTTGTGGACTGCCCATCAAAAATAGTCATATCTCCAGAATGACATCCTATAAAAGCATCGACAGTTGCTAACCATGGTCTACCAAGAATAACTGGATACCCTCCTAAAGTTGCCTTAACTGATAATATTGTGAAATCAACAGGGTACTCCCAAGATTCAAGAATGACAATTACATCTTCTACAATCCCATCAGGCTTAACTGTGGAACTGTCTGCAAGCTGCAGGACTGTGGGTGTAGACCTAATGTTTGAAATGTTCAGGGAGTCCATAGTATGCTTTGTCATGACATTAATGGCAGCACCTAAATCAATCAAAACATTTTTTACAACTTGGCCATTTACATTTATCTGTACTACAGGACTTCCAGGGTCAATATACTTTGGCATAACTACATTTCGCAACATTATATCAGCCAATTTTCCTAAGACATGAATTGTTTGAGGGTCCTTTTTCTTTCATCCAGGTTTCTTTAAATAGGCTTCTTTAATAGCTTTTCCAAAAATAGGAATATCTTTAATAGCCTGAAATAAAGGACTTTGAATCTGCACATTTTTGAGCTGATCCATAATGTCAAAAGTGGGTTGTTCCATTGGTTTACATGCAGTACTTTGCAACCTCTGAGGAAAAGGTGGGTTATCTTGATTTTGCAGAATAGGCTCCTTAGTTACGGTATTTGTTATTGGCATGTGCTTAGCAGGAACAACAGGTGTAGTAGGTTCTTCATGGGGAGGATCTGATATTTCAGTAATCCGAGGCGGTTTTGGAGTAGGTAAAGTAGTGCCAGACCTCAAATGGATATCATTAATGTTTAAGGCATAAGCTTGATATTGGTTGGCTTCGGCAAGATATGCAGGCTGCTGAGGTTTATTATTGGGGTTGGGCATTGGCTGGGCAGGCATAGGCGTTTGTTTTGGAGGTCCAGGATTTGTGGCAGTTATTGCAGGGGGCGGCATAAGGGCTTGTGGCTGCGGTTGTGGAAGCTGCAGGAATCCAGAGGATTGGTTTTGCCATTGTTGAGGGCCTCGCCATTGAGAATTTTGCTGCCAATTTCCTGAAGGTGGGGTCCATTGCCCCTATGGCTGCTGCCATCCCCCTTGAGGGGGTTGCCATTGCTGGTTCTGATAATTAGGCCAATTTGGTTGAGGTGGGTTCCAGGATGGTGGTGGTCCATATGCATGTTGTCATTGATTATTATATCCAGAATAAGAATTACCAAAAGTTAAAGGGTCTTGAGGCATACCTTGTCTCTGGGCCCATGGTCTCCTTTGTGCAACAGAGAACACGTGATCATCATCTCCTTCTACTGGCTTAAAGTCAGTAGGTAGTTGTTTAGCTTCCAAATTAGCCACTATCTTGCATCTACAGTCACGTTTTTTTTGTTTGCAGTATGGACAAAACTCCGCCAAAACTGCATCAACCTCCTCATGTTTCTTTCGAGCTTGCATAGTGTCCAGTTGCGTAGCCATATTATTAATGATGTCCTGCTTGAAGTCAGATAGCAAATTTGTTATCTCTATTCAGGAAACTCCACCAGAAGAAGACTTCGCTATTGTAGCATGATGACCTCTACCTTTCTTAACTATTGCTCGAGAGTAGTTAAGAAATATTTTCTTTATATCATCCCAAGGCACCTGGGCTATATCACCTCCTCCTATCAGGTCCAGGGCATCTATACAAGCATCACTGATTCCCTTTAGAAACAACAGTTTCTGAGAGTCCTCGTTGAGAGTATGGTTTGAGTTCCTCTATAGTGCAAACAAGAATCTGGAAATGTAATCTTCCAGACTCTCATCCTCCTTCTGCTGAATTCGGAATATATCATCACCCTTGCTGGTGCTCTTACAATATTCCTTATATTTTTCAAGGAATTTTGTCTGCATGACCTACCAACTATCAACTACACCTCTTCCCAGACTCATGAACCATCTGAGAGCTCCTTCCTTCAAGGTGGAAGGGAATAACTTCAATTTATGAGCGTCTATGTTGTAGTCATAACTACGACAGAGGATATCAAATTCAAACAGAAAGGTTTCTGGGTCCTCTGTAACCAGGCCATAAAACTTTGGGAGCAAAGAAGAGGGAATGTTTTTAAGATTGTCAGTATCTCCCTGGGGAACAATAGGAAACTCAAATGCAGGAGGCGGATTATTGGGTTGATTATTTTCTATGTTTGGTTGCTGGAATAATAGAGCGAATGGATTTTCCTTAGGTTCGTTGTCAGCTGGGTCAAATGGTAGTTCAATAAATAGATTTTCAGGGATGAACCTTCCCCGTGCGTCTCTTCTTCTTCTATGCAAGCAATGTAATGAATAGTGGCTTGAAAAATCTAAGAAATTTTACTAACAAGCTAAACTAATGCCAAAAATGACTTCTGATAAACTCCTAGCAAGACACCATCCCCGGCAGCGGTGCCAAAAATGATGGTCGCACCCACAAAAGGATATGAAAATCACAGTAAAACCTTTCCTAGGAATTGGGCATTCCAACAGGTGATCAATATCTCTCTTCTGTAGATGTTCATTTACTTGTCAAACCAGGGGACGTATACTTTAAATGGCGCAGCAAAATATATGCACTAGGAACTTATTTTTGTCAAATCCTAGCGGAAATACATACTGAAAAGAAATCCTACTTACGCTACAGGAAGGTAATACAAAGCTTTTTAACTCAACTATGATTTGATTACGACAAAAACTATAATAACTACAACTAAAACACAAACTATGAACTGGCCTTATGCTGCAGGAACAGATACAGTGATGGATTCCTTGTGCTACAGGAGCAATGTAAAGCTGAGTTTGTATAAAAACTTTAAAGATGAAAGCAAACTGAAGCTTAACAGGAAAGAACAACTAACTAACTAGCTACAGATACCTACTAAGTGGGCCCCCTTAGCAAGAATCTCCTGATTACACAAATATGAAACTCAGAACTTCATTGAACTTTATTCATAAAAACAGAATGATATACATTGCTTTTGTTGATAGGGAAACTAACAACAAACTTTGCTTCTGGTTAAACAGATTCTGTCTTTCCTTATCATCTTTTTTCTTACATAACATCTACTATTTTTATTCTATCTCTCTCTCACGCAGGAGGAGAAGCTTTATTTAAAAACAGGGGAGCAACTAACTAACTAACTCCATAAAAGAAAGACATTGAAGTAAAAACATATCCTCGAATCAAGGAACAAACTTCATAAATGAGTTTATGCGTTCAACCCGATCAGAGAGAATCTAGCACTCCACTCTTTGTCATTAAAATTCTTTCCCATGATTTCAGTCAAAGAGTCTTTACTGGAGCTTCCTCGAAGTCGTGCAGGAAATGGACTTTACTGCAAGGTCGAGATTGGCTGCGTTTGACTCGATCATTCTTCAACAACCTGTGAAACAAAAGGTAACAGGCAACAGAAAAGGCGTATGGCACATACACGATATCCATTCATTAATCACACATTTTAGATTTACTTCATCATTCAAAAACTGTATACGATATACCAGTCATTTTAGGGAGTCAATGGGGCAATAAATGCAATCAAGTTAATCACAAAGAGCTGCAGGAATATAAAAGTTTCTTGCTACAGGATATCCCAAAAAGGTTTCACAAAGTCTGAGCATCCATGAAATAACAAGAGTAAAGGCATTTAAAAGTTTTATCAAAACATCCAAATTATGAGCATTTTTTAAGCTCATCACCTACATTGATGCAAATTGGGCTGGTGATGTGGATGTCCAAAAGAGAACTACTGGTGGAGCATTCTTTTTGGGTAAGAAGTTGGTTTCATGGGCTACTAAGAAATAATATTCAATGTCCTTATGTACTGCAAAAGCTTAGTACATTGTTGCTGCTAGTAATTGCACTTAGGTATTCTGGACGAAGAAAATGTTGAAGGATATTAGAGTTATTTATGATGAGCCTACTGTTATGTATTTTGATAATTCTAGTGCTATTAACATGTTAAAGAATCTGGTGTAACATTGAATGACCAAGCATGTGTTAATCAAATATCATTACTTGAGAGAGAAAGTCAGTGAAGAGAAGGTGAAGTTGGAGTATGTATCTACAAAAGAAAAAATAGCTGATATTTTCACTAAGCCTTTGCCTATAGATAAATTTGTCTACTTGAGATACAAGTTAGGGGTATCCACTCCTCCTGATGAGAATGCAATGCATTGATTTCCATCAATTCGGTGGACTTCACAATCTTATCCTTTTATCTAGATTGGTGTGTTGGTGTTGCTTCTCTACTGGAGTAGTCTATGTTTTGGAGAGAGATCGTGTGAAAAACTTCTTTCTATGTCTTGATCTCAAGGGGTGTTTGTGGGAGATATCTTCTTTCTTTGCATTGATTTTTTTCACATTCATATGTTGCCATCAATACCAAAGCGAAGGATTATTGGATATTGTTGGTCATTGTTGGTGCTAGGATATGTTGTTGTCATTGATGTCAACATATTCATATGTATTGCTCCGATGATTGCATATTGATAAGATCTTATGATCTAGTTTGAACTGTTGTTTTTGCTGATAACTATTTTGCTGAATTCAATTATCCTTGGGTATACTCTGGTGTGATAAGATCTTGTACTGAGATTTTATGATATTGATTGGGATGGTCTTGTGTATCTTAATTTCATATGGATCATTATTTTGTGCTCCGCAAGTTATCTTTGTTCGTGACAGTTGTTGATTGGTTGTGTTCTTGAGCTTTTAGATGTTGACCAATGAAGATTTGATAAGTGGTGTTGATGCAGTTGTTCATGATGATTCTAACATGCTTGCTGGTGTTTCCTAGTTGTTTCCTATTTTTTTTATGATCAACATTGATCTTTATGCGATTTATTGGTTGTTTCTATGAATCGGTGAATATTTTTGTGTTATGTGGTTTTCGTGGTGGTGTAGCGAGTTGCAGTTGATCTTGGCATAATTTTTGGTGGAGTTGAGCATTTGGGAATTTTTTTTAGGTCCATGTTATGCTATGCAAATCATTATATTGTTCTGGTGGTCGATCTTTGTATCGTGTGATGTAACTTTGTAATTGAGGGTTGAGGGTTTATCTGACTTTGTTATCAAGGTTGATGGATTATATATATAGGTGATATATTCATGTAATTTAGGTGTTGAGTTTTATGTTCGAATAAGTGATTCATCTTTTAGTGTTGTGATTAAGGGGAGATGCATGTTGCAGAGAAGACATCTCTACTTAACTGGAATTGTAATTAGGAATTTGGAGATGGTATTCTTTTAGTTCATTTATTCTAGATTGTAGTCTGAATTTTGTTTCAAGTCAGTGAGACTATCTTGAGGGTTGTAGCCTTCTGGGCCATTATATTTAAGTAGTGAGCTCTAGGCAGTGTGTCGGAATGCATGTGCATTTCCCATTTTAATATTTTCACATACTACTATAGAGTATCATCTTACTGTAGGTAGGTTTCCACCATGGTTTTTCCCTTAAATGGGTTTTCCACATCAAAATCTGGGTGTTGTGTGTTGTGCTTTCAATTTGCTTATCTGTCTTATTACTATAGTTTATCATATCTATGTTCTGTGATTATGTTTTATATTCTAGTGAAGACTGATTCACCCCCCTTGCCAATCTTCCTTCTTGGCTACACTACACTAGGGGATCTATTTGTCACTATAAATAATGACAATTCTATAGAGCATAGCTCTGTACCTATTCCCATGGACAATATAGAGAAGGGAAATAGGCTAGGAATAGGGGTTTTCCTAACTCAAACCTTGGTTTAGGAATTAACTCTGAATGAGATATTGAAAATACTAAAATAAATGATGGAAAGGTATACCTCAGATCTATAATAGCTTATAATGATACTTTGCTTCTTTAATGTAATCACATATGTTGTATGAAATGGCATGAACATGATAAAACCCTAATCGCACACACATGCTTTCATAGGAATGATGTAATTTGCTCCACAATGGTTGAACGAAGGTAATGTAGACTCGAAGACCTCTAGAAATACCTAATGATGAACACTTCAATTCTTGAATGCTTAAATTCCTTGAATATGGAGATAGATTGAAATTAATTGAACAAATACCATTATATATGAGATCCTAGGTCAATTTACTGATTAGGCCGACCACTAATGGTCACATAGAGACACATATATCATTTTCCACTGGAGTGATAGGTCACACCCTCCTAAAAAATGGGCCCCATTAAGAAGGTCCAATGTGCTAGTGCCCTAGTCCTTCTAAAATAGGGATGTTAACATAGCCCCAAGGAGAAGGACATAGCTCCAAGAGATCAATTGGTAGGTGAATATGACATAAAAACTAGAGTTAAGACACTAAACAAACCCAAGTAGGAGATGAGTGGGAGACATGTTAAAGTAGGGGCACAAGAATGTGGTGTACATTTGCCTGGTGAAAATTTACAACACTACATTTAGCCCCCACTTTCATGGGAGTATGAGTCTATGAAAATACTCATGGTAAACTAAACGAAAGAGAGATGAAAGAGATGGACAAAGGAGAACAATCACAAGGACTATAAGACATCACTAATTTCAAGGAACTAAGCCCTCATTCTTATGATCTGAACTCACTCAAATGCATGTAAGGGCTTGTAAAATAAGATAATTTAAAACAAAAACACAAACAAAGAAAATAAAGACAAAAGACACACAACACACAAAAGTTAAAAACCAAAACAAGACCTCAGGTCAACTAGCTAAAGAGACCTCGATATCAAAATGTCTCAACCACTAATATCATTCTTGAAAAATGGCATCTCAAGAACACAAGTGATCACATAAGAGAGAAAAGAATGCATCATCCATGAACTACTAATAGAAAAGATATGAGATCATGAGAAGAAAGAGAAAGAGATCATAGATTCATGTTAGATATGTTTTTCTAGGTGATTCATGAGAAGAATTATGAGAAAGGACATCGATACACACTCTAGATGTGTTTTTCTAGGTGATCCATATTGGCAAGGAGAGTAGGAATAGTATAGTTGTGTCTTTCTAGTTCCGCTTATCCTCGTGCATGTGTAAAAGTGATGTCTAGTTTTAGGTATATATCACCTTATATAAGAGTTTGTTTCCTCTAATTTCAAGTGTGTATCAACCTATTGAAGACATACAATGCAAACACAAATTCCAAGGGGTGAATGTTTAGTTTCAGGAACATCTTGTATATATAGGAATTTATTTTCTCTAGTTTTAAGAATGTGTAACCCCATTTAAGGAAGATACATGCCTCGTTTCGAGGACATCCCATGTAAGAGTTTTTTTTCACTCATTTTGGTGATGTGCACCTTGTATAAGGCATATATCAAATTTTGCGTCTGGTTTCAAGAATGAAGCATCTCATATAAGAGTTGGTTTTATTTGGTTTTGATTATGAACATCCCATTTAAGACATGTAAAGATATGGTACAATATGGTACAAAGAGGGTGATATGGGTTCCCCCCCTTAAGATGTCAACATAGCCCTATTTTTATGTCTTAAGGAAGCCACAAACAAGGATACCCTCTTTCAACACCAAGGATATCATAAATCCAAGCTAAAGAGGGAATACTCTTATAAGAAAGGATATCATGGTTGAAAAAGAGATATCTTGCAACAAGTGTAAAGAGGATCCTTGGAGAAGAAGAGATATTTTCTCAAAAGACATCTACCTCCAAGAGGAGTTCTTGAACAAACATAACATCTTCTACCAAAAGAAGGGAAGGAAAACAAGAATGCATATCTTCCTCTTATTTCTAACTGAAAGGGATTATTGATGAAGGAAAACATACCTTTGAGGGGTAAGTTTATAATACATATACATTGCCAAGTTAAAAAAAGATTGTAGCCAAGGATACACATCTCTTGCATAAGAGAGAATCCTTGAGCAAAGAACAACCTCACACAAGTAATGACATCAAAACATAAGAAAACACTACTCAACAAAGGAAAAGTGGATCTTTAGAAAGAACAAGAGAGAGAAATCATTTCACCCCAAGCGTACAGACAATGAGAAGAATTACACAAACTCCAAGGAGAGATTAAACATAATAAAATTTATAATATACTCACACGAATAAATGTCCAATGCAAGAAAATACATTTATATATGTCAAATGCAACTCTAAAGAAGAGGTAATCTTCAAAGAGAAAGAGACAAAATTTAAAATGAAAGATCATACATCCTACTAAAGATAAATATTAATAATAAAAGACATACCATTCATAAAAAGGATATTAAAACATGGAAATTGCAACCCCTAAAAGGAATAGTGAGTAGTGACACTTTAGATAGAAACAAAGAAAGGAATAAGATAGAGGCAAGAATAAATTTAATGTTGCTGCCCCAAAATATTTGATATTGAAAAATCATCACCTCTTGTGTCATAGGGTGACAAATAACATTAAGGGTGACTAGAGTTCTAAGGCACAACTTTCTCACTAATAGAGAGAGCAAGATTAGTTGAAAGATCTATGCAGGCCCTATCGAATTGTTCTTGAAAAAATACTTAAATGATTTCCACATTCCAAGGGAATGACAACTACCATGATGAAAAATACAATGCTCACTAGCTTCTTTATGCTTTTTGCTCAACATTACGAAAGGAAAAACAACATTCTTATCACTTATATTTTCAAAAGATTCTAGTTGCTATTTTTATTGATCATCAATAGGATTAGGCCTTGTCTCTTGTGATGCAGGACTAGGATTTTTTGGAAGAAGAAGGATTATAATCTATGATTTTAACTATGCATCTATCAATGATTTCTTGCATTCCATTTTGAAAATCAGGATGATCATTGGTACTGCGATCATTAGTTTTGTGATATAAGGACAAAAGAGTTTTTGATGAAGAATCACTTTTAGATGAGTCATAGGTTTTTTATCTTGCAAAATTATATTTGAAGTCTTGAATTACAAGGAGATCATCCATAGGGGATTTATTATAATTTCTTCGACCTTCAATACTAGCTTGTGTAGGAGGGTTTATAGGGACTCAAATTCCTTGTTCAAATTTTCAAAGTCCTTGTCCTCTAAAACCTTGTTTTGATATTATATTAAGTCACTCCTATAAGAATATATTAATTGAAAAGGAGGAGGAACATTATAATGGATATCTTTGAAATTTATACTGTAAGTGTGTTTAGAAGGAACAAATGGGAAAGTAGATCAAGAAGGAATATCATATGGAGGAGGGTTTTCCTTCCTATCATCATACACATCCTCTTTGGTCGATTGGGAAGGAAGATCCTTATCATCTAAAGCCTCATATTCACTTAATTTTATGTTGGGAGATAGATCATACATAAATTCATAGCATCATGTTCTCTACAAATATTTTGATGATTAAGATAGTCTCTAGGAGAATAAGGATGATCTAGAGAGATAGAAACACCAATGTTTTTCTCTTTCCCCCCTTGCGCTAGGGTATGTGTATGAGAAGAAGATGGTAACAAGTTGCTCCTCAATTCTTTCTCTTCATTAGAGAGATCATAGATAGGTGTATTTTCTTGTTATTTATTCACATTAGATACCATAGGAGAGGTACAAGTATTAGGTTTTCCATTAACATTTCTATGATTGGGATCTACAAAAGCTTTAATGTGGTCTATATATGGAATGCATTTTCTTATAAATATAATGATAAAATAAAATACATTGTAAATAAAATATTTGAGATCGAATTGATTGAAAGGAAGTATTTTGGAAATCCAAAAAATGCTATATTCCAAATTGATATCAATCAAAAGAAGCAAAGTGAAATGAAAGAAGCCATTATCCAACATATGATTATGATAAATACAAGTGAAAAAAAAAGTAATCATATATGTAATAGAAAATAAATTGGATCTATTAAGTGCCATTATTAATTTTTAAAACCAGATCTAAAAACTTAAAGTGATAAATTATACAACCCACAAATACAATTAACCAAAATAAAATAGGATTTTTTATGAATTAAACCTCTAAATTTATCTAATTTGATTAAAATGAGATCTAAAAATGTAAATTTGAAATTTAAAATACTTCTAAATTAGATTTGAAACAATTAATCCATATTAGACAACCCAAAAGATCGATTTTAAAATTTTAAAAATTTGGGTTTTTATTTATTTAACCTCTAAAATTTTGAAATTCAATTGGAAACTAAAATTTTAAATTTAAATTTGAATTTTAAATTTCATAAACACTATGATACAATAATATAAATGAGAAATAAGGGTGTAAGATGTTGGGTTCACCAAAATATAATGGTAAAAATATAGGATTTCCACCATAGAAGTATCAAAAACAACTAATTTTAACTTAGGAACCATTACATTAAGAGAGGGGAGTAAGCCCAATGGATCTAACCACAATTCAGCAAGGAGAAGGGTTGATAATTCTATTGTATTTACTCGATTTTTTTGGATTGCCCTCTTTTAAGTTGAATTGTAAAAATATTGAAATTAGGGTAAATGTACTGGAATTGATGTAAAAATGTATGAAAATTGAGTTACAGTCATCAAATCATGCCACAAACTTGGATCTGAGGAATGTAAATATATTCAAATTTGTTCCTAGAAGGAGCTCATGATATGTCAAGACAGTGGAAATGGTCACCCTAGTCATCCTCACTTTTCACACTCAAATGGGAGTTTTATTCATTACTATAAATAATGCACTAATAAAAAACACATGCTTGTATATAAATGATACATTTTTCTCCACAATGGTTGAATCAAGGTAATGCAACCTTGAAGATCTCACAAAATACTTGATGATGAACAATTCAATACTTGAATGTTTGATTGCTTGAATATAGAGACTTAGATTGAAATTAATTGATCAAATGCCATTATATAGCAGATCCTAGGTCAAATTACCAATGAGGCCAACCTCCAATGGTCACATAGAGCCACTGATTTTATTTCTCACCATAGTGATAGGTCACACCCTTCTCTTAAAAAATGGGCCCCATTGAGGGGGACCAGGGCACTAGGCACTCTAGAACTAGGATGAAGGTGCTAGCACCTTGGTCCTCCTCAATGAAGGACCCCAACTTAGCCCCAAGGAGAAGGACATAGCTCCAAAGTTTTAATTTGTAGGTGCATATAACATAAAAATTGGAGTTAAGGCATTTGATGGACCTGGATAGGATATGGGAGGGAGACACGCTAAAGTAGGGGCACAAACATGAGGCGTAAATTGGTCTTGTGAAAATTTGTAATGCTACAACTTGTATGTGTTGGTATTATGGAGGGAAGAGGTATGAGTACCCATAGATTTATGAGAAGAAGAGGAAGTTATTATATGGAGGTTATTTCTTAAATGTACTTGTCTCTCCTCATGAAAGTCCATCTCTCACCCCATAGTCTTTTCAGCCTTGTGAGGGTGTTTTTTATGTTGCCTCATTCTATTTTAACTTGTGTTAGTATGTATATGTGCATCCTAGTTATTGGATAGTCTCCTAGATTAGTGGTAGCCTAGATCCAAGCTTATGTATGGGAGGTGAGCTCCCATGACCCTATAGAAAAGAAAGAAACTACATCTATCTTATCATTGTATTGTGAGAGTTTGATCTATAGTAGACTTATAAGCTCAAGACATCCCATATTAAGAAAAAAGTAAAAAAATATTACTGTTGTGAGAATATTAGATAAGAACCAAGATTTTCAATAGTATTTCATACCATTTTTTAAATCAGGCTTTAATCTCATAGCCATCGACACCATTATCCTAATCTCCCTATCATGTGCACGTTGAGGTTACCATAGATCTCACAAGCATGTCTTCCAACCATGAGTCACCTAAACTACTACCTCACATCCTTATGGGCCTCTACAAATAGGAATGAGGGAAAATGCATTAAGCATAAGTTAGGGCATAATATTTCTCACTCAACCAATATTAAATTCCTTATTAATTGGATGACTTGGATCAAGCCCTTAAAAGTTTAGTATCAATGGTTTCAAAATATTATGCATTATTAAGTTGAGCCTCATAAAGAGAGAGAGTAACCTTTTATTCTTGAAAAAACATCAAATTTGAGAAGGATCTTATATTAAGGGAGAGTTCTAGAAGTTCTCACACTTTTTCCATTATGAAAATACAAGATAGATATTCCTCTAGCTTTTTCCATGTATTGAGATTGTAGGGATGGAGTTTTCAAGTTTAAATTTTACTTTAATCCCAACATTAAATATTCCATGTGACTTATTAGCTTATATCACATGGTAGGGTTTTTCTCCTTAAGAGAGGCTTTAGAAAATAAGAGAAGAATCATAAAAAGTGTCTATGTAACAAAGATTATCTCTAAATTATTAGAAATATAGAAAAGAAAATAAAAATATTCTATTAACCATTATAAAATGGTAACATTTGGGAGAATGTGTGGGCCCAAGTCATAGGGATTTTGGGGACATCGATTTTAGCATAGGAAATATATATTTGGTGTTTATTAAAGACATGATTTAATAACCATAAAATAATTATTTCTTTTAGAGAAAATGATAGAATGAAAACGTAGGGCTTAGTTAATCATCTGACATATTAATAACTATAATAATAACAGTGATTTTATTATATATTAACAATACTAATAACATGGTTATGAGTAATAATTAATCATTGACAAAATTATTAGTTAAAGCTATGAGATTTCCACAATCCATTTGTATTCTAATGTATTTTCTGGATTCAATTGTGTGTATTTTTTCCATCAACGTTTCGAATCACACTCCGTGATTCATCATCAAGATGAAAATAATTCCAAAAACATGAAAGATGATGGATTCATGTCTTTGGAATTCTTTTCATATTGATGATGAATCACGGAGTGTGATTCAAAATGTTGAAGGAAAAAAATACACACAATCGAATCCAGAAAAATACATTAGAAAATTATTAGTATTAATGGTGGGAATTAGAGTAATAATTATTTTAAAGAACCTAGGTTAGTGTTGTCCCTTTTGGCGGTGCTGCTTTGTTTCTCCACTAACTTTTTGCTAATGTTTGGCTATGTGTTTCTCTATTTGTCTTATTTTACTGCCAGTCATGTTGTCTTCTTTGCCTGCTCTATTTTGAGGGGCTTCAATGATATATCATATGTAACTTATTTGTAAAGGGTTTCAGATCCCTTCAAAACTTTTTTTTGCCTTAATAAAAATCATTGATGATAATACTTATGACACAACTAATAGTATTGGGAGGTAATTTATTAGCAATAACATCCTCAAAATTAAAAACATTATAATTGGGAGGATTAGTATTCTCACTGTCTTTACTTATAGTTTCAATTATGTTAGTGGTTCTAGAGGGATAGGTTAATTAAGACCAATAGTGGCATTATAGTAAATATATATCTTTAATTTTTTTAAATAAAAAAGAATAATTAATTAATTTAAAAAAAATTGAGTTGAATTTTACCTTGGCTAAATTTTAGGCATTACATGGTCAAACCAAGTTATTTCCATCATTCAATATTCATAATTAATTAAATAAACTTTTGTATTTGAGCTAAGATTTTTAACTAGGAATTTATAATAATTAATGTGTAGCAATAAGTGATATACAAATCCATGGTAGCTACCCATTATTTTATTTTTATATGATAATAAATATAAATGAATAAGCTAACTAGATACCAAATTTGAGAATATAAAAGACATGGTAGATTAAGTGTAACCTAGAGATCATAATAAAAAAAAACTAGAATTCTAAACTGAGAAAATTGAAGAATATCCATGAATGAATGACTCAAAAGGGTAGAAAAGAAAAAGGAAATTTTCCCAAATAATGAGGACTAGGAGAGTATTAAATTTTGAAGTAATAATAATAATAAGGGAAAACTATAGAAGCTTTTAAAAGAAGGGGAGAAAATTTCTAAATTTATTTTCTAGAATGAGAAAATAATAAGAAAGAAGTGGGGGAATGTTGTATGTACTTAATCCTATTATACACACAAGGTTATAAGTAGTTATCTTGTGTCTATAAATTATTGATTAAGTTGTATGATCATTATTATAGTCTTATTTATATATCTATATCAACATAGCTTTTATATTTAGATGTCTAAATTGGCCTTGGGTAAATCAAAAGCATAAGAACACTATATATAAGACCTAGTAGACAATTTATATTTTATTCATATTGCAATTTTTATTCCTCTTAGATTCTTTTGGAGGTTTTAACTATTCAATTCACTTATTAATTCTAAGTATATATAAGTTATTTTCTATAGTTTGTATATTTCTCAATGCAAGTGATATGAAAGTATGATCTTCACATTGTGAAAGAAAGAAACAAGTCATGTTTTTTATATTTTGGAGGTTACTTTTAAATGAACATATTTCTCAGATTTTGATGACATTTTTTGTTTTGAATATTAAACATAGTTATATTAAACATTCTACCATATATATTTTACAAAATTTGGATAAGAACTAAAGTAAATTGTAGGGTATGCACTTAAAGAAAAAAAAACCTCGAGACTACAAATCAATAATTTATATTATTATTTCTAGAGGGTTGAAAAATAATGAGTTGATCCTTTTATTAAGATGGGTTGGAAGAAATTGTATTAAGTTTCAATGTTATTGCAAAATTAAAGATTCCTTGCTCACAAGTCTATAAATCAATGACACAAATATGTATTTTTTTGGCAAGTGAGATATATGCCCTAATAAATTACTAGTAAAATTTAAGATTAATAGAAGTATTTTATGTCTGATTCATTGCAAGTATATTTTTCCCATCATGAATGTGCCTAACATAAGAGACAAACAAATATCATCACACCTATAAAATCTCTAGAGATAGAGAGTTTTTGGATACTTCTCCTTATGATATAATGGGAGAAATAATCAATTTAAATTAATATATTACACTAATAAAAGTAGAGATGACAACTGCAAAATAACATATCAATGAATTATAAACAAAATGGATTCCCTTATAAGAGGTTTGAACTATAAGTGATAATATCAATGTAATAAGAATCAAAAGGAAGACGATGCTTATATGGGACATTATGCTTACAGATTTGAATCAAATGTAAACAAGAATCATCACCCAAACAAATTTATGGCTAGGCACTTGATAACACACATATAATCACAAATGTTTGATTGAGAATATACAACCAATCATCTTTTCCAGATGGAGTAATTATTTAACGTTTGTCATGTTTCACATCCAAAAGGGGTTACAATGGAGCCTTTATACCTAGATCTTGATTGAATAAGTGTGTGTCATTAGCTATGTTAAGAGAATAAATAGAAGGAATCTATTTTTATATGATTTATTTTATAAGACCAAATCACTACATATTATTGTTACAACTATATGGATGTGTACTTTAGCAAACTTATGAGGTTGAAAATAATAGGTATAGTCAAGAATTATTTTTGTTAATTTGAAATTTTGATTATGTGTGGAGAATGTTGTAGATGATAATTTTAACAACTTATTTCAAGGGAGTTTAAAGGGACACATTAAATATGAGGTATATGTGTTTCATCAATATTATCTATTACAAGAAATGATTACAAAAAATCACATACAAGAAAAAATGGTGACCAATATAAGTCAAGGTGTTGTAAATGTAGAAGATAAAAAAAATTCTATGCATTCACCTCCTTAGCCTACTAGGTTGATTTTATAAAAAGTTGAAGAGATAAAAGAAAAATATTTATAGAATATTGATATTTCTTTTCCTAAGATCATTATAGCAATTTATAATGCATTTGCAACATGAAAATTATTAAAATAAATTAAAAGCATAAACACTATATTAATTCCAATTTTTCTTTTCTTATATTGTTTATGAGTTATTTGATTTACTCAAAGAATAGTAAGTATAGCTGATATTTTATTATATCTTGTAAAGATTGAATTATATACTTAAATACTATTAATTATATATTTTTTTTATATCATTTTTGAGGTCATGCAACGTACTCTTTGTAGCTCTAAAAGAGGATCTTTTCCCTACTACCTTATATTCTAACCATGATATTAAACAATAGCTATGCAACTTACATGCATAAGGTAAGTTGGCCATCATCTAATTAAGAAGAATATAAAACAATTATCCATGTGAGTAAAGGTAATAAGCATAGAAATATATATATATATATATATATATATATCATTCACATTGTATTGACTAAATTATTTCTCATGGACATACATCTAATCTTGTGAATCATATAGTCTCTTATCATGGACCAAGTCTTGTATTGATAGATAACGAATATTATAGCACTAGGGAAATGAATTTATAGCAAGCTTATTAGAGAAGGGTCACAATTTATACAATCTTTAAAATTACGTATATTTCACCATGGTAGATTGTACAATTAAAAAAAATATGTCTCGATTATTGTATTCTTGATGTCTATTAGATACCTCTATATGAGTTGGACAAAGAGAAGTCTATTCTATAGACAATCCATGTATAATAGAGAAATTTTGAGCTTTTAAGAGTGAGTCTATAGTAAGGGGGCTCAAAATCTATTAAAGTAGCACCAAGTTCCTAGAAACTCTTAAGAAGATCAAATTGGTTGAACATTAGAATTACCCAATGATGGATTTGTTTTTTTATTCATCACATTACTTCCTTTATTTCAAGATTTCATACTTATACAATATTTTATTTAGGCCTTTATACATAAACCAGGAGTTTTACTCTTGCATCAAGTTTAACTATAGAAGTATGTAAAGAGGAATTGAGTGAGTATGTAGGTTTCTTTATGTATTTCCTCTAAAGATACACATTTAAGCATAAAAAATTTGACATTTAAATGTAAGAGCTAGATCTCTATTGTTGTATTTCTTTATGCATCATTGTCTGTCTTTTAATCATGTGATGTGAAAGGCATAAGGGTTTCATTAAAAATGTTCTAATAAATTGCCATGAGGTCTCTAAAATTACTAAACATTCCTCAACTTTAGCTAATTCATAATAATTTATCATATTTCTCTTCTTTTTGCATTTTACATTCACAAAAATACTAAATATATAATATTTTTAATTTAAGTTTTTCTTCAAAATTTTCAACATTTGAAATTTGTGTAATGTGTGTGAATAAAATAAAAATAAAGAATCAACATTTTATTTAAAAATACATGTTTCATAATAATTCATAGATTTATATGCTCTTTAATCAATATAAGTCTTTTAGATTGTATATAAATTACATTTTATACAAGAATATGATATTGTTCTAAAGACAAATAATATCATTTTCAATTATTAAAAAATTGTAATTAAACTTAAATTTCCTTTAATTTTAATTTTTCGTTATTAGAACATTTCTTAATAGATATGATAAGTTGTGTGATGACCCCAACACAATCTTTAACAATGGATAAGTATGGCTACTCTCACCTGCTCAAATGTTTGTTTGGGACTGAAAACTTAAAAGTCCAAGTGATGATACATCCCCCCTATGTCATGGGAATATCTGTTATGAAAATAAAGAAAGACAAGATATTACAATTAATAGATATACCGGTTGAATGTAAAATAACATGGAAAATTCATTATTCTGACTCGATTTGAGACCTGACAAACCTAACATTCATATGGTATGGGCCATCCAGTAGGTGTACTGGATATCCCTGCCCCATCCCTGACCCAGAAAGAGCTCCTATTCCCAAGTGTCAGACACAGCATGCCAACCATAGTCAATATCATCAATGCCAAAAGAGAATGAAGATTTAATTGCCAAAGGGCAGAAAACCCAGTCTGAGACATCCAGAGCACCATTTGCAATTCAATGTATTTGGACAGCACACGCAAACATAACCTGTCATATCTGAACTAGTAAATTATAAGAAAAAAGAGCAACTGGGTGTCTTTTGATATACATGTGATCTGCAATTTATGGGAGGGTAAGGGATGGATGATGATAAAGGCTTCAGATTTTAGTGTATTCTGCAATTCGTAAGCGTCGAAGGGGCTGATAATGCGTTCAGATTTCAGTGTCGTTAGTAATAAATACAAACTACTTTTGTTTCTTTCTATTAATGGCAATCAGGGCCATCTGCGGAGTCAAGATACATATCCAATTTGCAACAAAACTCACGTCATAGTTTAATATATTTCGATGCGATCAATTTCATCGACGATTTGTTTATGCAGATTAGAGATCGCCGCGTATGATTTGGTGGTAAATTTTTTGTTCCCAAAAACGTAAACGTTACCTGCATATTCGATTAAATAAATTATAAAACCACATGTCAATAGCTTCCGGTAAAAATATGAACTATCTCGTGTGCAAATATTTTGCTGATGGTAATGTAAATCACTTGTCATTTAAAATACAAATCAAAATAGAAACCAGAGTGTGATTTAAAAGACGAATCAAAATAGAAATAATAATAATAATATATACTTCAAAATATGTAGTGAAAATAATAAAAAATAAAAAGTAGGAAGATGTCAAGCAAATGAATATTGTGCTCCTGAAAGCTCCCAACCTTCGCACTGCTAGGGTTCTTTGGGCTCAAATCTTCTCTGACGGATGGGGGTTCCTACTCTGCTGCTTATTCTGCTTTTGGTGACTTCAATCCTCCCGTTCCTTATATTTCTCGCGATGGATTCAAGATTAATGGAATGGATATGCGATTTTGGACACTACATTTTTCTATCACTTTAGCGAGATGATTTCTCAAATAGCTTAGGTATTCTAAAGTAGATAATAATAAAAATTTCAAACCACTATTTTTTTTAAAGATAGTATAGAGGATGTAGATGTCGTGATTGTTTGAGTTCAACAAAATTCCACAATGTTCAATGCATGGTCCTATTAAATTTCATTGTTATTCAAAAAATTATTTTGCAAAAAATTCAAATCTCATATTTTTATTATAATAGAATAAACTATCAAGACAAGACAACAATATGAAATTCCCTTTTAGAAGAAAATATATGACAAAGGGTGAATATATTACCCTTAAGCTTTCCCATCATAGATGGGATTAAAAGCATGAAGGTTAACTCATCTTTTGGTGAGTGGAAAGGGTCTAAGAGGTACAAAGAAGAATAAATGGAAGAGGTAGAAGTGGGATAGCTCAACATATTGAGGAAAGATCCTCTTTCATGATCATAAATGGTGGAAGAGTTTGAGAAAAAAAATGATTATTTTGGTTCTATTTTACACTACCATGTTCTAAACATTATCAACATTTAAAAAAAATTAAATTTCACTAGGATGCTAGTTTCTCAAAAGATTTCTATCATGTCTCTTGGATGCTAATGTGTCAGGTGGACAGAAGTGAATTTCAGAACCTCCCATGTTGAATGAATTATAGAATGCATTTAGGGCCTACAAGGTAAAAATATCATTATAATTTTTCTCAAAGCACAATTTTTTTTGGCTACCTCATCTAATATGTTAGCCTCCTCAACCTCTTCTTAGAGCTTGTTGAAATTGAGCACTCAAAAGTCATACGTGAGAGGTAGTTTTTCTAAGACTCTAAAATTAAAAAAAAATTCCTCATGAATAGTCAAAATGAGCATTGAACTAGTAAAAGATTGAGCATATAATCAAATTTGTTATTTATTTTCATGAAATTTTGACAATAGGTGTGTTAACCTTCATGCTTTTAATTCCATCTAAGATGGAAAAGCTTGAAGGGGAATATATTCACCCTTTGTCATTAAAATTTTCTTTTAAAATGGAATTTTTGTTGGACATTGTTGCTACTAGGATATGTTGTTGTCATTGATGTCAACGTATTCCTATGATTTATTGCTTTGGTGGTTGCAGATTGGTTTATTGGGATCATGGTTCATTATATGGAGTATTTATTGTATCATTATATCTTTCTGTATTGGTTTTAGTGATCTGGGAGATTAATTGATCATATCATATGATCCGGTTTACAATTTGGTTCTTCTGATGAGTGCTTTGTAGAGTCCAGTATTTCCTCCTGTATATTCCGATGTGATCAGATTTTGAGTTGAGATTTTGGGAGATAGTTTGGGATGTTCATGTGTATCTTCATTTTATATGTATCATGATTTTGTGCTCCGCAAGTTATCTTTCTTCATAGTAGTTATTATTGTTTGAATGTTCTTGAGTTTCAGATGTTGATAACTGAAGATTTGATAATTGTTTTTGGTGCAGCTATTACAGATGATTCTAACATGCTTGCTAGTGTTTCCTAATTATGTCTTATTTATTTTGATTATCTGCATTGATCGTTGTTCATGGTTTTTGTGTTTTATTTGTCCGATGGTGTTATTAATTCTATATGAGACCTATTTGGTTGTGTAGCATGTTTCGGTTGATCTTGGAAAAGTTTTCGATGGTGTTACATGTTTGAGCATTTAATTTAGGTCCATGTTATGTTATGTATATCATTATATTGGTCCAGTGGTTCTCATATGTATCATGTGATGTAATTTTGTAATTGTTAGTTGAGGGTTTGGTCAACCTTGTAGTCAAGGTTGATGAATTATATAAATAGATGGTATAGCTATGTAATTTGGGTATGCATGAAGTGTTTGCATTTATAAGACAATGAGAAGTTGTGAACAAGTGAATATATCCTCTAACATTGTTACTAAGATGAGATTGAAGTGTTACAGAGAAGACAAATGTGCTTAACCAAAACTATGTTCAAGCATTTGTAGATGTTATTCTTTTAGTTCATTTGATTTCGGATTGTTGTCAAAATATCTGATAAGTTAGTGATACTTCCTTGTAAGGTAGTGAACCTTCCCTGAGGGTTGTATCCTTTCCGGTTATTATATTTTTAGCAGTGAGCTCTAGGCAGTGATCCTTAATGTATGTGCATTTCCCATTTTAACTATTTTCACATACTACTATAGAGTATCATCTTATTGTGGGTAGGTTCTCACTGTGGTTTTTCCCTTAACTGGGTTTTCCATGTCAAAATCTTTATGTTGTGTGTTGTGCTATCAATTTGCTTATCTTTGTTATTGTTGAAGTTAATCAGATTTGCATTTGAGGTTAATGTTTGTGAATCCAGTGAAAATTGATTCACCCCCCCCTCTAATTTTTCCTTCATTGTTGTTGCCAACAATTGGCATCAGAGTTAGATCCTTTGGTAGAAGCTTGACAACTTGAGGTGATCTGGGATGGCAACTAGAGGTGTTATTTTTAAGGAGAGTTTGAGATTTGATGGAAGTAATTATGCTATATTGAAGACTTAGATGGAGGTGCACTTGAAATGTCTTGGAGAGAATTACTGGAAGATTACAAATGATACATATTCTATTCCTCATAATGGACCAGTTACTATTGCTGAGATCAAGGATGTTGAACATAATATTAGAGCTAAGGAAACATTGTTGAGTGCCTTGATTGAATCTAAGATGAATAATGTGATTGGACTTCAGACTGCACATGAGATCTGGGAGAATCTTGAGACCTTGTATGAAGGAAATAAACAAGTTAAAGTTGCTAAGTTGCAATTTTTGAAAGGGAAGTATGGGATGCTTAAGATGGGTGAAGATGAAAACATAACATCCTTCATTGGTAAGGTGAATGAACTTGTCCTAGGTATCACATGTTCTAGTGGAACTCTTGAAGAAGATGAAATTGTTGCTAAGGTGTTGAGATCATTGCCTCTTACTTACAAACATAAGGTAGCTACTATTGATGAGATCTATAGTGTGATTATTGTGACAATAGATATGTTCGTTGGAAAGATTGCTGCATTTGAACTGAGTGAATTTGCCAAATCACATGGAAAGTCTTAGACATCATTTAGAGCATCTATATCTAGAAAGGAAAAGTATGATCCAGAAGAATGAAGAATATCTAGATATGAAAGAGAGAGAAGAGAGATGGAAGAGAAAGAAAGAGAACTGGGTGAGCTTGGAGTATTGATTGCCTGGAGATTGCCTAAAGGATCTGGTAAGTATGATGGAAACTTTCCTCTAAAATGTTTCTCTTGCAATAAGATAGTACATTTTTCTTCTAGGTGCTCAGAGAGAATGTCTAAATATGATAAGCATGTTAAATTTGATAAGCATGATACAAATTATAGATATGAGAAGCATGAGAAGTATGATAAGCCTTACAAGTCTAACTGGGAGCATAAACATCAGAATAACTATTATTATGTTGTTGATGAAGGCAGTATAGATGAAGAATCAAAAGGAGATGAAATTGTATTTATTTCTATTAAAGAAGATGGATCAGTACCTATTGATTCTACAAGCTATGCTATTGAGGTGAAAGCTTTAGCTACAAAAGTTGAAGAGAAAAATGAATGGGTGATTGACAACGGTTGTTCAAATCATATGACTAGTGATAAAATTAAATTTGTGAGTATGGAGAAGTATTGATGGTGGAATAGTAAGATTTGGAGATGACAAAGCCTGTGTGATCAATGGTAGAGCTTCTATTTCCTTTGATGGTAAACATAACACTGATGATGTCTTGTATGTTGAAGGTTTGAAGCATAATCTATTAAGTGTTGGACAAATGGTTGACAAAGGTTATGATATGCAATTCAAGAATCAAAATTGTAAGATCCTAAATGCCTTCGATATAGAGATTTAATTTGGATTTAAGATTGAAGGTAATATCTTTCATTTGAATGTCGGTAAGAAAAGTTGCTTGATTGCTCAGATTGATGAAAGTTGGTTGTGGTATAGGAGAATGTGTCATGTTAATTTTGACTCAATGATTAAGATCGGTTCTACTTAAGCTATTAGAGGTTTGCCTAAAATTGTTAAGCTTGCTAATCCAGTATATAAGGAATGTCAAATGGGAAAGCAAAAAAGAATTTCTTTCAAGAGTAAGCAGTATACATTTGATGGATTGCTAGATCTTGTGTATATTGACCTATGTGGACCTACATATATAAGAAGTGTGCAAGGTGACAGATATTTCATGTTACTAATTGATGATTATTCTAGAATGATGTGGGTTGCCTTCTTGAGGGAAAAACTCTAGCATTGGATAAATTCAAGATATTCAAGACAAAGGTTGAGACTTAGACAAGATTGATGCTGAAATCTTTGAGATTTGACAGAGGAGGAGAATTTTGTTCCCGTGAGTTTGACTCATTCTATGAGAAGCATGGAATTAGAAGGCAATTATCTATTCCTAGAACCCCACAATATAATGAGGTTGTTGAAAAGAAGAATAAAACTATTCTGGATGTTGCAAGGACTATGTTAATTGAAGGGAATGTTTCGAAGATCTATTGGAGAGAAGTTTTTAGCATTGTTGTTTACATGTTCAACCAAGTGCATATAAAAGGTGATTCTGATAAGAGTCCTTATGAGCTATGGTTTGGCCATGTTCCTACTGTGAGATATTTCAAAAATTTTGGAAGCAAGTATTATATCAAGAGGGATGAGGATATAGGAAAGTTTGATGCACGAAGTGATCAAAGAATTTTCTTGGGATATTCAACAAAGAGAAAATCCTACCAGTGCTACAATAAGAGATTGAGAAAGATAGTGCAAAGTGAAAATGTGAAGGCTGATGAGAACCATGGAAAAAAAATCAGAGCATGCGGATATGATGATGATTAGAATGTTGTTTAAACACAAATTTAGACTAAAGAATTGAAGCAAAATGATCCAGTGGAGACAGTTAATCTAGATATTGTTGTTGTTGGTGAAGAGATGTAGGAACTTGAAAATCATAATAATCAAAAGACTTTGAGGTATGTAAGATTGAATCATTCTTAAAATTAGATCATTGGTGATAAAAATAAATGTGTGATGACTATAAGAAGGCTAGCTACTGAAGAGGTATGTTTGACTTCTAAAATTGAGCCTAAAGATGTTCTTGAAGCTTGAAAAGATGAAAATTAGATGAAAGCTATGGAAGAAGAATTGAATCAGATTGAAAAGAATAACACATGGGATCTTGTGCCTAGACCTAAAGACAAGAATGTGATTGGTACTAAATGGGTATTCAGGAACAAATTGAATGAAGTCGATGAAGTTGTTAGAAATAAAGCAAAACTGGTATGCAAAGGATATTTACAAAAGAAAGGAATTGATTGTGAAGAGACTTTTGCTCTGGTAGCTAGACTTGAAGTTGTTAGACTATTTCTTGCATATGGTGCTTATAAGAACTTAAAGGTATATCAGATGGATGTCATGTCAACCTTTTTGAATGGTGATCTTGAGGAATAAGTCTACATTGAGAAACCTTATGGATTTTCATTATCAGATAATGGAGACATGGTATGCAAACTAAAGAAAGTTGTTTATGGACTGAAACAAGCCCCTAAAGCCTGGTATGCTAGATTGGATAAATATTTGTTGAAATTAAGATTTAATAAAGGTACTACTCATAGTAATCTATATTTCAAGATTGAGAATGCTAACATTTTGATTGTTGAATTTTTCGTTGATGACATTATCTTTGGAGGAGATGATGACTTGAGTATGAATTTTGTCGGTGATATGCAAAAAGAATTTGAGATGTCTATGATAGGAGAAATAAAATTTCTCCTAAGTTTGCAGATTTTAAAGACTGGAAAAGGTATTTTTATATCTCAAGCTAAATATGTGAAGGATTTAATGAAGAAGTTTGGGTTAGAATATTATAAACCAGTTGGAAATCCCATGGAGACTGGCTAGAAATTGCCTAAGAATGATGAATCTTTGAAAGCTAATCAGACCTTGTATAGATCTATTGTTGGTGGACTTCTATACTTGACTCAGACTAGATCTGCTATTATGCATGCTATGTGCATGGCTGCTAGATATCAAGCTAATCCAAAAGAGAGTCATGTCATTGTTGTAAAGAGGATATTGAGATACTTGAAAGGAACTATGGATTATGGTTTGTGGTATCTGAGGAATGATGATTTCATGTTATGTGCTTACATTGATGTTGATTGGGCTGGTGATGTTGATGACCGAAAGGGTACCTCCAATGGTGCATTCTTTTTGGGTAAGAAATTGGTTTCACAGGCAAGTAAGAAACAAGATTCAGTTTCCCTATCTACTATTGAAGTTGAATACATTGTTGCTGCTAGTAACTGCACTTCGGTAGTTTGGATGAAACAAATGTTGAAGGATATCAGAGTTATCTATGATGAGCCTATTGTCATATATTGTGATAATTCTAGTGCTATTAATATGTAAAAGAACCCAATGAAACATTCAAAGACTAAACAAGTATCAATTAAGTATCATTTCTTGAGAGAAAAATTTAGTGAAGAGGAAGTAGAGTTAGATTATTTGTCTACAAAGGAACAAATTGATGATATTTTCACCAAGCCTTTTCCTATGGATGCATTTGTCTATTTGAGAAACATGTTATGGGTATCTACCCCTCCTGATGGGAACTAGATGCATTGAGTTGCATCAATCCAATGAACTTCACATTCTTAACCTTTTGCTTGGATTGATGAGTTTATGTTGCTCCTCTGATGGAGTAGTCTCTTTTTGGTTCAGTTGAGCAGGTTATAATCATGATTTGTTCATCTAAGGGGGAGTTTAAGTTTGGTTTTATATTTTGAGAACCTTTGTCACTAATGTCAAAGGGGGAGACAAAGCATGTAAAAAACTGTCTTTTGTTGTTGTTGGTGAGCTAGATCTTAGGGGAAGTTTGTTGGAGATATTTTCTTTCTTTGTACTGATTCTTTTTCACATCCATATATTGCAATCAATGCTAAAGGGGCAAAATGTTGGACATTGTTGCTACTAGGATAGGTTGTTATCATTGATGTCAACATATTCTTGTGATTTATTGTTCTGGTGGTTGCAGATTGGTTTATTAGGATCATGGGTTCGGTATATGGAGTATTTCTAGTATCATTATATCTTTTTGTATTGATTTGAATGATTCGAGAGCTTAATTTATCATATCATATGATCTAATTTATAGTTTGGTTCTTCTGATCAGTGCTTTGTAGAGTTCAGTATTTCCTCCAGTATATTCAAATGTGATCAGATCTTGAGTTGAGATTTTGGGAGATTGTTTGGGATTTTCATGTGTATCTTCACTTTTGATGGATTGTGATTTGGTGCTCTGCAAGTTATCTTTCCTCATGGCAATTTATGTTGTTTGACTGTTCTTGAGTTTCAGATGTTGATCAATGAATATTTGAAAAGTAGTGTTCGTGCAGCTGTCACAAATTATTCTAACATGCTTGCTAGTGTTTCCTAATTATTTCCTATTTGTTTTGATTATCTACATTGATCATTGTGCATGGTTTTGGTGTTTTATTTATCCAGTATTTTTTTTCGTGCTATATGAGACCTATTTGGTGGTGTAGTGTGTTGCAGTAGATCTTGGAGTTGATTTTGTTGGTGTTGCATTTTTTAGAATTTGATTTAGGTCTATTTTATGTCATGTATATCATTATATTGGTGAAATTGTTCTCATATGTATCCTGTGATATAATTTTGCAATTGTGAGTTGAGGGTTTGGCTGACCTTGTAGTCAAAGTTGATGAATTATATAAATAGATGGTATAGTCATGTAATTTGGGTATGCGTGAAGTGTCTATATTTATCAGAGAATGAAAACATGCGAACAAGTGAATATATCATTTGGCACCATGATTTAGCAGAGATTGAAGTGTTACAGAGTAGACAAATGTGCTTAATCAAAATTGTCATCAGGCATTTGCAGATGTTATTCTTTGAGTTCATTTGATTCCAGATTGTTGTTCATTTGATTCAGTGAGACTTCCTTGTAAGGTAGTGAACCTTCCCTGAGGGTTGTAGCTTTCTGGGTTATTGTATTTTGAGTAGTGAGCTTGAATGCATGTGCATTCCCCATTGTAATTATTTTCACATACTACTACAGAGTATCATCTTATTGTGGGTAGGTTCCCACCGTGGTTTTTACCTTAACTGGGTTTTCCACATCAAAATCTTGGTGTTGTATATTGTCCTATCAATTTTCTTATCTTTGTTGTTGCTGCAGTTAATCGAATTTGCATTCGACATTAAAGTTTGTCAATCTGGTAAAAACTTATTCACCTCCCCTCTTAGTTTAAATTCATTGTTGTTGCTAAAAATTTCATATTATCCTTCTTGTCTTGATAGTTTATTTTATTATAATAAAACTATGAGATTTCAAATTCTTCCAAGATAAATATTTGAATAACCATGAAATTTAATAGGACCATGTATTGAACATTGTGGATTGTTGTTGAACTCAAATAATGGTGGCATCATCATGTCCTCCTTATTTTCTTCTACATCCTCTATACCATATTTTCTCAAAATTAATGGTCTAGAATTTTTATTATTATCTACTTTAGAATACCCAATTTATTTGACAAATCATCTTGCTAAAGTGGTAGAAAAATGTAGTGTCCAAAATTGCATATGTTGGAAATTTTACACTTATGCATTGTTTATGTCAACATTAATATTTATCATAAAATATATATCTTTATTTCAAAGATTATGAATTCACAAATGGAAAAGATGTTATTTTTTCAATATATTGCTTGAAAATTAGCATATTTTTTATATATCCTAGTGCTACAAGTGAAGATTTGCACAGTGGACTAGAGAATCAATATTTTTTTATATTCAAACATGAATGTTCTACATGTCTCATTCAAAATACATGTTGTAATATCAACATAGAAGAATAATGGCTCATCTCATCCATTCAACCAAACAAAATTCCCTTATTTGCATTCATTGTGAACTTTTTTAGTCACTATTTACCTCCAACAAGAAAGATCTCTACTCTATTAGCTATAAAAACTCTGCTCAAGTATTAATATCTTTCATAAGATTTAAAATCATCTACAAACTAGAAACTATTTGAGCCCCTCTATTTATTTTTCTCTCACAAATATATAAAATGGCTCAAGGGAGGAGCCACAAGAGAGTTGGTATCACTCTCATCCTTTTTAGGTATATTAATATTTTTATTTTTTATATAATTATATATTTCATGTCAAGGTTGTTCCTGCATAAAGGGGTTTTCTTCTATCACACGTTAATAGTGGCTTTCCTCCAAAATGATGTTGGTGCTACAACTTGATCTAATAGGGGTTCTCCTCCATAGTAAGGCTTGTTCTTACATAACATCTACTTACCTTAAGTGTCTTTTACTTTGGCTATCTTTATCATATCTATCTATTTATCTATGGAGTTTAAAATACCAAAACAAGGATTTGACTAGGTCAAGCACCTAAATAGCCCCTAACATTTTCTCATTCTTTTTGTATGCAAGCTTAGGTACAAAATAATCTATAGGTGAGTATTTTAAGAGCCCAATAGTTGGAATTGATTGGATGACAGTGTGGACACACTATAGTCTATGCAACACATGTTTATAGTAGCTTTTATCCATACTAAGTTTGGTGCTACCACTTGATCCAATATTGGTTTTCCTCCATAGAAAGGTTTGTTCTTACTAAATGTCTATTTACTTTAAGTGTCTTTTACTTTTTGTATCTTTTATCATATCAATCTAGTTATTTGTGGAAGCTAAAAGACAAAAATGGGCATTGGACTATGATAATTGCCTAAATATCCCCTATACATCTTCTCTTTCTTTTGTTGTGCAATTTCAAGTATATAATAATCTATACGTGAGTACTATAGGGATCCAACAATTTTTTATTGGACAATAGTGTGGACACACTATAGTTGATATGGTCAACTAGCATCCAAGACTGGTATCTCAAATGATTCACTGCAAGTACCTCCATATACCCACTTGCACTTACACAAGCCTAGTTATGGTATCTACTTTTATTTGCATAAATAAGTTGACTTTTCCTCTTAGTTATATTGAACTAAATTAAATAGTGTAATTTGTATCATTGGAGGTACTTGAGGGTTATTTTCTCTTTTATCCTACATCACCTTGAGGGTGTCAAATAACCTCTCTTATAATTCGATATGAATTAAGGTAGCAAGTTACATGGAATTTTGATTACCTAACTATTACATATTTTTCAATGAAGTGATCAAATCAATTTCTATCAATCTAATTAATAGAGGTATCAATACAAATAATAGTGAAAGTGATATGGGAATACAAAATAATACATACATCATTAAGAGGAAGTTGTTGGTCCCTTTAAATATATAGGGAACGACATAAACTTGATATCTCACCAGTTGTACACAATTGTGGTATTTAAGAAATTGGTGTATAAGCACAAATAATATACTTTTCTATAAAAATTTGAGAGTAATGGACTTGAAATGTAATTGTCTATTGATAATTTGCACATAAGTAATGAAGAGAGTTATAATGATAGCTTGAATATAATAATTTATTTTGAATTGTAAACTAGATTGTGAGGAAGAAGAAACTAGTCAAGGAACAATAGTGTGGATTATTGATAATGTCACTATATGATTTCATATCTATCAAAAAGTCAAATTGTAGTTGTATTATTGATTGACAATGTTACAAGAGAAAATAATATTTAATGGAGACAAAAAAAAGTTACTTTGTTGGCACTAGAGCGAGGTGCTAGGAAATAGTCCATAACATAGATTAATAATTATTAGATAACAAATAATAAATTAACATAACATTACTAATTTATTAATATATGTTATGTTTTAGTTATTTTTTGGTAGATAGAACTAAAAATAATTTATAAAGCTTATGCATTGTAATATTCTATTTTGATTGGATTAAGAAAGGGACAACATGAAATATTACACAATAGGAAAATGATAGAAGAAAGGGATCTCATAAGATGTGAGAAAACCTAGCATTAATTGCCACACTTACAATAAAACACTAGAACTAGACTAAAAAATATCACAAAACAAATTCATATTCCAGAACCCACTAAAATAAGTAACAACCACCAAGATACACAAACATAAGGTCTAAAAACAAGGGGATTTAATATCCTACCACTCCTAGCTAAGATCTTTCAATTATTACAAAAGGAGAGTCTTTTGATTTTATCTTGTGTAGGAGCAATAATAGGAGATTAAAAATTAACACTAACAGTTTTACTAGACATCTCTAAGGTATCAGAAAAAATAGTGAGCTCTAAGAACCACTTCCTCTTAGTGTGTGTATAATCTACCTCCTTTAGAAGGACATACATAGATTTTGATGTCTTGCTTATCATTTCTCTGCTAAAGGCCATAATCTCTTCTATATTCCTTTTCAATGCAACTTTATGATCCTGGTTAGTAGAGATATCCCTCACTATATGTTATTAAATACATTTAATTTTCTTTATACATTTTACTTCATATTTACATTATCTTCATTATTTTTTCTCTTTTCCTTTTACTTAGTTGTTTGTTTTATGTATATGTATATTTGTATGCATATATGTGTATGTATATGCGTGTGTGTGTGTGTGTGTGTGTGTATGTACATGTATATGTATATCTATATATACATCTATATATATGTATATATATAGGTATGTATATATATGTATGCATATATATATGTATATATACATGTATATATAAATATAATACATATACGTATATATATATAGATATGTGTATATGTATGTATGTATGTATGTATGTATCGATATATAAATATACATACATATACATATACTTATACATATACATATAAATATATATGCAAATATACATATGCACATATATATACATATATATGCATATATACATATAGACACACACACATATATACATATAAATATACACACACACATACACACACATATATATATATATATATATATGTATATATATGTATGTATATATGTGTATATATATATATATGCACACACACACACACACACACACATATATATATACATGTGTGTGTGTGTGTGTGTGTGTGTGTTTATACATATACAAGAAAGGGAGAAACATACTCAGATGGAAGCTAAGGAGGAATCCAAGAAGCCTAAGGTCGAAGTAGTTCCCTCCAAAGCCAAGCCAAAAGAAACCAAGTTTGTCCCTACTCTGGTAGTACCATCCTTAGGACAAAGCTCATCCGGAAAGGGAGCCTTCAAGAAAATGGAGAAGCCCAAATGAACTTATGTTGTTGTATCTTTGCTAGCATCTAAGACTAACTCAAATGAAGAAGCAGAAAAGACTCCAAAGAAAGGATAATTTGTAAGGAAACCATAGTCCAGTGGAGCCTCTTAGAACAAGAAAGCTAAATATGAACCTGTATGCGGGAAAAGTGGGCTAATAGAATTCAATATGTGAAAATATTGTAAATGACTTATCCACACACACACACAGGACTTCTTGATGCAAGCTGTGGAGTAATAACGTATTACTCAGCTTCCCAAGGAGTGTCCCATGGTTCTCTATCTCACAATGTCCCTCAAACCAATGTTCTTGCTCTCAGATCACTGAGAAAAATGGTCTAGGGATGGCAAATGCAAGAACAAGGGATGTTTTGATTTATTTTAGTATGAAATGTGTTGTTAGCTATGTATGATTCTAGAAATGCAATAAACTAGATGATAAGATGACAAGGTTAGTATAAATACTATCCTAGCATGATATATTTAATCTATGATTGAGCTAAAATGATAAAGAAATTATTCTAAACATGCATATTTAGTCTACTTCTTGATTTAAAGAGAGGCTAAATGATGAGCATATATGAAATGAGAAAGCTTGAATGTATTTGAGCATAAGTGTGATGCTACAAATTTGAAGGATGATTGTTGAAAATGGAGGAATGAGAGCTCTATTTATAGCATAAACAGGGCAATGGATGATCAAGATTGAAAGGTTTAATCAAGGGTTGAGTTTGAAAGTTCGGGATCCATGTGCACAATTGGTACCAATGAAATGGTGACAAGTGTCAACATAGGGTTGGGTTGAGAGAAGGGGGTTGGAGGCATTAAAGGCCTGAGAAGACCTCATGGTTATCTAGAGGCTAAGGGTCAAGTCTAAATTAAGATTACCCACTGGATTAAGAGTTAATATAGGGATAAACCTTTGTGCAAATGATTAAGAGATAATCATGGTCAAAGCATTAATGGCCTGATGAGGCCCTTGGGTTGGATGAAGGTTGAGTCAAAACAAATGTTTTAACCATGTGGGAGGGTTTGAGTTAACCATTAATGGTTATTGGAGACTTTGGGGATTAAGTGGTTGAAGGTTGAAAGCCTTCAATGGTTATCAAAGACTTTGAGCCATTAGTGGTTGAAGGTTGAAAGCCTTTAGTGGTTATCAAAGACTTTGAGGGTTTGAGAAGTGACTTCCCTTTGCTTAGGGATGTGACGAAGTTTAGAAGAGGGGTTAGGTTAATTAGAAGTGATTAGAAGATTCTAGAAGGGATTAGAAAGGGGTTTGGGATTTTGCAAGTGGATGGAGGGATAATAGGATTTAATTGAAATAATTTAATTCAATTTGGTTGCCATTTGGAGAAATTAAATAAATTAGATTTATTCAATTTTAGGATAACTATTTAATTAAATTTGAATTTTATTAAAAGTGGATAGGGGAGATTTAATTGAATAAAATGATTTATTCATTAAATGGGTATAGTGAATTTAATTTAAATAAATTGAGTAATTTACTTAATTAAATAGAAGAATGTGGATAATTTAATTAAATTGGATTAAATTAAATAGAGAAATGAACATAAAATATTCATTTAGGAATATGGTCATTTTTATACGTCTACATTTTGCCCCTCTTTGAAGTGACGTGTGTGCACATGTTATTTCAAAGAAAATGATGTGTTTTTGTGATTTAAGATCAATGCAATTTTTGTGTTGCTTTTTTGATTTGCAAGTTGTGCCCCAGATTCGATTTGATGTGTGATGCCCCCTCGGGAGATGAATCAATTTTTTTTTTGAAAATTTTTGATTTGATTGGATGAGTTGCGTATGATGTGTAGGATTTCGGGCATGTAAAATGTGTGTAAATTGATTCATCTCCCGATAAGTTACAAATGGTATGGTATAGGGGAGACCGCAACCATATTACAGGTCCATTTGGCTAACCCTAATTTCATTTTCCTCCTATAAAAGGAAAAAAGGGGGCTTGATTTAGATTCATTTGTGCTTTATTGACTTTGGAGAAAGAGAATTTTCTCTGGAGAAAAAATGCCTATTCCTTATCACAGACACCATTTTGAGCGCGTTCGGAGGTACCGGAGACCTATAGCACATGGACCACCAGTAAGTCAACATTTTTGACCCTTTTTTGACTTTTTATCTTGTCATTTCTAGTCATTTTTTGAATTTCAAAGTTCGGGTTTAACGGTTTAGTGCGTCTAGGGCTTAGTTTAGTGCATATGAAGTTTAGAGTAGCGCATTAAGTTGAATTTTAGGGGTCGCATCCGAAATAGAGAAGCCTGAGTTTATCAAAATATGATTTGTTTGTGTGTTCTATGTCAAGTTCAATGTGTGAAGCCTGAGTTGTGTTACAAGCCGATATGAGTTGGAAACTTGAGTTGTTTTACAAGCTGATATGGGTGGGAAACTTGAGTTGTTTTACAAGTTTATGTGATTGTGGAGACTTGAGTTGTGTTACAAGTTTTGATATGGTTTTTGAGAACTTAAGTTGTTTTACAGGTTGATATGAAATGATAGGATTTTGAACTTTGATGTAGATAAGCAAATTGTTTCATGTTTGCGGATGTAAGTTTAATTTTGATATCTTTGATTTGATGTGGAAACTGATATTGGATTTGTTTTGCTTGTTGACAGGAGCAATTGGGCATGGTACAATCGAGGGAGAGATTCCCCAGACCATGGACTTTGATACCGTGGTTGTCGCAGGCAGACCTTGATATTATTGAGAGATGTGGATTGACTTCTCTCTTGGATATGCCTTGGTTCACTATGAACCGGGGGCTTTTGACAGCTTTGGCAGAGAGGTGGCATAGCGACACCAACACCTTCCATTTTGCCACTAGAGAGATGACAGTCACACCTGAGGATTGTTACCGGATTCTGCACATTCTTGTGGTAGGTGCCCTACTACCATATGAGCAGTCAGAGGAGGGTGGCACAAAGGCACTACACCAGATATTCCAGGATGATACTGTCTGTGGTTATGAGATCCCCTGGCAGGAGTTTTTGGACCTAGATTATGCACCACTGCCATCCGTACTGGTAGGGTTCATTGGGGGATTCCTTTGTCCTGATCGTAGGTCAAAGGGATTTTTAGTGGGATGGGGACTAGTGTTGGAGGAGATGGTGACACAGGGGCAGAGGTTTGCATGGGGGTCAGCGATGCTGGCTCATTTATACAGGAGTCTGCATGAGGTAGTATACCTCAGTTACGACAGTTTGTCAGCTGGCGTGACTTTGTTACAAGTATGGTGCTGGGAGCATATTCCAGCAGCGAAGCCATTAGCAGATAGGGATAGGCCCATAGGTGCAGCATATGCCTATGGATACAGAGCTCTAGTTGTCCAGCGTAAGCTAGGCAAACTAGAGCATTGGAGAAGGGTTTTTGACGATATAGATACGATCACCTGGAGACCGTATACAGGACGTGAGGTGTGGGCTGAGGATGGGCTAGAGATGCCCTTTGTATTTATGACTAGGTATTTGATTGGGAGGACCCCGTTCGTGATTGAGCAGTTTGTGGTGACCCGAGTTTTGAGGCAGTTCGGGCGCCAGCAGGGTATTCTTCAAGGAGTGTGCCTATATGCACAGTGGCAGCAGGATGTGGCCGATTGGGGGCTAACTATTGATAGTGTCGTTGCGGTGGAGGAGTTTGTGGGGTTGGCTGGGTAGATCTGGGATTATTCCCTAGAGATTCAGGATGTAGGGATGACAAATGAGTTCGCCTGTTTGTTTGCAGTACGAGCAGTGGCCAAGATATCCAATCCTGAGGAGATGAGGCCAGCATTTGACTCAGATGAGGAGGAGGGAGATGGGGGAGATGATGGAGATGATGGGGAGGATGGAGGAAGAGGATGAGGGAGAGGAGCTAGAGGGAGGCGGGGAGATAGAGGTGTGGAGAGAGCAGTGCGGCAGGGGAGGATAGAGAGGGGGAGAGGTGGATTGGCTATCAGAGTTGGTAGAGAGGGGAGAGTAGGGGAGGTGCTAGCTACAGTGGGTGGTGAGGAGGAGCCGAGTCGACTGGCACAGAGGAGGAGGATGGATGTACTCCCACCTCCAGTACCCAGGATAGGCCGAGTGGGGGGAGTTCTGCTAGCATAGGTACCTTTGCAAGTGCGAGTTCCAGGTCATATGGAGGATGCGCAGATACGGACCTTGCAGATTACTGTGCAGCAGCTACTGGCACAGATTTTGACTTATTAGCAGCACATTTCTCAGTTGACTACTGAGAGAGATACAGAGATAGAGTAGAGGGGGCGAGTAGAGGAGGTGGTGGCGAGTGTGCAGAGAGCAGCGGTGGGTGGTCCAATGAGAGACACCCTTAGAGAGTTGACATTGAGGGTGCAGGAGGCAGAGTATTATAGGTGGCATTATGAGGCTGCAGTACCCAGGGATTGGCGAGTGGAGAGTTTTGCACAGTCGAGATCTAGTCGATCTCGAGCCACTGAATCGTGATCTGAGAGCCGAGGTGTTACTGGGCCACCGAGACAGGACCCTCCTGGAGATCCAGGGGTAGGTGCATCTGGAGCGAGACCATCTCCATCAGGGGATAGTCATACTTGAGAGACATGGTCTCCGTTGTATTTTTGATCATTTGTTATTCTATGTACTGGACATAGTGTTTGGATACCTTTTGTAGATTTTGATCATTTTTGAGATATATATATAGATGGCACCATTTTTGATCATGTGATGTGTTGATATGGATGCATGTTATGTGGGTTATTTTATGTGATGATGCAATGTTTTAAATATATGATGTAATGTCTGATGCAGGATGTATGCTTTGATATGCTGTGAGATGTATCTTGAAAATGGGATGTATGTTTTAATATGCTGCTAAATGTATCATGATATGTAAATGATGTTAAAATGATATTCAATGATGCTTCAATGATATGTAACTACTTGTATAATGATGTGCAACTAATTGTAAAATGATATGCAACTAATTGTAAAATGTTATGCAACTAATTGTTTTTGGAGCATCCCTCATTCTGTATTTACCATCCGATAGAACCATATGTTTGCTTTCTTTGTAGGTTTCATCATTGAGCATTGACTTGTTTAGGATATGTTGAAAATTTATACAAGCATAATGGTATAATTGAACCATAATGACCTGAGAAAAATTTATATGATATTTGATTTTGCAAGATAGCACAAGCATCAAGGTATAATTGAACCTGGACGACCTGAGTGTGTATTGCATAAATAGACAAGTTTAATCATTTATATGCGTGAAGTGGAATTAGGCCTTTAGTGATATTCGATGTATCACGTCTCGAGGGATGTATTCACATAGTACAAGTGATCGCTTCCCAGATAGAAGACTAAGAAAATATTGGAAGTTCCCCTTGACCTCTAGCTATGAAGCATTTAGTGAGACAAGGAAGAGAATCCATACATTCAAAAAGTTCAAAATGCAAAACTAGCTAAGATTTGATGCTTTAGTGCAACATTCAGTACTTCAGAAAATCATCCATCCTTGGTATTTTTGTGATTTGTTTTGTTTTGTTTGGTGATGAAGCGTAGTTGTTGGTTTTGTTGTGGTTTGTTGGATGTCATGTTTTTGAGTTTTGCAAGTAGTCTTGATGTCTTGAATGTTTGCAATATTTAGATGATTTACATGCCCCTAGCCGAGTGTGCCTCTTGATATGAATATATACAGTGATTCCAAGCCATGGTGGATTAGTGGTAAGAGGATATATATAGACAAATCAGGATAGTGACTACGCTAAGTATGTCCTGAATGGATTTTTGCTAAGTGTCGGGCGATGGCCGATAATGTTTGTATAGATAAAATGGTATGGATATAGATGGAGGAGCCATTCTTTCACAAGAGCGCCTATTTACCAGGTTTTCACCATTTGTTTTTATTGTACTTTGTTTTTGTTTGTTTTTCTGGATTTTTTTTTTGATTTTTTTTTTTGCTTATTTTGGCATTTTTCGTGCACTAGGCCACTTAAGTGTAATACCTTTTCAAATGAATGCTGTTAGTGGGTTCGTCAAGCACATCTCCTTCAAAATTTGTTAGCTGATAGGCACCTGATCCATAAACTGATATGATGACATAAGGACCCAACCAGTTAGGTTCAAATTTCCCTTTCTTTTCTCGATCTTGCTGATTTCTTGGATTTTCTTTAAGGACTAAGTCACCAGCCTTGAAGTTGCGGGGAATGACCTTGTGATTGTAGCTTTTGCACATGCGTTGTTGATATGCTGTGAGATGAGTGTAAGCATGCTGATGTCTTTCATCTAAGAGTTCAAGTTCTTGCAGTCGGTTAACTTGATACTCTTCATCTGGGATTAAGCCTTTTAAAGAGACTCTGAGAGATGGGATTTCTACCTCCAGGGGAAAAATGGCCTCTGATCCATATACCAATGAGTATGGTGTTGCTCCTGTAGGTGTGCGTATGCTGGTTCTATATGCCCAAAGTGCTGGATTGAGTTGTACATGCTAATCTTTGCCTGTGTCATTTACTATTTTCTTGAGGATTTTCAGTATTGTCTTGTTAGATGCCTCTACTTGACCATTTCCCTGTGGGTAATATGGTGTAGAAAACTGGTGTTGGATTTTGAACTTTTCACATAGTTCCTGTACATCTTGGTTTTTGAAAGGGCATCCATTATCTATGACGATTGAACTTGGAATACCATATCTGTAGATCAGATAATTGAGGATAAAAGAGGCAATTTGCTTCCTGGTCATTGTGGTCATGGGAACTGCTTCGATCCATTTGGTAAAGTACTCTGTTGCAGTTATAATGAACTTGTATCCATTTGAAGATGAAGGATGAATTTTGCCTACTAAGTCCAGTCCCCACTGACAAAAGGGCCAGGAAGTTGTAAATGGCTGCAATTCCTGTGCTGGTGCATGTATCAGGTTGCCATGGATCTGGCATTTAGGACATTTTTTAGCAAAGTGATATGAATCTTTCTCCATTGTAGGCCAGTAGTATCCCATCCTTAGAAGCTTTTTAGCAAGAGTAGTGCCACTTGAATGTGTGCTGCAAATACCTTCATGGAGCTCATGTAAAGTAGAATCAGAATCATTACGATCAAGACAATGAAGAAGAGTACCATCGAGACCTCGACGATACAAAGTATCAATGGTAAGGGTGTAATGGGCAGCTTGTCAGATAAAATTATGTTTTTGGTTACAGGATTGGTCAATGGGTAAGATATTATGTTTGAGGTAGTCGTATATTGGTCCATATAACAGAGAATCTGAACCAGTCAAGGCATACATAACCTGGGATTCAGAATGGTCATAGGCGGGGGAGAAAAGTTGCTCTACCAGGAACTCGTAACGATTTTGTTGCTCTGGAATTTGTAGTAATGAAGCGATAGTAGCCATTGCATTGGCTGCTTTGTTATTGAACCTTGGTATTTATTCAAAGGTGATGTGTACAAAATACTATTTGAAGTCATCCACCATTTGCTTGTAGGGTAATAGCTTGTCATCCTTTGTCTGATAGTCATTGTTGATTTGATGGACGACTAGTTGCGAGTCCCCATAGACTTTTAACTCTGTGATTTTCCATTCTACGGTCATTTTGATGCCTATAACCAATGCCTCATATTTAGCCACATTATTGGTGCATGGAAACATAAGTTGATATGATCTTGGTATAGTGTGTCCTTCAGGCATGATGAATAAAATGTCGGTACCTGAACCATGTTGTGTATAGGATCCATCAAATTATAGGGTCCATTGTTTAGTATAAAGAGCAAGAACATCCCTGTCTAGAAATTCAATCTCCATGGTGTGTTTTCCTGGTAACGGTGCTTCGGCCAACTAATCTGCAATTGCTTATCCTTTGATGGCTCGTCTTTCTGTGTATTGGATGTCAAATTCACTGAGAATCATGACCCATTTAGCCAATCGGCTTGTAAGAGCTGCCTTGCTGAGTAGATAATTGAGAGGATCAATTTTTGCAACCAGCTTGATGGTGTGTGCTAACATATAATGTCAGAACTTCTGAGATGCAAAGACCACTATTAGGCAAGCCTTCTTAATGAATGTATAGTTGAGTTCATAGCCATTTAATGTCCTACTGATGTAATATATGGCGCGTTCCTTTCCTTGTTGATCTTCTTGTGCCAATAATGCCCCCAGCGATATATCTATTGTTGAGATATATAAAATAAGAGGCTTTCCTATGACTGGTAGTACTAGAACTAGTGGATTCATCAGGTACTGTTTGATTTGGTAAAAAGATTCTGCACACTTGGCCTCCCATTTGAATGGTACATTTTTGTGTAGTAAATGGTTAAATGGGAGACTTTTATCTGCTAGTTGAGTGATGAATCGCTTGATTGATTGAAGTCATCCTTGTAGATCTGAGTTGACTGATATTCTTTGGTGGTGGCATGTCCATAATGGCTTGTACTTTTGCTGGATCTACTTCAATACCTTTAGCTGAGACAATGGAGCCTAGTAACTTGCCTGATGTAACCCCGAAGACACACTTCTTAGGGTTGAGCCTGACTTGGAATTTTTCCAATCAATCAAAAATATTTGTTAGGATGCCAAGATGTTCTGCTCTAGTTAAGGATTTAGCTAATAAGTCATCCACATAGTCTTCCATAAATGTGTGCATCATGTCATGGAATATTGTAGTCATTGGTCTTTGAGAAGTGGCCCTTGCATTCTTTAAGCCGAAAGGCATAACATTCTAATAGTACATTCCCCAAGGACAGGTGAACGTGGTTTCATCTTGATCTTCTGGAGCTATTTTGATTTGATTATAGCCTAAGAAACCATCCATTAGTGAGAGCATTGCATGGCCTGCTATGAGATATACAATGATGTCGATACTGGACAGAGGAAAGTCATCTTTTGGAAAAGCTTTATTGACATCTCTAAAGTGAGTGCAGATTCTGATACTACCATCTGGTTTTGATATGGGAATGATGTTGGAGATCCATTCTGCATAGTCAATGGGTCAGATGAATCCGACATCTAGTAGTTTCTTTAGTTCAGTTTTGACCATGAGTGCGACCTGTGGATTCATCTTTCGTAGCTTTTTCTTTACTGGTTTAACTCCTGTAGAAATGGACAGATGATGCATGATTAAGTGTGGATCCACTCCAGGCATATCAGCATATAACCAAGCAAAGTTAATTTGCTATTCTTTGAAGAAAATGATGAATGTTGATCTTTCTGCCTTTGTTAGAGATTCTGCAAGGTGTAGGTTCTTAACTGCTTCTGTGGTGCCAATGTTGATTGATTGAGTGGGCTTAATCAATATGGGTGATCGCTCATGAAAGTGCTCAGGAAGAGTGTCAAGTCTCCCATCGTTAGGTGCCTTAAAAAGGTTTTCACCCTCAGATGCATCCTTTATTTTTACTTTCTTGTGATCTAGAACTGCCATTGATTGGTTTTCAACATCAGATCCTTTAGTTGGTTCATTTTTGCAACTAAGAGACTTGGCACTCCCTGGTTTGTAGACATCGTTATTGTGTTCACTGGTAGAGCCTGTTTTTGGATTTATGGTACATAGGTAATGGTTAATAGATTCGTCATTTGGGAAAATTGGTATATCATGGATTTTAGGTTCATCCCAGTCGATGAGGTCAGAAAAGACAAGTGGTAAGGAATTATTAGGTGGATCAAGTTCGGCTACTGTGAGTGTTAGGACAGAGTTTTCATCATGATTTTTCTTGGTTTTAAAGAAGTTCAGGATTTTGTCGAGGTCTTTGATGGTATTATCCTCTACATATACTTGCTCATAATGTTCCTGTTTGCTTTCCTCGGTGTCATAGATATTTTGCGGTCCAAATTCAAGAAGTCTATCATTTGCGTTATGTTCTTCTTGGGAGATAGATATAGAATCAGTATCACTAGGGATATCTGTAGTAGCATTGGAGTAGGTACCCCATTCATATTCATTGGAATTAGTCTCATAGGCATCATCCCAGATTCTATCTGTGCTGTAATCAGGTATGTTGTATGGTGAAAACAAATTTTTGATGATGGATACCATTTTGATGGTTTTTGTTGATTCTGTGTCAGATCTGCCATCTACTTTCTAGATTTGTTCATAGACTGTACTTCCTCGAGGAGGAAAAATGATATCTGGAGATGAGATGATTTGTTCTTGAGATATTGGTGTCTGAATATGAGCTACTGCTACAGATAGGGCCTTCTTATGACTTAGAACCTTTCCCTGATGTAACTTCTGATCTTGACGTTCCCGTGCCTTGCGGATTGTTTCTGCTGATTCAAAGAGTGCTTCCTGCCAGGATTCTTCTTTGTACTTCATCTTTACTTTCCATTGAGGTTTGGTAGGTAGGTGTGGTGGCCGTTTCAATAGGAATGTGAGTTTAGAACCCAATTCTGCTTTGTTTCTGCTAGGTTGTGAAGGAAGATCTATAGGTTCAGTGACTCCTTCCTTGCGTTTTCCAATAGGTCCTTTACTGCCATATCCCATTTGCTTCATGATTAAGTAGCCTTTTCCATACAGGTGTGTTGGTAGAACAATGTCCAGAGCGGCTACTCTATGATCTTCTTCCTCATCTTTATATAACTAGCTAAGAACATCTTTGTCCTCCGATTCATGTGCTAGAGTGCCTAGTTGGATGAAAGTACCATCAAATTTAGTGATGGGCTGAGTAACCAGATGTGTTGATGTAGTAGGCAAACCATGCGATTTAGGTGATGTTGGCAATTTGGCCAAACATAAAGGCTCCAAAGAGTATTCTCCCATGCCTTGGTCTTTGATTTGCATTTTCTGCTTGAAGTCTCCCCATAAGGAGTTGGGTTTTGCTGTTTGTAGATCTAATGTCAAGGATTGTTGCTTTTCTCTATTATGAGGAACCAAACTATCTTGGGCTGCTCCCATTGTATTGCAATGTTGAAATGGATTGTGATCAGCAGATATGGATATTTCTTGTCCATCATAAGGAAATTTGACACACTGGTGATACATAGAAGGTACTGCTTGCATTTCATGTATCCAGGGTCGTCCTAACAAAATATTGTAGGTTAGATCAATATCTAAGACCTGACATATAGTATCCTTTTGTACTGGTCCCACTTGAATAGGTAATATCACTGTGCCTTTAGAGGACCTCTCTTCATCATCATATGCTTTTATGGTAATCTTTTTGCAGGGATCAATAGATTCTTTTGAGAAGCCTAATGCACGGATAAGTGTTCAAAGTACATATATTAAGTCCGGGTCCTCCATCTATTAAGACTCTCTTTACTCGGTGTTTGCAAACAATGACTTCAATATGGAGAGGAGTATTATGTGGATGACTCAAGGAAGTATTATCACGCTCTGAGAAGGTGAGGTTATGAGGTCTAGTCATATGGGCAACCATGGCTTGAAATCTGTCTGTATCCAGATTTTGAGGTACATTTGTTTCCAATAGCGCTTGCTCTAATATGTCTTTGTGCTTTGGCGATAGTTTTAATAATTCGAGGATAGATATCTAAGTTGGAGTCTTGCGTAGTTGGTCGACCAAGTCATATTGGATTTTTGGTGTGGTAATTGTAGGTGCAGTATGTCCTTTCAAGACATATTTCTGAGTTCGGGTTGTGACATTGACTGATTCATGATCATGCCGATCTCGAATGGTGATGACATTGACTTGATGATCTTCAGCTGATATGTGGTTGATGGTGTTGTTGTAGATGTGATTAATACGAGCTCCACGTGTATCATCTAAAGTTGATGCTCCATCTTTGTTGTAATTTGGGAGATGATTTTTAAAGGCTCCATGATCACCATTTGTTTTGAGACCATCGACCATTAATTCACCTCGATCAATCATGTCCTGCACTATGTGTTTCAATCACATACACTCATTTGTTCTATGACCCTTGTTGCGATGTAAATCACAATAGTGTGAATCATTCCACCAAGGTGGTTTGATTGGGGGTTCATAGTTGTTGATTGGAGGCAAAGACAAAATCTTGTTTGCCAAAAGTTCTCTGAATGCTGATTCTAATGATTGTCCTAGTGGTGTGAAGATACACTTTTGGAAATTGTTCGTGTTGCGTGAATTGTTGTTAGGTCCTGGATTCATGTTTTTGTTTTGATTATTGTTGGTGTTGTCTATGTTGAATTGTCCTTGATCAGTATTTGGTGTATATGTGGTAGCATTTGGAGTAGCATTTTTAAGACTTTTCATATTTTGAGGATTTCCAGATAATGCAAGCACTGGTTGTTTAGATTTGGGATCATGTGTTTCATTGTTGCCTTCATTTTTGTTTCGGGTCCAAAATTGAGATTTGTCAAGGTTGGTGTTGTTTTGGTTATTGTAGTTTGATGAGTTCATTCCTTCCTTGTAGAATTTGAGTGTTCCCTTTTTGACACATGCTTCTTCTACTTGAATGCCATTTTCAATCAATTTAGCGAAAGATGGTATGCATTGAAGTTTTAGTCTGTAACTCATCTCGCCATTCAAGTTATCGATGAAGATTTCTATTTTCTCCTTTTCGAGAATATCTCAAGGATATCTGGAGACCATGCATCACTAGCGTTGAAGGAACACCATGAATGTTTCATTTTTCTTTTGTTTGGTATTGCAAAGATCTAGCATGGTTATGGCATGTTGGATGTTGTAGGAATAGTGGGTTATGAATTTGTTAACCAACTCATCAAATGATCTGACAGGTGGCAAAATTTTGGATAACCATTCCATGGTTTGTCCTCCCAAGTTTCTAGGGAATAACCTCATCAAATAGGTATCATCATGAGCAAATTAAGGCTCAGTGTGCAAAATTCTTGAACATGATCCCGGGGATCACTTTTCCCATCATATTTATCAAATTTGGGAACATCTGAGTTTGGAGGAAAAGGCACCATGTTCAAGCTTCTATCAAATGGGTAAGGATAGATTTCATTTAAAGAGTACCGCACTGTTGTCCCTTGTTGCATATCCTGTATTTGCCTTTGCAACATTTGCATTTGTTGAGTAAGGGCTGCCAAAGGTATATTGTCTTGTCAAGGAAAAAGTTCTTGCCTTGTATTCGTTCTCAGTTGAAAAGGTGTGGTAAATGGTATATGTTGCTCTGGTGTTTTTAGCTCAGGTATACGCATTTCTGGTATGCGTTGTTCTGGAATGTGTTGCTCTGGAATATGTTGTTCAGGTATGTGAGTTTCTTCTTCTCTGTGTTATTCTTGATATGTATATTGTCGAGATCCGGTTTGAAAAATGTTTGGGTAAAAATCTTCAGGAAGTTTAACGCCTTTGCTTGTAAGAATCAACATATATTTTTCTTTGTCATTTTCCATGAGTTTTTTGATAAGTTTTTGGAAGGAAGGGTTTTCTTGACATTCCCGAAGAAGTGCTTCAATAATCTCAAGTTCTTCTATGGGTGGAACTTCAAAAGGATTTGATAATCTTCGATTCATACTGGACTCAACGTGTACCTCGCTTTGTTTGTCTCTTTGAGAGTGAGTAACAGGCATTTTAGTAGAAACTTGCAGTGATGAAGGGGACAAAGGCCTCGTCGATGTGTTTCTTGGGGGTGGGTGGTTCTGATCGAGATGTGTTATATGTGATGCACTCATCGGGCAAGAATGCTAGATTGATCTTTCCTCCACGGTTTATGGTTTGATTAAAAGCAGACTTTTGACAATATGTTCTTGTTTTCAAAGGTTCTTTGTCAAATTCGCTGATTTGTTTTGGATGTAACGTTTGACGTGATGAAGGAATACCTGATGAGATTTGAAGACTCGACGATTGATGTATAAAAACTTATTTCTCCTGATGAATTTGGAAAAACTAGGTTGTTGTTTCTTCAATGTGATGTTACGATAGAGGTTTTTTCTTCTCAGAATAAGGGAATTAGTCATGCATGAGTAATCAATAGTTTACTTTGATTGGTTTGGATTCAGTTGATTCTTGTTTTGGAAAATTTCAAATCTTACTTTATTAGAGTGAAGGTTTAGATGCCCCTTCACGACAAAGTGTGTCAAATGATATGGATAAAAGCTTCCCGATCTGGAAACTAGATTTGACGATTTCAAAATTCTAAACAAGTGTTTTGAGATAAAAATCCGTAAGATGGTAAAGGATTCTGTTGATACTGATGATGAAATTTTTGGATTATGATAGGAGAGACGTCCTCTATTGCATGATTCATTTAGGATTCTGACAACTTTTGTTTTGACCCAAATTGAGCTCAAGAAATAGTTTTAGTGGTTTGTTTGTCATGCTGGTTTGATGAAAAATGGTTTTTGATGAAAAAGGCCTCTAAAAATATTTTTGAAATTTCAAAATTTTGCTTGATTTTGCTCTCTGTTTTTCTATTTTGGATCAAGTGCTAGAACAGAGTTTACATGCGCTACTGAAATAACTCGATGCGCTAAAAGACTAACCACATGTGCTAAAGTTTGGATTTTTTGAAAATTGTTATTTAACTGTTGGAAAATCTATGCACTATACTAGGCCTATTACGCACTAACTGTTTGACTGTATGCGCTAATGTTAAGTTCTTATGTGCTAAGCTATTGCTTCCACGCGCTACAGTTCAGACTGTTTTAAAAATTGTTGTCTAACTGTTGAAAAAGCTATGCGCTGCCCTGGGCCTATGACACGCTAACTGTTTGACTTTATGTGTTAATGTTTGGTTCCTACGCGCTAAGATGTCGGTTCCACGCGCTAGACTATTTTTTGGATGTGCTAAAGGACTTTACACTGTTTTGCCTTAAGATGAAAACGCTACTCTTTTGAACGAATGTGCTAACTTGAGGTTTGGATGCGCTAACAAAAGTATTATATGCGCTAAGATGTTGCTCTTATGCGCTACACTACCCTGATTTTTCCTTTGATCTAGCTTTTGTCAATTTTGAAATTTTTTGTGAGTTTTTCAAGCTTGATGGATGATTTTCTGAGGTAATAAATGCAAACACGACACAAAAAGTACAACCATTTTTGCCTAATCTAACAAAAAGTGTATCTTCTGCGAGGATGTGTTCAAATCCCCAATGTTTTAACAGGTTTGGATACAAGTAATACACTTCAGAAAAACTCTTTAGTCAAGGGTCATAAATAACATCATAGCCCACTAGTCTCGATACTCCATCAGCTCAAACAGTCGTGTCACTACCTATAGGGCGCCTGTTTTTTTGCCTTTTGCTAGAAGTTAACTCAAAGTGAATTGCTTCACAGTTGAGTAGTTATCTTGGGAGATATATGGTGAGTAATCGTGGGGGCAGATTCTTCCCCACCCTTGCACTATGATGTTATAAATCTGGTTACTGACTCAGTTCAAAGCTTCTATTTCTATGGTTCGTAATCAGGCTTCCTATTTGGCCATCAGTGATAAACTCCCTCAGGAGGCTTCCCAACCTTTAGAACAAAGGCTTTACGTATCTCAAGGACACTGGGGGAAGACTAATCACTGCGCGCAACCGTTGATAAGGACTTTCATCACTTTCACATTTGATTATAGTGGGTTGGAATTCTTGGCATCAAAGTCGTTCCCCACTTAGGTCGTTCCCTTCACACCGGTCATAAGCAGCTTTAAGAGTTGATTGCAACTCCTCGGGAAGGCAGGCCTGCTAAAAGGTTTTATTGCTTAAATTTAAAGAAAGCTGTAAGAGTGGTCTGGATTTTTGATCACCCAGTTAAGGGGAGAGCATATTCCTTCCACTTTCGAGACAAAGCACTCAATTTGGTTTATTTTATCCTTTCAAATCAATGATTTGCTAAAATCTATGTGGAGATGTTGCTTCACAAACACATGATGTTTATTTTAATCTTTTAAAGCAGTGATTTTCTGATCTATGAAAAGGAATTTTGGTCAACAAAGCAAAATTTTTGATTTTGCAGTCAACAAAAGAAATCATTTTTAAAATAAAATTTCCTGCTCCACTTGCAAGAAACTTTGTTAGAATCCTGCAAAATACCACCACAGTTGTTAGGAAAAATGGAGAATTTTATGGACTTCAACAAGTCTAAAATTTTTATTTTTGGTTATAATTTTTGTTTCTGTCCTTTTGATGCACTACATAATAGACTGTATGCGCTATGATATACACTTGATGTGCTAAAACTAAGTATCAACGTGCTACTCTAGTTTCTGAATGCGCTACTTTGTATGTTGGAAGCACTGTTCTGTCTTTTTCTCTCTATCACTGAGACCTGCAGGAAAAATGGGAATTTGATGCGCTAATGTTTGAATCGCATGCGGTGGATGATGAACTACAAGTGTCGAACTGTGGGATGGATGCGCTATTCTATTTACTGCATGTGCTACTCTGTACGTTTCACCTGCATCGAGACCTATAGGAAAATATTAGTGAAAGTCATGCGCTAAAGGAAGGTCTTCACATGCTAAACAGTAAGCGGGATGCGCCAGACTATTTGCTAGATACACTAGGGAATGTTTCCCATGCGTCGATTCCTGTTTCCCACGGACCTGCAAAAGTGATTAGTTTGAAAAACTGATTTGTTATTTAGAGTCGGGCCCCACGGTGGGCGCCAGAAATGTATGCGGGAAAAGTGGGCTGATAGAATTCAATATGTGAAAATATTGTAAATGACTTATCCACACACACACACAGGACTTCTTGATGCATGTTGTGGAGTAATAACGTATTACTCAGCTTCCCAAGGAGGGTCCCATGGTTCTCTATCTCACAATGTCCCTCAAACCAATGTTTTTGCTCTCAGATCACTGAGCAAAATGGTTTAGGGATGGCAAATGCAAGAACGAGGGATGTTTTGATTGATTTTAGTATGAAATGTGTTGTTACCTATGTATGATTCTAGAAATGCAATAAACTAGATGATAAGATGACAAGGTTAGTATAAATACTATCCTAGCATGATATATTTAATCTATGATTGAGCTGAAATGATAAAGAAATTATTCTAAACATGCATATTTAGTCTACTTCCTGATTTAAAGAGAGGCTAAATGATGAGCATATATGAAATGAGAAATCTTGAATGTATTTCAGTATAAGTGTGATGCTACAAATTTGAAGGATGATTGTTGAAAATGGAGGAATGAGAGCTCTATTTATAGCATAAACAAGGCAATGGATGGTCAAGATTGAAAGGTTTAATCAAGGGTTGAGTTTGGAAGTTGGGGATCCATGTGCACAATTGGTACCAATGAAATGGTCACAAGTGTCAACATAGGGTTGGGTTGAGAGAAGGGGGTTGGAGGCATTAAAGGCCTGAGAAGGCCTCATGGTTATCTAGAGGCTAAGGGTCAAGTCTAAATTAAGATTACCCACTGGATTAAGAGTTAATCCAAGGATAAACCTTTGTACAAATGATTAAGAGATAATCATGGTCAAAGCATTAATGGCCTGATGAGACCCTTGGGTTGGATGAAAGTTGAGTCAAAACAAATGTTTTAACCATGTGGGAGGGTTTGAGTTAACCATTAATGGTTATTGGAGACTTTGGCGATTAAGTGGTTGAAGGTTGAAAGCCTTCAATGGTTATCAAAGACTTTGAGCCATTTAGTGGTTGAAGGTTGAAAGCCTTTAATGGTTATCAAAGACTTTGAGGGTTTGAGAAGTGACTTCCCTTTGCTTAGAGATGTGACAAAGTTTAGAAGAGGGGTTTGGGATTTTGCAAGTGGATGGAGGGATAATAGGATTTAATTGAAATAATTTAATTCAATTTGGTTGCCATTTGGAGAAATTAAATAAATTAGATTTATTCAATTTTAGGATAACTATTTAATTAAATTTGAATTTAATTAAAAGTGGATAGGGGAGATTTAATTGAATAAAATGATTTATTCATTAAATGGGTATAGTGAATTTAATTTAAATAGATTGAGTAATTTACTTAATTAAATAGAAGAATGTGGATAATTTAATTAAATTGGATTAAATTAAATAGAGAAATGAACATAAAATATTCGTTTAGGAATATTGTCATTTTTATACGTCTATAGAACCTACCATTACCAAAAGACCCAAAAGTGAAAGAAAGCTGAGAACTCAACTGGACGATGATCTTGAAACAAACAATTTGAAAGTTAAATATACATTTGTTCCTGCAATGACAACGGATCAATTGATTGATGAGATAATTGTTGATAGAAATTTAAAAAATATTGGAGCATATTATGAAAATCTAGCTGAGGCAGATCAGAGAAAGGTTGAGGAAGTAGCTGTTTTTTACTTACACAACTCTAGTAAAACCTTGATGGAGCTAGAGTAGAGCATCCCTAAAGATACATAATATTATTGATGCAAGGAGGTTGACATCCAACAAAATAGATAAAGAAATGAAAGAAAGATAATTGATTAATGTCTGCACTTGTATCTCCCAAGATGAAGCTAAAAGGCTTATTGAGGAAGCAAATATGAAATAATTCAAAAGCATAAATAGGATAAATAGGTTGATGATTGGCAGGGTTGAAGAGGTGAGGAAGGAGACTGAAAAAATATGGAGAAAGATCTTAAATAACAACCCCTTATACAGTGAAGTAGTTCAGACTTATCATCCCGAAGCTAAGGAAGGTATCTCTGGTGATTAGAAGGATGAAACTCAAACTGAGGGACATCTTGGAGATCAAGGAAATGCAACATGTTGTGATCAATGTGAATCCTTAGGTAGTAGAATGTACTAGAGATAATCCCAAGGTTCTAAAGGATGACACTACACCAAGTGGCAACATCGGTGCATAGGATAACGGGGATCGTGATCAGGAAAAGGAGACAGAGAAGACAAAGGTGTATAGTGTTTAGGTAGATAAAGGGAAGGGAGTTGTTGATCCAAATATTGACACTCCTCCAGTCAAAGGCACAAGGACCCTACACCAAATTTCAATCAATCTTGATTGTCCTCTAGATCTTGGACAAATGTCTTTCGCTGATAAGTTGATGCTTGCAGTAGTTGTACAAGCTTAGGCTAGTCAAGATATCATTGAATTAGAGAATGAAGATAAAAATTGTATTATGATGTCGGTTGATGTGCTACAGAAGGTGGTTCTGGGTTTGAAGCTTGATTCTAATTCTAGCCCATCCGGCAAATTATTTACCAATTTTGATTCTTTGGAGAAGTCTACTACTAAGTGAGTCTTAGATAGATTCAAGGATGTAAGAATGCAGACATTCCAAAAAATGATAGATGATGACAAAGTCAGATTGAATAAAGGTCTACAAACCATTTCAGATGCATTGACAAAAGGTGGTAAAATATACGTCTTGTCTTATTTTGCCAAATTTTACATTAGATATAGACAAAAAAATAAGTATTTGTCAAGGTAAACTAGCTGGTATCTCACATTCTTTTAATTCTAATGTAGCCCTAACCAGCAATATAGAAGGGAAGATAATGGCTCTCAATGATCATATCTTAAGCCTTAATGCGAATAAGGATAGAATTTTGAGAAGAGTTGGTGAACTCCAGAATTTGATTGTTCCCTGATTAGACACCATGTTCAGTAATAAGGTTTATTGTATGAAGGCTACGGAACAACCTGTTCCATCTAAGCTAAATAATGTCGAGATTGATGCATATGTTTTCACTACATTCATTACAGTCTTGGACAACTTGAAGAGTGGGTGGGACACTCACCTAGTATTTTTTAATACCATTTTTGTTGACATCTTCAAACACTCGTAAAACCTCCAGTAGATATCTCTGTATATAAGTTTTGGACAACACCCCATCTTTTGCATTACTGTCAAAGGGGGACAGTAAAGATGAAAAATGTATAGTAGAAGAGTGCAATGTACAAAGAATGTTACAAGTTTCATAATTATTTGTCTAAGGGGGAGCCTTAGTAATTTTGATCTGGTGTATAGGTTTCAACACTTATTCATTTTTCATCAGCGTTGCCATCAATGTCAAAGGAGGAAATTGTTGGCAATTGACACTCATTCGATGGATGTTGATGCTTAATTATTGGTTTAAGGGTTTTGATTGATGGCAACTCATCATGGAATTCTATTTGGTAGCTACTGATCTTGATAACTGAAAGTGGATGTGAACCACTAATCAGTTAACCAGTATTTCACGTTGAGTAAAGCAGTTTTGGTCCTGAAGCTTTCTAGTGATTGTGGTGTTATAAATTGTGCATGGGATGATAGGGACGACATAGAGACATCATCTTATCATCTTTTTGGTGATCTACATTTTCTTTTGGTAATTTGGTCAAGCCAACTCATGATTACATGTTACACTTCAAGATGACTTGATAATTGTCTATTTTATGATTGGAGATATATAAAATTGGTGTAGAAGATCATTATGAGGTATGGTATAAAGTAATATGAGTGAGTAGTGATGGAGAATCCCTTTTTGATGCAGTTGCACATGTGCATTCTTAATTTGGTAGCTGATTAAGACAAAAAATAGTGCAAATTAGCAAAGGTGTTATAGTTAGAGATTTGAACTTAACTAGAACTCATCCAGGCATTATTATATGTTATTTTAGAGATATTTTATTATAATTCATCACTATAGATGATCTGTAAGGTAGTGAGCCTTCTAGAGTTGTATCCCTTATTGTAAATGAGCTCTAAGATCTAGGTAGTGTGTCTGAATGCACGTGCATTCCCTATTTTGTAATATTGTTTTGCTACTAGACATAGTGGAATAATATTGTGGGTTCAAATCCCACCATGGTTTTTCCCTTTTGAGTTTCAACATAAAAATTTTGGTGTTATGATTTTGTGGTTGATTGTTTTATGTTTATAAATTTCAGTTTTGTGCTTATGCTTCTGGTGGTTTAAAGTTAAGTTAGAAAATTTGAAAATCAATACAACACTGATTTACCCCTCCTCTCAATATTCCTTGATTCCAATAGAATGAACACAATTTCTTTAAGATTCTTGTCTTGCATCCACTTGATTTCATATTGCTTCTTTTGAAGTAGGTTTTGGTCTTGTTCATGTATATTTACTGGGGTGCCTCTTAGTTTACCATGACTACTAAGAACTACACCTCTTTAAATTCTCTCAATTTTGTCTCTCCATTTTTTTGTAGGTGTTTAATGTTTCATGATACATCACAAGGCAAATCTAAGTCAAAAGACGTAGGAATTTTCTTCCTCAACTATTCAACAAGATATCCTTACAAAAGCACACAAATTTATGCTTCTCCAAATTAACAAATGATAATACATAAGACTAATTAGTTAGTTTACTCTAATAGGATATTTTAAAAAGTGATTCTCTTAAAATCATACTAAAGGATTAAATCAACAAGGTCTAGGTCAACAAATCTCATACCTTGCGCTTCCTGCCTATTATGCCTTCTCTAGCCATTGCTCTTTGCAATGAATTTTGTAGAGGGGGGGCCTCTATGAGCTTCCTAGTCTTTGGGGACCTGAAATCAAAAGATTCATGCCTATCATCTACCCTCTATGGACTCTCTATTTGTGGAGTCATTCTAGCACCCTCCTTCACCTTAGTATTGCTTCGATTCCTTTCTTGCAGATGTGGAACCTTCCACATTCATAGACAAGCTCATCAACGGGAGCACTGATAAAATGGGGAAATCATCTAACACCCCTATTTCTTACGTGGAATGTGTGGTTAAATAAAATCAAGTGGGGATCCTAGATCTATTGTTGAATACAACAATAGGAGAGCTAAGTCTTTCTCTGGTTGGTAAGTTCTTGGCTTTTTGCCCCTCTCTAGACCAGGTTAAGAAATGGGTGGTAACTAAATGGAAACTAGAAGATAGAATTTCTATTAATGCCATGTCAAATGGAATTTCTTTTTAGTTTTCTCAATCAAGAGGATTTGGCTTTCATCCTAGCGGATGGGCCATGGGCTTATGGAAGCAAAAACTTCATATCCTTATGTAAATGAAAGCCAAATCTTGATGAGTGGAAGAATTTAGGTGCAGTGGCTCCTACTTGGATCCGTCTCCCTAGTCTTCCTTTGGAGTTTTAGAATATGAAGGTTTTTTAGGGGATTGCAAATTCCTTTGGTAAGTTTCTTGTAGTGGACCGCATCACCCAAAATAAATTTAGATTTATCTATGCCGGAATTTGTGTTAATATAGCTATTAACACATTGCTATTGATTAAAGTAACACTCCTCTCTAGGTTGGGCTCCTCGATCCAACCTATCGAATATGAGGATGAAAAATACTACTATCAAAATTACAACAGATATGTGCATATAAGAATGATTTGCAAGATACATATGTGATTGAAGCAACAACACCCTATGGTCTTGGATCATCATGGTGGGGAGAATAGAAAGACTCTTAATAATGGCTCAAAATAGGATCTTCCTGCTGGCCCTAACCAATCTAACTAGGAGATTAAGCAAAATATTTCTTAGGAAAAGAAGAAACAAATGGATGATCTCACTACCTCATCCTTAAATGGTTCCATGCAGGTTGGTGAAATCCCACTACCTATCAATAACATGACCTTTGGTCAAATGCCGAGTGCTACCCATGAGGAATGGAAAATGGTGATTGATATGAGGCACAACCCTGCCCAAAAGGTGACCAGGACTAGAGTTGAGGAATTGAAGGAGACAAAGGAAAGTGATTCAAGGGATCCCACCCAAGATAAGAAGAATCAGATGAAGACCCTGAAGATAAAAAGAAATGATGGTTTTGTGAACCTCAAAGAAAACTTGCAACTCTTGGGGTTCCCTTGAACACCCTCAACTACCAAATCAAAATTATGGATCTTAGAGGATGGAAGTGATGAAAAAGAGTGGAGCCAAGTAACTACTAAGAATAAAAAGAAGAAGGCTGATGTTGGAGGAGAAGGAAAATCAGGGAAACCTTCACAAAAGGATGTTAGGTTGATGGATGCAACCGAGGAGATTGTAGTGGGAAGATGGAGAACCTTGGATGATCTCTCTGAGAATAAAAAGAAGAAAAATTAACCTCATCCAAGGCCTGGGATTTTGTCTCTACTCAAGGTGAGTAGATTTGTTGCTTTGTTTTTTTAATAAAAGTTATATCCTAGAATGTTAGGAGCTAGAATAGCCCTCTAGAACAACATATGCTAAGATGCACATTGATGCAACAAAAAGTAGATATACTTTTGATTTAGGAAAATAAAATGAGAACATATGTCTTCCTTAAGGCTACCAAACCCTTCTAGGCCCCCATTTCCTTCCTTTCTAGTGACATGGAAGGAGCATTTGGGGGCATTGCTCACCTTTGGACCCTGGCCCTTTTTAATGGTACTCTGATTTATTCAACAAAAAATTGTTTGATAGTTAATATGTGGGACCTTAAATATTATATTTAATGGTTCCTTATAAATGTTTATGCACTCAATGCAAGAACCCTGTAGGCTTCCCTCTGGTCTTCTTTGGCTAGCCCTATTTTGAATCAAGTGGATTCTTTATGGATGGTTACTAGAGACTTCAATTATCCATATACCCCTAAGATAAATCTGGTGGCATAGAAGACTACTTTGAGAGTATGACTGATTTGGTGGACTTTATTTCAGCTATGGGTCTAATGAATATCAACCTAAATGGTTATAGGTTTATGTGGTCTAACAGAAGGCTAGGACAAAATCTAATTCAAGTTAGATTAGACAGGTTCTTAGTTACTAGTAATTGGAAAAACTATGACTGCTTCTTTCTATGCCCCTTTCCAAGATTTGGGTTTGATCATAATGCTATTCTTTTATCCTTGGAAGACTCTACAGAGAGAAAATTATATCTATTTACATATGAGATAATGTGGCCACCTCATCCCGACTTCAAATCTCTTGTTAATCAATGGTGGAATGTCTCTATCAATGGTACCTGGGCAATGTATCGTGTTGCCCAAAAACTTAAAATCCTAAAAGAGAAGGTCAAGGGATGGAACTGTTACTCATTTGGGAATATCTTTCAATAAAAGAAAGTCATCATTGATAATTTGAACAACATACAAAAGAAGATTGAAGAAATTAGATCTTCTGAGGAAGAAAAAAGAGAGGAGATTGAATTAAGAGATCAATGGGTCAATCTAAATAAGAAAGAGGAGGTGTTTTGGAATAAAAAATCTACAATATAATGGCTCAATGAGGAAGATAACAACACTAAATTCTTCCACTAGTCAACCTTGAAACACAGAAGCATGAATAGGATTAGAAAGATAGTTAAAGAGGATGATTCCTCCATTGAAAATAAGGAAGGGATGGATGAGATCTTTATTCATTTTCTCAGTCTCAATAACTTGAATAACCAGGGAATATTTTCTCAGTCTCAATAACTTGGATGTAATTACTAAAGAGTGTCTATCCCTATTGACCAACAAGGTGACCATCCAACAGGTTAGGGATTTAGTATTTTCATTTGGAGCCTTCAAAACCCGGGTCTTGACAGTTTCCCCTACCATTTTTCAAGACCACTGGGAAATTGTTGGAGAGGATATCTACCATATAGTGAAAGACTTCTTCCTATCAGGTAAAATTCTCAATCAAATCAATTCAACATTCATTGCCTTAATACCAGAGAATGAGAATGTTATTTCCACTAAGACTTTAGACCAATTAGCCTATGCAATACTTTGTATAAGATATTCTCAAAGGTAATGGTTAATAGAATAAAACCTATGCTGGATAAGATGATCTATGTGAATCAAAAAGTTTTTGTCAAAGTGAGACATATCTTGGATGCTATTATTGTTGCACACGAACTTGTTCACTAAATGGACAACAACAAAAAACCCTCTATGGCCTTTAAATTGGATATTTCAAAAGCTTATGATATATTCTCTTGGAAAATTCTCTTTGAAGTTCTAAGGAAGTTTGGATTCAAGGTAAATTTATAAATCTAATAGTGCAATGTGTTACGACTCCAATTTTTTATGTGCTTCAAAATGGATCTCCTAGGGGTAATTTTTTCAGTGGAAAAGGGTTTTGAAAGGTTGACTCGCTTTCACCAAGTACCTTTTCATTATCATTCCTAAATTTTTGGGCTAAAATATTGACAAACTCAGAAAGAGAGGAATGCTAAAAGGATTGAGGGTTGTATCTACTCTAGATCCTATCTCACATCAATAGTTTGTTAATGACAACATCATATTTGGAAAATCTTATGCCTCAGAAGAGAAGTATTAGAAAAGGACTTTGGATAATTATGTTAAGATCTCAAAGCAACACATAAACTATGAGAAGAGTAAGGTATTTTTTATGAATGTTAAATAGAACATACAAGAGAAATTACTAATATCTTTGATTTCTAAACTGTTGTTCTTCCAAATTCTTATTTGGGGTTACCTCTCATTTCCAAACCCCCCTCCACGACCTCTTAGAATGGGATTATTGATATTTTCTAGAAGAAGTTGATTGGGTGGTAGAGAAAGCTACTTAATCTAGTTGGGAAAATTCAAATGGTAAAGTCTTGTCTCTAGAACATTCCCATCTATTACCTTTCCCCCTTCAAAATGTCAAGAACTATGGCAAAAAGGAATGAGAGGATTCAAAAAAGAGTCCTATGGACTGGTACTTAGCAAAGAAACAAGATGTCTCTAGTAGCGTGGGATAGTGTTTTTTGTTCCATTAATTTGGGTGTCTAAGGATAAGAAAAATAAAATCTTTCAACAGGCCGTTGTTATCAAAAGTGTTTTGGCAGATAACTTAAGGAAACAAGGATTGGGTTGAAATACTGAAAGTTAAATACCTCAATAATGAAAGGTGCAATAGATTCATAAATCAGATGGAATTACCCTCAAGGTAATTCATATGGAATAAGGTAGCAAAAACTAAAGCCTTCGTTAAGAAAGGTGTTAAAATGATAATAGGGAATGGCAAAAAAACCAAGTTCTTGGATGATGTATGGATTCAAGACAAGGCCCTTTCAAATCTACCTCAATTCAAAAATTTCAAGTTGATTTGGATTAAGAGATGTGGGGAGATGGTACAAGACTATATTGTTTGGCAAAGAGACAAAGAGATATGGAAGAATCTTGAAGATGAGGTGATTCAACAAGGAGATATATTGATCCCTTGCCATAATTAATTAGTCAGAGAGGCAAAATCTCTAAACTCTCTCTTACCTGATTGTACCTTCTTCTCTCCCTAGGGGAGGATGAATGGATATGGAGACATAAATCCTCAAGAGATTTCTCAATTAACACCTACTTATCATAATATGGAGGAAGAATTAGTTGAGGTATTCAATTGGAAAAGAATGTGGGCTAAAAGCCTAATCCTCAAAATCAATTATTTTTGGTGGGTAAGAGCTCATGGAAGAATTCTCACAATAGACAATCTTAACAAAAGAGGGTTATCTTCTGTTAATAGATGTTTTTTTATGCTCCAATGAAATAGAGAGAATCAATCACTTGTTTCTGCATTGCCAATATACCAAGAAAATCTAGAATGGACTGCGAGAAGATTTAAAACATATTGGATCCTCCTAGATAATATGAAAGATTTCATGGAGGAATGCCCCTTAACTCCATATAGTCACCCTATATCTAGAAACCTTTGGCTCTAGACACCACCTGTAATGGCTTGGAATATATTGAAAGAATTGAGTAATAGAGTGTTCAGAGAAGAAGCAAGAAGCAAAAAGGTGGTATTCAACATCATAAAACAACAAGTTAAAGATAGTATTAATGTAGATCAACCATGAATATCTAAATTCATGCCAACCCTATTGGACCTTAGAATAAAACAAAAATGGGGAATCAGTTATAGTCTACTAAGGATGAATTGGTACACTATGATCTTAAGAAAGAGCTATATTTGGTCCCCACTAGAGGAAGGTTGGATGAAGTGTAACTTTGATGGTTGTTATAAAGGGAACTTGGGATTATCAAGAGCAAGAGGCTTAAAAGGGACTGTTGATGTCACATGATAGAAGGATTTTGTGCTAACCTAGGAAGTGGCATGAACACAAAGTTGAAACCATGGTAGCATGGATGGGTCTTATACAACTACAACAACATAGAGGTATTAATGTGATTTTAAAGGGTGATTTGAAACTTAATGTAAACTACCTACATAATATAACCAAATCCCCATGGGAGATAAAAGAAATGATTCAAAACTATAAAAATTTATTCAAGGAATTTAGCAGAATAAAAGTGTAGCACCTCTCCAAGGAAGGAAATCTGATATTAGATGAAACTGCGAATCAGGGTTAACAAAAACTTGATGGTGTTACTTTAATTATACAGAGAGACCAATGGATTAAAATATGTTTTGGATAGGGAAAGGATAACTTTCTCACTCAATGATATGGTCAAATTTTCAAAGGGGTATCAGTCATGGTAGTTTCGCTTTTGCTAATGAGTGCCAAGAATTTGAAAATTCAAATTACTTTCCCATTTTCCTAAAATATGGTGAGTAGGATAATGATTACCTAGCTATTAGGGATGATGTGTAAGTTGTAGAGCTTGTAGAGGATGATATGGAGGCCACAAATTTGAAAGATTTAGATGGATGTACGAGACAACCCCTTCCCTACCTCATGGCATTTTTAAAAGACAACGAAATCATTTGTGGGATAGGCGATGGCTTTGATTCTTGAGATGCCTTATTTTCTCATAATATGAAAAGAAGGCTGACATGTGTGGATAGGGAGACTCATCAAGCCAAAAAAGACCTTTTTGGAAAGTATTGTTTAAATGAAAAAGCTACTCCAAAAAAATTAAGTACTATGTGAGTCGCTTTCATATTTGTTGGTCATGCTCTGCTAAGAAAAAGATCAACATTGGGGGCCCTCTTAAAAGAACTAAGATGAAAAACTGCGATGGACTTCAGAATAATGAAGAGATTTGGGAGATCTTCCTTAACATGGGTATGACTCATTATTTTCTCACCATGAAAGGGTATAATAGAGCTTTATATGCAATATTTTGTAATTCACGGCAAAATGGCAAGGTCGTTGTGAAGGCGCATCTCCTTTATGATGTCACCAAAGTTTATTGTAGAGGTAATGGGACTGAAGAATGAAGGGGAGAAAGTGGAGAGATGAAGCAATAGTGACTATAAAGCTGACATGAAGAAATTCTTCGAGAAGGGTGAATGGCTAGTAGTGTTTCAAAATAGGTATGGTCACTCTACTCTCCCAAAATCCTATCCCATAGTTATACTAGAGTTTATGGATATCATTTTCCCATTTTAAATCACATAAACCATGGGGAAACAATTAACATACCCTATTTTTTGTTTACCTCCCTAGACTCCTATATTGCAAATGGGGCTAATTAAAAGCTTCATCAAGGTTTAATCTACCTAATGTAAAAAAATTATTTTGACAATTCTTCAAACCAGAGCTGTTTGCTATCCTTACCTAGAAATGTTGAGCCTAAGAAGAAAAAATGGGGGTCCTCTATGAAAATCCAATTAATTGAATCTAAACCTCTCCGTTCACTTGATTCCACACCCCTGGCTAATCCCAAGGCTAAGAAAACACTGATGTTGCAATAAATTGAACACCTAGAGGTTGCCCTTTTGAATGTCAATCTGGACAAAAGGAAAATGGATACCCAAAAAATAGCCCTGCCAAAGCTAAGAAGATAGCTAGGGACATGGTGAGAAAGAATATAATGATTGATCTTGACTTTCATGACTCTGGGAATGAGGAGAAGATATTAAAGAGAGAAAGGAAAGAGGGTAGTTTAGGGAAGAGAAGATCTGCTATACTTTGTGCAAAGGAGAAGAAAAGTGAGCCAATCTCGAGGAAGCCTTTAACGTCAAGGAAACGAAGGAAATATCAGCTAAAAACATGAATGATGAAGAGTTCCACGAAAAAGATGAGGAAAAAGATGAAAAGTACAAAAAAGAAATGGTAGAGGAAAGCGAAACTGAGGAGGACTCGGAGAATTCACACCAGAACTTACTACCTCTCAACCCTCTAGAGGATGAGGAAATGGTTCCCTACTCACCGGAATTGTTGTCAAACAAACAAAGTAGCAAATATTTGGAGGGATAGATAAAAGATCTCAAAGAGTGTGTTCTCAATTTGGAAGTGAAAAATGAAGACCATAGGGAACATTTTGATAATCTATGTGAGGCATTTGGCTTGCTCTGCAACATTACGGATGGTGTAATGAGAAAGGTTGTCATGGGGGTGGTGTTAGGATAGAGAAGGATAAAGGAGGAAGCAAGGAAGCTAGAAAAGAAAGGGAAAAGAGAGGAGGGTATTGAAGATCAGGAGGACAATGAAGAGGACACCTAGCCAAATCAAGTTGACAGGCTCTAGTGTAACAGGAACGTGATAAATAATGATTAGGTAGTCTTTTCTAATTTTTGTTATGTGGAATACTAGGCATAGGATTGAAGTTGATATTGGTAGTGTTTATGCTAGTGTTAGGCCAGCATGCCACTTAAACCATACTTTAATTTTGATTATGTCTACTATTATTATTATTATTATTTATGTTGATACTCTTAATACATTTATTAGGATAGGTAGATGGTGGTTAGTAAGAGTTAGTATGTTTATTTACAGTGTCATGTTAATTTTTTATTTTTTTTAGGAACAACTATGGAAACTTTATGGACCGACTGCTTGATGCAAGGGATTTTGTTGTTGTACTCTAATTTTATTGTTTTGTAGGCTCAATGCCTTCTCCCTTCTTATATAATAAAAAACGAGGTCTAGGTCTCATATGCAATTCAACTTGATGTTATGCAAAACATCACCCTTCTTTCTCTTTTCTATTGTATTAAATCCAACCATGAAAAATTCATCCTTAAACATTCTTTATTTAGGATATTTTTATGGTGTGAAGTAGAGAATTTTTTCTTTTCTTGACGCTAAACGAAGTTCTATGTAGAAGTGGATCTGTCTTTGTATGTAAACGAGAAAGTACACATTCAAATTGGATAGATGAGTGGTACTTAATATGTTGTCTATTACTTTTCACAATACTTAGTAGTCATGTCAATCTTTTGATAAACAATCAATTTATTAGCATAGGCATTATGCTCTATGCTAATAAATTGGCGTGTTATGATCTGAATATTGATCTCTGCCATAATCCTATCATGAGATATATATGCATTAATGTCAAAGCAGAATTGATGTCTCAGTAAAATAAGAGAAGAAATGCATTCACTAAGTTAACCATACAAACTAAGAATCATTTCCAATCCTACATTCTTTAAAAATCTGCCAAACCGAGAGTAGGTATACTGGATAGCCACTGCCCCATCCCTGACCCCCAAAAAGGTCCTACTGCAAAGTGTCAGACACAACTTGCTATCAGTATTATCAACATTAGCTAGCATCGATGCAAAAAAAACAAGAAGATTTACTTGCGTCACTTGGTGGCCCAGGGAGAAGAAAACCCCGTCTAAGACATCAGGCTACTATTTGCAATTCACTGTATTTGCACAGCACCATAAGCTGCCATATATGAACTAATAATTCTTTAAACAATGTAAATTGGGTAAGTTTGATATTAAAGTATTCTGCATTTATAGGAGCTAAAGGAATGGATGATAAAGGCTTAAGATTTTAGTGTCGGTACGTAGTGTATTCTGCAAATTCTCGTAGTCGAAGGGGTGGATAATGCATTCAGATTTCAATGTCGGTAGTCAATAAGACAACCATATTTGTTTCTTTCTGTCAATGGCAATGGGGACCTTGTCTGAGTCAGGATACATATCCAATTTGAGATAATAGTCACGCGAGAATTTAGTCTGCTATGAACTTGCTCGTAACAACAAATAAACTTTTCAATGGGATGGTATCAATTATGTGGATGACAGATTGCCACGTAGGCTTTGGTGGTAAAATTAGCGTTCACATAAACCGCAGTTTTGGATGCTACAAAGTATCCTCCATTGTAAAAAATTTAGGGTTTCGTGCATGCATTTTTTACTAAACATATGATAAAAGCACACAAAAATATCTCCAAGTAAAATTATCAAATATCTCATGTGCAAATTATTTTGCTTGATGGTAATGTAGATCATTTGAGTCATACGCTGGCGTGTTCAAAGCCTATAAATAGGAAACACCATTCTAGAGCTTCTCAGACCAAGTTGTTTATCTGTGCATGTTTGAGAGTTAGTAATGGCGTCTCGTACGAAGATAATATGCTATATTTTGCTGGGCCTCATATTTGTATGTACCGTCATTGACGGCGCGGTGGGGGAAGAGAAGTATTATAATGGTGGGCACGGTGGTGGTGGAGGTCATGGTGGTGGTGGGTATGGTGGTGGAGGTCATGGTGGCGGTGGACATGGTGGGTATGGCGGTGGAGGACATGGTGGTGGAGGCCACGGTGGGTATGGCGGTGGAGGACATGGTGGTGGAGGCCACGGTGGGTATGGTGGTGGTGGGCATGGTGGTGGGAGAGGTGGCCACGGTCCTCCTGGCCATGGACCTGAGAATTAAGGGGTTCTAGTTTCATCTAGATCGACAGTAGAAGTAGCAAATATATGCTATGAATTATATAATAAAGTTGGTTTCGATTGCTCACTTGCACCCTACTTCTACAATTTATATTCTGCGAAAATGCTTAATATGAAATGGGAAAAGAATTCCAAGTAATATTGTAAAATTATGCTGTGGAATATATAATAAAGATAGTAAGTTTGAGATACATATTAGAGTTTTTTGGCTTGCCTTTAATGTTATATAAGCTTAGTTTGATACCAGCTGTATCATCAAAGTATTTTTATATCGAAGATTTCATCACTTTTTAATTCTTTTCATTTTATTTATTTTTAAATGAGTACAAGGAAAAGCATTGTAATATGTAGAAATTTGTAATAAAAATGATATTTTTTATAAATGTGAAAATTTATTTTATATTAATTATATAGATATGTTTTGTATCAATATATTTAATTATATTGACAATCTATATTAAAATTGGAAAAATCAATATAAGATTGCAAATTGTATTCAAATTAGGGAGTATGATGGTAAGAAATGAAAGAATGGAAAAAGAAAAAGTCTAGAAAAGAGACAAGTGAGAAACTAATGCGAGATTCAAAATTAACAATGTAAAAAATATAAAAAAATGTGTAGCCAAAACAATAAAAATAAAAACTAAAAAGACATAAATAAACTTCAAATAGAAAGAAATCATTACATTATCATACTCATACTTGAAGATACCAGAAAAAAGATCATCACAATATCAATCTTGAGAAAGAAATTGTGGAGAGTGAGGAGCTCTTTCAGAATTTTGTCTTGAATCCACTTGGTGCCATATTGCTTCTTTTGAAGTAGGATTTAGTCTTATTTTTGTTCATTTATTTTTTCTCGTGTTTGGTTAGCTTGCCTACCAAGGCTTTCAACTTCTTTATTATCACTTCAAAGTATTTATAAGAGTTGAAGTTTTAATGATGCATTATAATGACAACCTCATTCAAGAGACCCAAGAAATTGATTTTTCTAACTTTTTAAAAATATATGTTGATTAAAGAACCCCAAGGTATTTTTCTTCATATTCACAAATTTAAGAATCAATGTCATGTATTGGATAACTTTCATAGGATATTTTATAGGATATTTTGTGGGACGGTTCTTCTCTTGAAGCATGTTGAAATATTGAGACAACAAGGTCTAGGTCCTACATGTGATTCACCTTGATGTCATGCAAAACCTTAGCATTTTTACCTCTTTTATTTCACTAAGTCTAATCATCCTAAAGAAATCCTTGAGCATGATCTTTAATTTATAGTCTTAGAGTTTTCTTATCTTGTTTCCTTAACCTAGACTATGTAATTAATCATCTCAATACGTAATCTCTATTTATCCTTGCGTGATTATTGTTTCTTAATTTATCTTTGTTTTGTTGGATATTTTTATAGAAAACAACTACCTCTAGGACTTTTTTGTGTGTGTTGAGCTAGAAAAGTTTTTCTCTACTTGACTCCCAAACATTTTTGTGCAAAACACATAAAAATTTAAAAAATAATATATATTCAATGTGTTCTCTAATAAATTTTAACAATTCTTGCTATCCATGTTAATATTTTGACAATGATTTTTAGGATTTCTCTCTATATCTCTTCATTTTTAAATGAAAAGTAACTTTGGTCAATATTTGTGAATAGAAAAGCCAACAACCCTTGTAAAAAGAACCCCATAACTAAGTCATCTTTAGGTTTTTGTGGTTAGTTATTTAAAACCCAAATTATAGATTCAAAACCTCTAGACATAAAGAAATTTGTTTTAATTATATTAGCATGGGAAGGGCTCAAACCCTTTACATTTTAGCCATTAAGAAAGATGAAATATAATTCACAAGATGTGGGGTTAAACAAAAAAACAACAACATGGAGAACATTACAAGAAAATAGAAAGAGCACAACAATCGGTAGAGAACCACCCAATAGTTAGCTATTATTAAGAGAACAACCAACAATGAACTATCAATAAGGGACTTCAGTCCCTTTGTAGCTTGTCATTTTTACTGTACAAAATATCTAGACAATGTTTGAAACAGACTCCTTTAGCCAGGATAATGGAACCAACATCACCTTTAACCTAATGAGGATAATTGTGGAGCTCAATCAAATATTTAGGTCTTTTCTAAAATTGTTGTGGGAGGGTACCTTGGGCTAATAACATTTGAATCTCTTCTCAACCATTACTCCTTTCTTCATTCAATCTCTTGCTAAAATACATGGATTAAAATGATATGCTATTTAAGTGGCTTGATAGAGAAATATGATCTATTACATCATTCATTGATTTTTTGAGTTGTTATTCTTTGTCAATTGATCCCTTGCTAGCTATCATCATTTTAGAACACCTTTGTAATGATGATAAAATAAGGGTAACACCAATTAAAATAAGAAAACCACTAATATTACCTAAGGGACCACTATATTAAAAGAGATGGATAACTTCAATAGATCCAGTCATAATTCAATTAGGAAAACAGCTAAAACACTAATTAAAATTACAAATTTTTTGTCTTCCACTTTTGAGTAAAAATTTGGATGTAAATTGTGAATTTAAGGTAAAACAATGAACAATTGAAGTGAAACATTAATAACAAACTACTATAGATATTGAATAGAGCCAGAGACAGGGATCTACGTAAAGGAATAAGACCAAAACTTGTTACTAAAAGTTTAGGTTAAATTGCTGGGACTAGGATGGTAGCTCACCCTAGTTCTGTAACTCTAAGAGAGGAAAGTGGGATTTTTTATATACAGGGAGATGCAATGGATCCACTATCAAAAGCTTGCATAAATTTTTTGGGAACAGGATGGTAGGTTGTCCCGATCCCTTTCTTTTCACTCCATAAAAATATTAAACTATTCATCATCGTCAACTTTATTAGAATCTTCATTCATAGCTTCTTGATCAATTTATTGCACACATAAAGAGAAGAGAAAGGGTTGTGGATAAGGTTTTTCCTAGAGTCAAACCCTGGTTTAAGAATTAACATTTAATTTGAAATGATAATTGTAATGAAAATAGAATTGAATTACAAGAAGATGATTTTCTTTTTAGGGAAAGGCTAGATCTAAAATTTAATTCTTGTAATTAAAATATATACCTTGATGAACCTTGCTTGAATCCTCACACAATTATTTTAGGATGTCATGTAGAATGTCTTCATTGAAGCTTGATCGTGCATGCCATCTTGAATGTTTGAACTTTACTTCACTTTTTCTTCAATGCTTGATGAATACTTGATTACTTTCTCACTTGAATTAAATTTTATAGAGTGTAATTCAACTTAGATTGGATAGCTTAGATTCAAAATGGAAGGGGTAGGCCTCCTTTTATACCTAAATATCTTAAAACTATTTAAATTTTTGGAGTAGGCCGACATAGGATCTAAATTCTTTCTCACTTGATGTGACTATTGTGATGACCAAATTTGGGTCCTAATTAGAGGACTAAGGCACTATGGAGCCATGGTCCTAAGCTAGGACCATGGTGCCCTAACGCCTTGGTCCTAAGAATAAGGAGTCAACTTTGGGGAAAAGATAGGAGAGAAGGTAAAACTATAGGTTTTCAAAAGGTGTGAGAATAATCAAGGTGAACATCAAGCATTGAAAGAAAAAACCTCTAGGTGAGGTCTAGGTGAGGATGAAATTGTATGTGAATACAATTTACAATGCTACATTTTTTCCTCACTTTAGTGACATTATGAGACTACACCCATGCTTATGGTAAATTTAGTCACATTAAAATACTTTCACCAAGATACCAAAGAGACAAGACACACCAAGCCTCTAGGGACTTTAGGATCTTACTACTCTAATATTGAGATAAAAGGGACAACACATGAAAGGGAAAGAAAGAGCATGACTATACTAGCCTAATAATATTTTCTTAGTATGAGTCATGAATAAGAAAAAAAAAAATTACAAAGAAACAGAATTAGTTTGTAAAGTAACTCGAATATTGAAAAAACATCATGGTGTGCGCAAAAAGTGTAACAATGAGCATAGTGTATGCCCCCATGTTTAAGCAAAATTACATACGCCTTATCATGAGAAAAAGATTTAAGCTAGCATGCATACAAAATATAAGCATGATATCATAATGGGGTGCGTTGAAGAAAGGAAAAATCAAAGGATAATGGTCACAAAGCATACAGGAAAAATCACATAAGGGATCAATTAAATCTAGGGTCAGTAATAAGCTTGCGATAAATAATGTATATCAAGAATAATTGTGTTGAATTGACCTCGTCTACTAAAGCTAGTGGAACTATGAACACAATGGAAGAAGACCACAAGAGATAGGAAATAAATGTCCTTTTTATTCAACATGGAAGAGATCAAAAAGAGATCTCAACACTTTGCATTTTCCCCAAGTGGACAACACAAGAGCATATTTATGAATAATAGCACATGTAGCACATATGAAAGAATTGAGATAGAAATAGATGAATGTCACAATGGATTCAACCTCTTTATTACCTTGTACTAATGGAGTAACAAGGGTCATCCAAAACTAACCTAACATAACACAAAAACATATCAAGTAGCACATCATGGGGTAAGCACATTGCAAATAAGTAAACACACAAAAGAGAATCCATGACATGAATAAAGCTTGTCAAGAAAATCATTTCCCTCCCACTCTTGCTCCACATCATCTAGGATGGTGGATAAGATGCAACAGGATCCACATCATGTAATGCCCCACCAATAAACCCTAAAGGAAACAACTACAAATACTCAAAAATAGTGCAAAATATTTGTTTTTTAAACAAGACAGAACACAAAAAAAATCAAATAACATTGCAATAGACGATGCACAAGAGAAATAATTAACTCAAACTCCTAAAGGGTTTCCCAGCGTGAATTACTTAATTAAACTAATCCTTACTAAAGATCAATTAATCCACTTAAGAAATATATTTATCCATTAGGAACTTAATTACACTAAACAATGATTGTTTCATATTTTGCATGAGATAACACTAATATTTTTATGCTTCATTCATGATAATACATTCAATTAAATTACAACAATAATTTTATTTAAAGATATAAATCCTACCATCTAAATCTTATCATAATATATTGTTTTTACACTGCAAGGATAACATAATATTACAATTGCAATTAATACACCAAGTCTTATAAAAATACATAATGACTACATCAAATTACAAGTGCCATGAAGGAATGCATATAACATATGATACATCTGACCACATAAGGGTCCAAGAGATAAAAATATGATACAAAAAGAGTAAGAAAGGTCAAACTAGTACAGCAAAATGAAGTGAATCCAAGAGACACATCAGGAGCACTTGTGAAGCTAATCCCTCACAAGAAAGAACAAAAAAAAGATGCAATGGAAAGTGGCACTAAAAGCTGACCATGTGGCCCAAAAAGGAACTGCCTCTCCGTGCTAGGAGATGGTAATAAGGCCCTCAGGATAGCCACAATAAGGCATCACATGGTCTAACATGTACACCGAGTATTCACATAAGGCATAAGCATACAAATAAAACTCCCACAAGAGTGCTCCAAGTAAATCGAACACATGACTACACACTAGTGAACATAAGGGGAGAGTGTCATCACATAGCTAGTATTGGTTATCTTGGTAGGCCTCACTTCATAGGCCCTAGCCCCCATCCTGGGTTATCTTGGTATCCTCTCCCGAACCCTCGATCCCCATCCATGACTCATGTGGACCCAATAAATCTTTCATGAAGACAAGGTAGTTGGTTTTCCATTCCAGGCCTTCCCATTGCATCTTGAGTCTATACTAGCACTCAACCATGAGTGGGGCACAATTAATCTTGATTAATGTTTGAAACCCAACCCCAGTTTATTAATGAAGTTATCACTTATTACTCAACTTCCAAGGGGTTATCCTAGTAGCCACTTTGGGCCCCCACCCCCACTTAGAAACCTCTCTTCCTTATGACAAGTTACACAACCTCCAAATAACTCCAAGGCAAACACAAAAGCTAACCAAACAAAGGGAGTTCAAGCCAAAATGAAGAAACATACTTGGTTATACAAACCCTGTACCAAAGTGTAATCAACTGGAGGTGTGATATAGACAAACTTGTCTATAAAGAAGACAAGACCACAATAGGGAATAAAACACATACAACAAAAATCAACACTTAACCACTTAACTTACATGACCATCTTTCATTCAACAACATACCAACATAAACACAATAATTACTCTTTTCAAATTGAACACACAAAATCCTCTAACTGAGTAAATATCCAAAAATGATTCACTTACACACTAAACATATATCCATTTTAAGGAATAATAAAGACAATTCAAGAATATAGTTAAAAATTATTATTATCTATTTAAAATTCTTTCAATTAATCAATTCTTCTCAGATAAGAAAATTTACAACAGGGAAAAATGCATGAAAAGGGTCTATGTCAACATATACCCAAATTGACTTGCACAATGACTTGATAAAGAATGCATACCCCACGCACAGTAAAATGTCCCCTTTAAATAAAATTAAACCATTAAGTTTCCAATCCAATAAATGACTAAAAACAAGTTTCATATTTGCAATATAATTTTCAATTAATGAAAGATGAATACAACAAAACATACTTGAAACAAAGTCATTATTTAATCCAAATATAGATGTTTTCCAACAAAAGTCACATTGACCCAATTTAACCCATGATTACTAATACAAACTTCATTTCCGAAAGTTTATTAAGATAATATCCAATCAATATTAACATTTAATTCATACTTTCTTAATACCAAATTTCACATATATATTTATTTTTCTGTTTAAAACTGATAATCATTTTAAGATTTTCACTACTCAATATATACCCACTTGTTAGAGCCAAAATGGATTCATACATATCTCAAATGAATAGCACGATTCCCAAAATCATCAAAAGTAACAAGACATAGCCTTTGGATTTAAAATCCATCAAAACCAACAAATCCCAGAAGCTAGAAACAGTGTAGTGCATACGAAAAGCAGATTGGTGCATTTGGGGTGCAGATTAGAGCATATGCCCCAAACATTAGTGCATCCACTCCAAAATTTAGCGCATCCAAGGCAAACATTAGCGCATAGGGGTTAGAAAGTAAAAATGAAATTTTAGGTAATTTACGACCGATAAGTGTGCCCAGATTTGACAAGAGGCACAATGGGAGTCTGGGATCGACCCAGAAGACACCCCTCACAAAGCCAAACTAGGGTTTTCATATAAACATTAAGCCCAAACATATAAAAGATAGAATGATAAAAAACACTACTTAGAACAGGGTAAATAATTTTCTTAAAAAAATTGAATGTTAATACATTCAATAATACGTATTCAATAATCTGAAACAATGATTCAGTTAAGAAAGTTTAAAGAAATCTTCAATTCATCTATTTGACAACCAATATCTTTACTTCCGAATTTGGAGAATCTAGAAACCCCCTTAACCTAATTTCTCAACTAAGAATGGAATGAATTGATCATAATTTCATTAAATTTAAATTGATAACCCCGAATACCTGGCAATTAAAATAATTTCTCAAACAATTATTTCTTTCGAACAGAAAGGGAAATGAAAGAAGAAACAATAACAGTCACACATTCTCAGATATTTAAACAAAATGAACAAAATAAAAGTTTAACAAACCAACCTTCCATTGCTTTCATTGAAAAAAACTTGGAGGAGAGCACCCGATTGTCCCAAAATACCAGAGCTTCCAGCAAGAATCCTCATTCCACCAGAGAGAGGAAAAAGTTTCCAGAGTGAAAAGGAACCCCTCTTTTGGGAAATTTTCCAAAATATAGCAATTTTCACCCAAAAAAATATCTACTAAAGCAAAAACCATTTATTTAAGAAAATTGAAAAATCTATTTTTATTAAAAACATTTACATGACCTATATTTAAAAATTCTTTTTTTTTAAAACAAAAATGCCATTAGATATTTTAATTACTACAAGTAAAAATTGACTTTCTTTCTTCTTCTTTTTTTAAAACAAATACTCCAGACATGTTATAAATTCCACTAATAAATTAACAATCAATTTAACTAAACAATTAAGAATAATTGATTATCTATTTAACCACAAAGGTGCTCTTAATAAGTTATTTCAATTTACCTTATAAACACAATTGACATAAAACAATACTAAAAGAATAAATAAAGTCACAAAATGCATAACACACAAAACTCAACTTAACCAAAATAGAGACATGACCCACATAACAATATCAAAAAAGTGGCCTACTTGGCGATTTGACAGGGTTGACAAAAGACTGGCAAAGCTCCCAAACATGTAAGGCTAGGGATGATATTTAGGACCTTAAAACCATCTCCTCCACTTCCATCAGGTTAATTAGGTACACTTAGACCTGTGGAGCCAGGTGGAGCTGGTACCTTGTACCTGCAATTCCTGCATCACCAAGCCATGCATACATATATATACAAACACGGTAAACACACTGGTGAAGGAGAATCATGACTTTCCATGTCTCACTGAATTGAGTGATGGGAAATCATCTCCTCGCACCCCATACACTTACCACACTACATGATGACATATACATAGTGCAACTCACATAGGAAGTAAATGTGTTAGTCCATTGTTAGTAACACATAAATAAAATTAACATTTCATTATTTCATCATTTCTAAAATATAATGCATAGGCAAAGTTAACATCTACTTAATCAAAGAAATAGTGCCTAATCAACATCTACTCCTCAATAAGCAATAATCCATAATCATATTCACCAAATCACACTCCAAATCATCATACATGTATAAAACATCACAATCATAATGAATGAACCACCCATGTAAGCCATAGAAAAAGTCAACCATGGTCAACAAGGTCAAAAAGGGTCTTATTAGGGTAGGGGTACTACATTCTCCCCCCTAGTGTTCCACACACTTCCCGAAATTACCAGGTTAATCACAACATACTTTCAAATTAAACTCTTAAATTTTGTCGTAATTAATATTTCATACTACTTCTAAGGTACGTAATGCATACAGATTAAATGAATAAAAGTTTAGGGTGCAAAATCACATCAACAAAAACACCAAACTCCTAAGGCAAGATACCACCTCATTCGAACGAGGATATGAATATAATTACCTAGATCCAACCAAATAATGTCTACTTAATTCAATTAGAAGTCATGTAGGCTTTTCAAATGCTCAATGAAACAATAATTCTGTAGATCGCTAATATTTATTTAAAATATCACAAGTCTACAGTAGGTTTATTAATGAAGTTATCACTTATTACTCAACTTCCAAGGGGTTATCTTGGGAGCCACTTTGGGCCTCGACCCCCACTTAGAAGCCACTCTTCCTTATGACAAGTTACAAAACCTCCAAAGAACTCCAAGGAAAACATAAAAGCTAACCAAACATAGGGAGTTCAAGCAAAATTGAATAAACATACTTGGTTATACAAACCCTGTACCAAGGTGTAACCAACTAGAGGTGTGATAAAGATAAACTGGTCTATTCACAAGACAAGACCAAAACAGGGAATAAAACATGTACAACCACAATCAACACTTAACTTGCATGATCGTCTTCCATTCAACAACATACAAACATAAACATAATAATTACTCTTTTCAAATTAAAAACCCAAAATCCTCCAATTGAGTAAATATCCAAAAATGATTCACTTACACACTAAACATATATCCATTTTAAGGAATAATAAAGACAATTTAAGAATATAATGAAAAACTATGATTATCTATTTAAAATTCTTTCAATTAATCAATTCCTCCTAGATAATAAAATTTACAAGTAAAAATACATGAAAAGGGTCTATGTCAACATATACCCAAATTGACTTGCATAATGACCTGATTAAGAATCCATACCCACAAACACAAGAAAATGTCCCCTTTAAATAAAATTAAACCATTAAGTTTCCAATCCAATAAATGACTAGAAATAGGTTTCATATTTGCAATATAATTTTTAATTAATCAAAAATGAATATAACAAAACATACTTGAAACAAAGTCATTATTTAATCCAAATATAGATCTTTTCCAACAAAAGCCATATTGACCAAATTTAACCCATGATTACTAATACAAACTTCATTTCCCAAAGTTTATTATGATAATATCCAATCAATATTAACATTTAGTTCATACTTTCTTAATTCCAAATTTCACACATATATATATTTTTTTCTTTAAAACCATAAAAACCTAGAAGCTAGAAATAGTTTAGCACATATGAAAAATAGATTGGCACATTTACGGTGCAAATTAGAGTATACACCCCAACCGTTAGCGCATCCAGCCCAAACTTTAGCACATCCAAGGAAAACATTAGTGTATAGGGGTTAGAAATTAAAAATGAAATTTTACATAATTTGCGATCAACGAGTGTGCCCAGATTCAGGTAGAGGCACAATCGGGGTTTGAGATCGACCTAGAAGACACTAAAAATCCATCATGAAGGGAAAATAGGTTTTTCATATAAACATTAAGCCCAAACATATAAAAAATAGATGGATTAAAAACACTACTCAAGACAGGGTAAATAATTTTGGTAAACAAATTGAATGTTAATACATTCAATAATATGCATTCAATAATCTGAAACAATGATTCAGATAAGAAAGTTAAAAGAAACCTTCAATTCATCTATTTCACAACCAATCTCTTTTCTTCCAAATTCGGAGAATCTGGAAACCCTCTTAACCCAATTTCTCAACTAGGAATGGAATGAACTGACTATAATTTCATTGGATTTAAATTGATAACCCCAAATACTTGGAAATTAAATGAATTTCTCAAACAATTATTTCTTTCAAATAGAAAGGGAAATGAAAGAACAAACAATAATAGTTACACATTCTCAGATATTTAAACAAAATGAACAAAATAAAAGTTTAACAATCCAACCTTCCATTGCTTTCCTAGAAGAAAAATTGGAGTAGAGCAGCCAATCATCCCTAAATACTAGAGCTTCTCGCAAGAACCCCCATTCCAACAGAGCGGAAAAAATTTCCAGAGTGTAAAGGAACCCCTCTTTTGGGAAATTTTCCAAAATATAAAGGAATTTTCACCCAAAAAAATATCTACCATGGCAAAAACCATTTATTTATGAAAATTAAAAATCTATTTTTATTAAAAACCTTTGCATGAACTATATTTAAAAATTCTTTTATTTTTTAAACATAAATGCCATTAGATATTTTAATTAATAAAAGTAAAAACTAAGTTTCTTTCTTCTTTTTGTTAAAACAAATACTCAAGACATGATATAAATTCCACTAATAAATCAACAATAAATTTAACTAAACAATTAAGAATAATTGATTATCTGTTTAACCACAAAAGTGCTCTCAATAAGTTATTGCTATTTTTTTTATAAACACAATTCACATAAAACAACACTAGAAAAATAAATAAAGTCACAAAATGCATAACATGCAAAACTCAACTTAACCAAAATAGAGACATGACCCACATACCAACATCAGAAAACTGGCCTACTTGGGGATTAGACAGGGTTGACCAAAGACTAACGACGCTCACAAACAAGCAAGGCTAGGGATGATATTTAGGACCTAAAAACCATCTCCTCCACTTCCATCAAGTTAATTAGGTGCACTCAAACCTATGGAACCAGGTGGAGTTGGTACCTTATACCTACAATTCCTGCATCACTGAACCATGCATACATATATATACAAACATGGTAAACACACCGGTAAAGGAGAATCATGACTTTCCGTGTCTCACTAAAGTGAGTGTCAGGAAATAATCTCTTCGCACCCCATACACTTACCACACAATATGATGACATATACATAGTGCAACTCACACAGGAAGTAATTGTGTTAGTTGATTGTTAGTAACATAAATAAAATTAATATTTCATCATTTTTAAAATACAATGGATAGGTAGAGTTAACATCTACTTACTCGAAGAAATAGTGCCTAATCAACATCTACTCCTCGAGAAGCAATAATTTATAATCATATTCACCAAATCACAATCCAAATAATCATACTTGGATAAAACATCACAATCATAATGAATCAACCACCCATGCAAGCCATAAAAAAGGTCAACCATGGTCAACGAGGTCAAAAAGGGTCTGATTAGGGTAGGGGTACTACATTCTCCCCCCTAGTGTTCCACTTACTCCTAGAAGTCACAAGGTTACGATGGAAAACAAGGACACCTAAATCATCACACTCACATAACACAACCTAGAATTTTAACTTAATTTAAGGAGAATGCAATCTACAAAATCAATATACTAATGTAGAGAAATCAACATCCCAAATCAACTATATTAACATAAACATTCCCTGACTTTCCTAAATCAATTAGTTAACCTTGAACAATCTTCCTTTTTTGTTCCTCAATTATGAAAATAAATGCGTTAAAAGGGTTACAGTAAGATGTGTCATCTTTAATTAACTAGGTTAAACATACTAACACCCTTATTCAACTTCTAGGAACCTCTATTCCAACATACATTCATACAAGAAAAGATCTTCGACATAAATCCTTATCCAGAAGTATACTTATCATATTGTACAAAGCATCATAACTTAGTCTATCCAAACATGAAAACATTTATTTTACATCAACAAGCATCATAAAAATGATATTTACCCATCTACTACAACATCCTAATTAAACACACTTCTCGACATTACTAGGTTAATCACAACATAATTTCAAATTAAATTTTAAAATTCTGTTGTAACTAATATTTCTTACTACCTCTAAGGTACATAATGCATACACATTAAATGAATAAAGGTTCAATGTGCAAAATCACATCAACAAAAACACAAGAACATCACTCCTAAGGCAAGATACTACCTCATTCGAACAAGGATATGAATATAATTACCTAGATCCAACCAACTAATGTCTACTTAATTTAATTAGAAGTCATGTAGGCTTTTCAAATACTCGATGAAATAATAAGTCTACAGATCACAATTAACTAGATCCAATTCACACTTCTTCCTACCACATCTTATAATTTGGATGATTACCAACCAATTTCATCAAAGAAAATACACTTATTTCCTTAACTAATCTCATAATTTATTTGGTTACCTCATTATGCCTAGAATCACTCTATGTGGTGTTCTCCCTTAACACACTATCGGAGGTTCAAGTGAACATGATAGATATAACACTAACACACAACTAGGCCTAGCTAATACAAACAATTAGAATGACCACTAGAAATCTCAAAAGAAAGTCATCCAAAATGATGATCGCCAAATATGGTGATAATTAAAGAAAGGTGCCGACAATTTAGAAAATCAACAAAATTGAGGACATGGCAAGTGCCAAATTTAAATAAAAGAAATGAGAATTTAGTGGTCATTCCATCATAAGAAATCTAAAAAGAAATTGGTAGCCGCAGAGCCAAAAAACACTAGTCAAAAGACAGTCAAAACACTGTTGCAATAAAAAAACATGAAACTAAGTGACCATTTTCAGCCACATCATAGGGAGTAACCACTACACAACACTAAGATCACACATCTCGAGTGCGTTAGAGAATAAATAATAGACATTAAGCCTATTAGACTAACTATTATACTTTCATACTATGCATTCTTTATACACATGCACATTTATATTCTTATGTAATTAGTCATATGTAAGTTGGGTTAAGATGCAACATTTCAAACATAAAGGATATACATTGAAAGCATAACTCTCATACCACATGATATCTCTATCACAAGTATCACCTTCCCAATATTATCATTAATCCATTTTACTAGAATTCCCAATTCGACTAAGGTATGGAAGTAACATCATTTCCATATTTAACTGACCAAACACAACATTCTTATAGTTCCTAACAATACTCAAAACTTTTGCAAAGCTAAGAATTTTATTTTTCAAAATAAAATGAAACCACAAAAGATTAATTTCCTATTCTCCATACACATTCTACATGCAGTGATGAGATTATCTTAATCAATACTTTTTCTACATCATGATCTAACATACACCTAAAACATTTGGACTACCTATAGAGTATGTGCAAAAAGTGTTCCATTTATTTGACATGATATACTAATAGGCAAAACCAAACACTTTGGCCTTCAATGCAAAATGAAACAAACATTCCTTAGTATATGCCTCATAATATTCATTTACAAACAATCAATTATTTCTATTTAATTTTCAATTACATAATTTAATAGAATTTATATGAATCTTTATAACTAGATAGATAGAAGAGGCAAATAATTTTTCATAGTCAATCAATTCACACATATGCACATAAACCAACAAGATCACACAAGTAGGACTTAAATTTCTCCCTATATGCCTATCACCTTTATTGTGTTATTTTTCATTTCACTGCCGATATATAAGAATGCAAATTGTCCTATCATGTTATTTCCTTATATTAAATATCCCACCAATGTCCTAATGATTAATAAAAACAATCTTTCCTTACATACTAACCTTCTAGCAAAACACTCATTACTCCTATTTGATAAAGATATATGATTAACTATGACCATTAATTGAATGTGAAATTATGAGTAGAACAAGGAAATTGAAATTACCAATTAACTAATATATGTTTATGCATGCACATCAAACACACTCTTCATTTATAAATCCTATTTATACAAAGTCATTTTGATATGCCAACTGCAATTATATTATTGTATTTTTCTTACAGGTCATTATTCGAGTTGGTCATATAAAACACACAATGAAATCTTTTAATGAAAACACATCCAATTCCCTCCTATGCCACAATAACCTAATCCTTTTACACATCCAAGATATCTTCTAATATTCAAGTACACATTAACCTCCCCAAGGTTCACATAAGGGTAACAGGAAAACACAACATTTGTTCGCAACAAGAATACATACACATCCATAAGTACACAAAATACAAATATTTTAATTTGTAGACAGGAGGAAGGAAGAAATACATATAATTCACAATGAATACGCACTAGATATTTTCTATACAAGTTCTTGAAATTACTACACTAAGTCCAATTACAGGTATAACACAAGCACACAATCATACTTTCAAACCTAAGACAATGCATTATCCAACCTAATAAGCTTATCTGAAGAGTAAAATATCAATTAAAAGGGTACATCCAATTATCTCTAAAAAAATAAGAGTATTAGTTGACCTAAACACTTTCATCAATAAGTAAGAGAAAGAACTAAATATACATGATACACTTGTTTAGGGTTCTCATAAAGAGTAAGAAAAAGAAGCAGACCATGAAACATCTAAGATCTTTACAATCCTATGCATTAATCACAAGAATATATCCAACGGACAAGCATTTAACAAAAAAAAAACTATATCCGCACACCAAACTAAGGGCACAAGTTATACCAGAGATCCCAGTGTTTGCAAACCTTGGCTCTGATACCAAGTGTAATTACCTGCTAAGAAACCCTAAAGGAAACAAATACAAACACTCCAAAATAGTACAAAATATATATTTTTTAAACAATACAAAACAAAAAAATGAATGAAATAACATTGCAATAGAAGATGCACAAGTGGAAGACTTAACTCAAACTCCTAAAGGGTTTCCCAATGTGAATTACTTAATTAAACTAATCCTTACTTAAGATCAATTAATCCACTTAAGAAATATATTTATCCATTAGGAATTTAATTACACTAAACAATGATTGTTTCATACTTTGCATGAGATAACACTAACACTTCTATGCTTCATTCATGATAATACACTCAATTATATTACAAAATTAATTTTATTTAAAGATATAAATCCTAACATCTAATTCTCATCATAATACATTGTTTTTACACTGCAAGGATAACATAATATTACAATTACACTTAATACACCAACTCTCATAAAAATACATAATGAGTACATCAAATTATAACTGCCATCAAGGAATACATAGAACATATGATACATTCAAGGGTCCAAGAGATAGAAATATGATCCAAGAAGAATAAGAAAGGTCCAACTGGTACAATGGAATGAAGTGAATCCAAGAGACACATCTGGAGCACCTGCTAAGCTAATCCCTCGCGAGAAAGAACAAACAAAATACCTAATGGAAAGTGGCACTACCACTCAACCATGTGGCCCAAAAAGGAACCACCCCTCCATGCTAGGAGATAGTAATAAGGCCCTCAAGCAAGGCACAATAAGGCATCACATGGTATAAAATGTACACCAGGTACTCACATAAGGAATAAGCATATAAATAAGACTCCCACAAGAGTGCTCCAAGTAAGTCCAACAGGTGACTACACACTAGTGAACATAAGGGAAGATTGTCATTGCATATCTGATATGGGTTATCTTGGTAGGCCTCCATAGGCCTCGACTCCCATCATGGGTTATCTTGGTTGACTCTCTTGAACCTCTAGCCTCCATCCATGAGTCATGCGGACCTAAGAAAAGTTTCATGAAGACAAGGTAGGTGGTTTTCCATTCCAGGCCTTCCCACTGCATCCTGAGTCTGTACTATCCCTCAACCATGAGCGGGGAACAACTAATCTTGATTAATATTTGAAACCTAACCCCAATTTATTTTTTATGTTATCACTTATTACTCAACTTCCAAGGGGTTATCCTGGTAGCCACTTTGGGCCCCAACCCACACATAGAAGCCACTCTTCCTTATGACACTCCACAACCTCCAAAGATCTTCAAGGAAAACACAAAAGCCAACCAAACATAGGGAGTTCAAGCAAAACTAAAGAAACATACTTGGTTATACAAACCCTCTAACAAGGTTAAACCAAGGGGAAGTGTGATACAGACAAAATGGTATATTTACAAGACAAGACCACAATAGGGAATAAAATAAGTACAACCACAATCAACACTTAACCACTTAACTTGCATGATGGTCTCACATTCAACAACATACCAACATAAACACAATAATCACCCCTTTCAAATTAAACTCCCAAAACCCTCCAACTGAATAAATATCCAAAAAGGATTCACTTGCACACTAAACATATATCCATTTTAAAGAATAATAAAGACAATTCAAGAATATAATTAAAAAATATTATTATCTATTTGTAATTCTTTCAAGTAATGAATTCCTCCTAGATAAGAAAATTTAAAACACGGAAAAATGCATGAAAAGGGTCTAAGTCAACATATACCCAAATTGACTTGCACAATGACTTGACTAAGAATTCATACCTACACACATAAGAAAATATCCTCTTTAAATAAAATTAAACCATTAAGTTTCCAATCCAATAAATGACTAAAAACAAGTTTCATATTTGCAATATAATTTTTAATTAATAAAAAATGAATACAAAAATACATACTTGAAACAAAGTCATTATTTAATCCAAATATATATCTTTTCCAACAAAAGCCATATTGACCAAATTTAACCCATGATTACTAATAAGAACTTCATTTCGCAAAGTTTATTACGATAATATCCAATCAATATTAATATTTAATTCATACCTTCTAATTTCCAAATTTCACATATATATTTATTTTTTTGTTTAAAATTGATAATCATTTTAAGAAACAAAATTTTACCTATCAACATATACCCACTTGCCGAAGCCAAAATGGATTCATACATATATCAAATGAATAGCGTTCTGCCCAAAATCATCAAAAGTAACAAGAAATAGCCTTTGGAGTTAAAATCCATCAAAACCAACAAAACCCAAAAGCTAGAAATAGTTTAGCGCATACGAAAACCAGATTGGTGCATTAAGGGTGCAGATTAGACCATACACCCCAAACATTAGCACATAGGGGTTAGAAAGTAAAAATAAAATTTTAGGTAATTTACGACTGACACGTGTGCTTAGATTTGGATAGAGGCACAAGCGGGGTCTGAGATCGACCCAAAAGACACTAAAATCAAACACAAAGGCAAAATAGGGTTTGCATATAAATATTAAGCTCAAACATCTATAAGAATAGTAGGATAAAAATCACAAATCAGAATAGGGTAAATAATTTTGGCAAACAAATTGAATGTTAATACATTCAATAATATGCATTCAATAATCTAAAACAATGATTCAGATAAGAAATTTTAAAGAAATCTTCAATTCATCTATTTCACAAACAATGTCTTTTCTTCCAAATTTGGAGAATCTTGAAACCCCTTAACCAAATTTATCAACTATGAAAGGAATGAACTAATCACAATTTCATTAAATTTAAATTGATAACCCTGAATACCCAGCAATTAAAAGAAATTCTGAATCAATTATTTCTTTCAAATAGAAAGGGAAATGAATGAAGAAAAACTAATGGTCACACATTCTCAGATATTTAAACAAAATAAATAAAACAAAAGTTTAACAATCCAACCTTCCATTGCTTTCCTGGAAGAAAAATTGGAGGAGAGCATCCAATCCTTCCAAAATACAAGAGCTTCCAGCAAGAACCCCCATTCCAACAAAGAGAGGAAAAATTTTCCAAAGTGAAAAGGAATCCCTCTTTTGGAAAATTTTTCAAAATATAAAGGAATTTTCACCCAAAAAAATATCTACTAGGGCAAAAACCATTTATTTAAGAAAATTGAAAATCCATTTTTTTAAAAACATTTACATGACTTATATTTAAAATTTCTTTTTTTCTAAACACAAAAGCCAATAGATATTTTAATTACTAAAACAAAAATTTGACTCTCTTTTTTTAAAAAATAAAAATAAATACTCAACACATGACATCAATTCCTCTAATAAAATAACACTCAATTTAACTAAACAAATAAGAATAGTTGATTATCTATTTAACCATTAAAATGCTCTTAATAATTTATCCCTATTTAATTTATAAACGCAATTCACATAAAACAACAATAGAAGAATAAATAAAGTCACAAAATGCATAACATGCAAAACTCAACTTAACCAAAATAGAGACATGACCCACATACCAACATCAGAAAAGTGGCCTACTTGGCGATCCGACAGGGTTGACAAAAGAATGACAATACTCACAAACGAGCAAGGTTAGGGATGACATTTAGGACCTTAAAACCATCTCCTCCACTTCCATCAGGTTAATTAGGTACACTCAGACCTGTGGGTGTAGGTGGAGTCGGTACCTTGTACCTACAATTCCTGCATCATCGAAGCATGCATACATATATATACAAACATGATAAACACACTAGTGAAGGAGAATTGTGACTTTCTGTGTCTCACTGATATGAGTGATGTGAAATCGTCTCCTTGCACCCCATACACTTACCACACAACATGATGGCATATACATAGTGAAACTCATACAGTAAGTAAATGTGTTAGTCCATCGTTAGTAACACATAAACAAAATTAACATTTCATCATTTCTAAAATACAATGTATAGGCAAGGTTAACATCTACTTACTCGAAGAAATAGTGCATAATCAACATCTACTCCTCAATAAGAAATAATGCATAATCATATTTACCAAATCACACTCCAAAGCGTCATGCTTGGATAAAACATCATTATCATAATGAATCAACCACCCACATAAGCCATAGAAAAAGTCAACCATGGTCAACAAGGTCAAAAAGGGTCTGATTCCAAATAAGGACCATACTATAATGATGAATCACTCTTTTTGTTACTAGGAGCTAGGGTTAATGGTTTTGAAAAATGTAAAGATAACTCGGGATTAATCTCAACAAGCTCATACATGTCATCAAAATCATCAGGATCAACATTTTTATCATAAACAACATTATCATTATCATCCATATCATCATCTAAATTATTAATAATAGGATCTTTAATCTACAAAAATAAGTTGAATCATCATTTTTCTTAAGCATTTTTAATTTGAGTTGAATTCCCTCCCTATGGCAAGGTGAAGGCTAAACAAATGGGACCAAGTGAACATTTTGTGTCTTCGAGGAGGAAATGGTTTGGAAAGAAATTTTACGAGACTTAGCTTGGTCTCTTTGTTGAAATTCTCTTGCAAAATGATTGCTTTTAATTTTAGTCAAGACTTGTGAAGGTTGAGGATTTATTTGATTATTTCCTTCCCTTATAGGGGAGGAACATAAGAAACCCCAATATGTTGAGAGATAGAAGATGATTCAAAGCACTTTCCTTAGGAGGATGTAGTAGGTAGGGCTATGGTATATATAGGAGGAATAAAAGGAGTAGAAAGAATACCATGTCCATTATGAGGAGGAGGAACATCCATGGGTGTAAGGTCTCTAGGTTTACTCAAGTCCATTATCATCTCATTTTTTTTGTTTTTGGTAAGATAAGAAAAGGCCAACATTTCGAGGATTTAAGGGCTCAGGTTGTTTAGGCTAAAAGTAATCAAAAGTGAAATTTCTATTCTTCGCTATGGATTGGTAAAGGCTATGCTTAATCAGTATAATAGTGCCATAATGAGGAAATTTCAAACATTTATGGAATATAGAAGGGATATATTTCATGGAAGAGAGCCAAGAATGTCCCAACTTCATACGAAATTGATCCAGTGTAGTAATAATATTAAAGGTGACATCTAAGAACTTAAAACCAACCTCAACGGGAAGAGTAATGGAACCAATAACAGGACAAGAAAAACCATCATACACCTTAAGCATAACATCAAATTTATCATATGTTACTTGATGCAATTGTTGAGTATAAAGATGGTCTTTAGTAATCATGCATTCACCATACATACTGGATCAATGAGAACCCCTTGTGAGAGTTTTCCTTTGATCTTGGTAGTAATATATAATGGGCCATCAAGTGCAACAATAGCTTTACTAGGATCAAAGTTAACGTACAATTCTTTTTGTAGGTTTATATTTTTCAACTAGGTGCACAAAATTATCAAATTATATACCAAGGTCATTATGAGAAAGAGGAAGTGACTCAGACTCAACAAAATTAGTAGAATGAGAAGGTAATATATTGGTGAAGATTTGGAGGTTTTGGTTAGGAGGAGCTATAAACTTATTTCCCTTGTCATTAACATTAGCTACATATACAATATTGTTATCAATAAATTCTCGAGTCTTATTTATCAACTAGTAACATTTCTCAAGATCATGACTAGGTTGACAGTGATATTGACAAAAATCTTTAGGATCATATAATGTTGGAAATGGTTTAGAATGGTCAATTGGATTGATGGGAGGAAGCTCCAACAATTTAGCATTCATCAACCTCAACATTATACTATAGAAAGCCTCATTAAGAGGTGTTAATTATTTTATAAAGTATTTAGAGAAAAGGGCTACACCTGGTGTCATGGCTACCACTTGAGTATTGTGATTGTCATTTATCTTGATGAAACCTTTGTTGTGTTTGAACTTCATAAATAATTGTTGGGTGATCTCATTCTTATCAGTTAGAGCCATTGAAGAGGATGATTCAAATTGACTCACTTAAAGTCAATAATAATCAAGCAACACACAAAATTAAGTAAAAGAAGTAAACTTCAAAAAAAAAAACTTATCTCTTATATCCTATTGGAACCTACAAAATAATAAGATTCCCAAGAGATAATCATGTCTTGAATTATTTTCCCACTATTTTCCTAAATGCAATTATATCCAAGCACAAGTTGAGTCACATGTAAGATGGTTAAATGTGTTTTCTAGCCTAAAATCCTAGAACATAATATAAAAATCCCTCTACATAAATCAACCTTGAAATATAAATAGACCTTATGAAAAAATTCATATTCTTAGTAAAATCCCTTATCCATCAACTAATACATTATTACCATACTTAATTTCTCTAGAAATGCCCATTTATCATCTTATAGAGTCACCCTAAACTAAAGTCCTCAGTTATCTCAATTTTGTGGGATCATGTCTCTATTATACCAAGCATCCTATGAAACAACGAAGACAGAAATAAAGTGAATTAAGTTTTTCTATTTCACAAGACCAATGCCATCTTATACCAAGCACTCAGTGAAACAACGAAAAGGGACATGAAGCACATTAAATATCACTATTTTGCCAAACTCAAATCTCATTAATTTGAGAATCCTATGAAATGCTAAAGAAGGAAACAAGGTCTACATGGATTATGCTATTTCATGAGACTCACGCCATCATGTTAGGCAGCCCATGAAACAATTATTGAGGTTGTGACATCGCTATTTTGTAGTTCCCACAATGTATTGTATTTGGCAGTCTATGAAATGGCGATAGAGGTGACAAGTTTACAAAGTGTGTCACTATTTCACTAAAAGGAATGCTAAGGACTTTAGAAGGTCGTGATATAACAATAAACCAATAAGATATCTCTATATCATAGGAGGTACATGGATAACATAAAATTATATTATGATATAGTGATAACAAAGTAAAATGGTTTTGCTATATTGTGAAAAGTTGACATAAAAGAAAAGGAGGTGTAGAAACATAATGATAAGTGTGTCACTATTTTGCAATGATAAAGTAGGATTAATAAAACTTGTTTGCGATATGGTGAAAACAGTGAGCCAAGAAAAGTTGGTTATGATGTCAGTATTATTTTGAAAAGAGAGACTAAGTTATATATGGGACAAAGGAATTAAATGCATATTATTAGCTCAATTTTTTCATTCCAAGCTAGAGAAATTGTGCAAGCTACACTCTGTAATGAGAAGTAATGAGCAGGAAGGACATGCGATAATTACAAGTACTCGATCACTTTCTCAATCTACCATATTTGCATAATCATTTGAATTTGCATTAAAATGCCTAAGAGAAAAGAAGATATTGGAGAAGGGTAAATCTTTAAGAGTACAAAAAAGGAACCTAGGGTTTGAATCTAGCCAAAAGATCTCTACAGAAGTCACTATTAGATGTGTTGCCCAGCTCGGCAAACACAAGAGTGAAAACCATGTTCAAGGATAAAATGGAGGGCTGTAGAGATTCTTTAATTCCTATTTTACGAAGGGACTTCTTTTAGTATTTCTATAAGAATAAGGATGGAAAAATTGCTTTGTCGAATCCCTAGACTTATAATGTTGCAAAATTTATTGTATCGAATGTTTTCATGGATATTGAATTAATTCAGCTATTGGAAAACAATTACCACCCTGTCACTAGAGTTGTTAGAATTCCAAATGGGAACCCTCTGCTCGTAATTAAAAAATCTACTATTGTTGACTATTTTATGCTTAACAAACAAGCCCTCACCAAAGTTGATCTTGACAAGTTTGAGATGGACTATAATTGGTTGCATAAGACATTCCATAAGGATGAACTTGCATCCTATAGGAGAACGGGCAATAACAATGAGCCTTTGATAATACAAAGTAGTGAGCCCTTCTTGGTTGAAGATTTCCTTGGATACTTTTAGAAAACTTACTTTGCCTTATGTCAGATACTAAGACAAAATGCCAAAACTAAGATGCTTGTATCAATAATGTACATGGCAATGAGGAAATAAAATTCTGAGGTGAACCTCAAATTTGATTTTACCTCTAAGATTGAGAAGAAGATACATGAGCAGTTGATGCCTTGAAAGGAGAAAAAATGCACTGACTTCCATCACTACTCATTATTGTGTTATTTGATCTTGTTTCAAACTAAGCAAGATTTTCTTTAAAGATTAAAATTGGGAGTAATAGATGAGAATGGAAATAGATTACTAGTATAGTTCTAGTGTTATTTATCGGATTAAAGGTGCAGAGATGCAAACTAAAAGGTCTTCCATGACTCTTTCGTTGTCAGTATCTCTGGTGTGTTTAACCACTTGGTTAAGAGATTATCACCTAACATAATGAGGGTGTTGAGGCCATTGGTCTATCATCCTAAGAAGGGTCATACTCATAATTTTGCATATTGGTTCTATATGGGTGAAAATACCATCATTTGGGTATATGGATACCCTTAAACACCTCATTTATTGCCCACGTTTGTATCAGAACTATTTTCTTTCCTAGAATTTGTATGGAAAATGTTCTAGCTAGAGAAAGAAGTGATTGCACCAAGGAGAAAAGGGGCATTCATGCCTTGCCTTTTTAAATTTGCAGGGTTTTCCATTGGTTTAAATATGTTAGAAAGAGTGCAAAATTATTTTAAAAACTAATTATTTGTTAAAGTCTAGTAAAGAAAGAATTTGTGATCCTGAGATTCACATTGGTTCTATTGTTAAGTCAGTTTTACATGACGTACTGATAGAAGAGGATATAGTTAGAAACTGTACCTCTTTTGGAGACATCATGCAAAGGAGGAAAAAAATGGCATATTGTAGTAAAGATAGAATAAGAAAAGAAGAAAATGGATCCTAGTTTTCCTGGATTCTATAATGAAGAAGTTGGTAAATTAAAGAGAATTGAGTTGTGTTTAATTAACGTTGTGAAAATATAAGGTAGATCAATAGAGGGTGGATACCCACCAAAACAAGCCCTTGTTCCACCAAAGAAACACCAAGGGGTTATCATACATGGTCTATCATATGATGAGTCTAAAGAGGAGGTTTCTCCTATCTCCCCTCCTGCCAAAAAGGAAAGGATAAATGATCATGACCCCCTTATAACTTATCAGAAATTAGAAGGGGAGGTTAACACAGATGAAGCTGCTAGTGCATTAAGAGATTTAAGAGGAGATGAGATGGTATAATAGTGACAGATTAACCCACCAAATTTTGAAGAAGAGATACATGGATATGAAGCTCAAGTAATGGAAGGAGATGATCCTATTAGCAATGTTGAGGAGAGGGCTGCAATTTCAATGAGGTTCCTGGATGATGATGAATTGATCCATACTCCACAATTCAAAGATGTATGGCTTAAGATAAAAATGAAGGAATTTGAGGAAAGAAAGAAAATAAACCTCATGGGCATGGATGAGTCCAAGCATAAGGAAATCATTACTCAAAATTTTTGAGAAGTCAAATTTGATGATATACATGTTACTCTTGAAGCGGCTAGAGAAAATTTGTTTTGAAAATCAATATATTAATTATGCAAGGAATAACAATGAAGAAAATTTTCCTATTAGACCAGGTATGACAGTAGGAAGACCATATGATAGTTGCAAAATTTAATTATGATGAAAGGGTCAATGGTACAGGGTACAACCCTAAGATAAGATTGAGATATTAATAGTATGAATAGGTTCCAAAGCACCAATAAGTCAAAGCTTGTAGATTTGGTGAAATAAGAAAAAAGAATACCAATCTTGAATACCATAAAAGATACCTCCCCATTGGAGGCTGCCACTTTGACATTGCACACAACCATGTTCACTAGAGATGTTGTAAAACATATGCAGCAAAAAGTTATTGAACTTGAATGTGTTCAGAAGGAGATGACTAATGAAATCAATAAATTATATGTTGAAAAGGGCATGTGGCAGGAAAAGGTAAAAAAGCAAGTTGATAACTAGAATAAGGCCATTGTTTTACACAAGCATTCTCCTCCTATGCCAATAGGTTGCACTAAGGACAACTAGGATTGGGAAGAAGAAAAGAAGAAATATGAAAAGGAAATTCATGATTTGAAGGCAATTAATGAAGAGATTCTACAAAATAATACCTAAACATATGTATATCAATTTTGAATAGATATTGGCTCATAAAGAGAAACTTGTATTTGAAAAGTTGGAAGATGTTTATTAAATTTATAAGGATCTTTTAAAAATGATAGAAACATTCATAAAAAACATGCATAAGTTGGACACCTTTCCAAAGAGATGGAAACCAGCCCAACACACCTTGATTAACTAATGTAGGGTCACACAAAGGGACCCAAATGCTCCTCTAGTAGTAAAAGAAACTAAAAAAATAATAGCAAAGATCATTGAGGAGCTTCAGTGTATTCAAGGTGAAGAATGAAAGGTAAAGGCTAAGATCGACTCCTTTCAAACTTTCTAGCATTGGACTATACCATCTATAATAGGTAAAGATAAACATATTAAACATTTCAATGACTGGAAAAGTGAGTATTGCCAAATGGTTCCAAGAATCATATCTCACACGAAGGAACAAAAGGATACAAGTGTTTAAGGGTTCAATTTGTTTATGGATAGAATTATAAACCTAGACATTAGACATTCAAAATTCATCACTGAGGTTAGGGCTATGACAAACAAGAAGGGGAAGGAACACCTCATTAACTTAGCTATAGTGAAGAGTTATAAATGTGCTAGTGATTCTAAGATTTATCAATGGGAGAATAAGTACCTAAAGGTTTTAGAAGATTAAGGTCAAAGAAGATTCAGTCGGTGAATGAAAAGGCTGCCCAACTAAAAGCAGAACCTTGCCAGACCCATTGGTCATGGGTTGCTACTCACATTATTATGACAACAGGCTCACTTACATTCACTAGCCATAATTATCTTTATTATTATATTTCATCTCTTTTATGTTATCGCATTTGCTAATGCAAGGATCCAATTTTTTTATCTAAAACTTTTAGTTATATGAAATTAGTTATGAAAAGGTTCCTTGTAAATGGTTTGAATCTTGTTGCTTCTCCCCATTTTTATATAAGGGAGAAACCAAGACCGAAACAGATAGCAAATAGAGAGAAAAAAAATTAAAAAATAGGAGAATACTGCACAAATTTTGTACTTCATTTCAGTGGTGAAATTCAATATAAGGATCTAAATTTTTTGGCTCGGTTATTTATGCTACACATTGCTACTACTAGGATATATTTTTGTCATTGATGTCAACATATTCCTACTTTGGTGATTGCAGATTGGTTCATTGGGATTATGGTTTAGTGTATGGAGTATTTATTGTATCATTATGTCCTTCTATTCTTGTGTTGGTGATTTGGGAAGATTAAATTGATCATATCAGATGATCCAGTTTTGCAGTTTGTTTATCTAATTAGTGCTTTGCAGAGTTCAATATTTTCTCTAGTATATTTCGATGTGATCAGATCCTGATCTAGGATTTGGGGATATTGTTTGGGATGGTCTTTTGTATCTTCACTTAAGATGGTTTGTGATTTGGTGTTTCACAAGTTATCTTTGTTTGTGAGTTCTAGATGTTGACAGATGAAGATTTGATGTGGTGTTGGTGCTGCTATTTCTGATGATTCTAAAATTCTTGTTGGTGTTTCCTAATTATTTCCTATTTGTGTTGATGATTCACATTGATTGTTGTGCAAATTTTTGGTGATTTTGTTGAACTCATGATGTTCTTCGTGTTATGCAGTTTTCCTGGTGGTGTAGTGTGTTGCTGCTGATCTTGGCCTGATTTCGGATGGTGTTGCATGTTTGAGCATTTGATTTAGGTCCATTTTATGTCATGTAAATAATTATATTGGTATGTTTGTCAATCTTTGTATCATGTGATGTAATTTTGTAATTGTGAGTTGAGGGTTTAGCCGACCTTGTTCTCAAGGTTGATGAATTGTATAAATAGGTTATATTTTCATGTCATTTCGGTATCAAGGTTGTGTCTACATTATTATAGAGTTTTTTATGTATGAACAAGGATCCATGTTTAAATGTAGTGCATTGAGGATAGATTGGTGTTGCAGAGGGGATGATTATGCTTAACCGGAACTATCATTAGGCATTTGGAGATGTTATTACTGCAGTTCATTCCTACTAGATTGTAGTCTAAATCTTGTTGTAAGTTAGTGAGACTTCCCTAAGGGTTGTAGCCTTATAGGTCATTATCTTTTAAGTAGTGATCTCTACGAAGTGTTCTTGAATGCATGTGCATTCCCCATTGCAATATTTTCACATGCTACTATTAGGATAGCCAGTGAACAACTGACAGGGGGGTGAATCCTTTAACTAGATTAAGTACTGGTAAAATAGAAACAAATACTGGTAAGCAATTAAACTTAACAATGAAACAAATAATCAACACAATGTAGCCATTCCACATAACACCATGAATTGTACGTGGAAAACCCAGAAAGAGAAAAGCCATGGTGGGAAGCCTACCCATAGTCAGATGATACTTTTGCAGAAATTATGTGATACAATGAGGGGACTACACATACAGGAAGGCACACTACATAGAGCATACTTCTCATTACAAAAGAGTCTCATTGAGTACAGAGAGGTTATAACCACCTCAAGATAAATGGACAACAATACAGAATAATGAATTGCCAGAGATAGCATCTACCATGCCTAATTACAATCCCAGTTAAGCTCAATACTAGAGGCCTTTGATGTTTTCCTTAATCCCAATTCAATCACCTATGATTGAACAAATATCCTTCGCATATGATATTGAATTTCAAGACCACGACATGTATTCCATGTTCCCATACCATGATCTACAATGAGATCTTACATCTTTTTATACCAACCCTAAGGCCTAAACCAATTAGGTCGGCCACCTAAAAGATATTACAAAAAGATAAATTCATATTATAATGATATACCATGTCATCTTAAGACAAAATAAATAATAACCAATCCATATAACATCTCGAAACATCCTAGTAATGTGTACAGTACATGTTAACATGATACCAGTCCATAACCTAGATAAGGTAGCACACCTATTCTGGGTCCACCACACCAAAGCAATGTCTTCAAGCAGTTGAAGCATGAACAAAGAACATCTTTAGTATCCTAAAATCCATCTAGAAGCCACACCAACACCACTTGTGCATCTTGTCAAGATTTCTCAGTGAAAGCTCTACTGGTTAAACCTTAAACCATTGTCGGTAAGGGTTTACAAGAGTGTATGATAGCATCCAATTACCAAGTCAATTCCAACTGACCAAAACATGCTCCAGAAGCATGTAACACATGAAATCAAACATACTCCATTGATCCAAACATGTCAGAAGTGTCCAACAGATAGTCTCTTCTGCCGGTAACACTAGATCTTCTACTGGTAACCAAAACCTGTCTTCCGGTAACCAATCATAACAAATAGTGTTGACATCAATGACAAAACATCAATGCAACACATAATCAATTCATCCATAATGCCAACAATCTCCCCCTTTGGAATTGATGGTGACACTAGATGTGAAAAACATCTAAGTACTAAGAAATGACAAACAAGTCTCCCCCTATGGAATACAACCAACAATCTCCTAAATATCAATAACTCTCCCCCTGTTAATGATATCTTTGTAAGGTTTTAAATTTATTTTTCATATCACTATCTCTCCCCCTTTGACATCAATGCTAGAAATCTGACAAAAATATCAAAGCAAGAATATAAACCTCTAAATCTTAAAGATGACTACTCCCCCTGAGTAGTAGCACCACTCATTAGTGCCAAAATGAATAATATCTCTGATAATGCATGTTAGACTAATGACAAACTACATCAATCAAGTCTCTACCAGAGGGGTAGAAACCCCTAACCTATGTCTCAAATACTCAAATGATTCCTTAGACAATAGTTTAGTGAATATATTTGCAATATGTTCTTTAGTGTTCACATAAACCAATTTGACTTCCTTTCCTTCTACCTTGTCCTTCATAAAGTTATACTTTATTGATATATGCTTAGTCTTAGAGTGAAATACTGGACTCTTAGACATGTCAATAGCTGCAGAGTTATCACAGTAGATAACTACCAGTTCACTACAATTTACCCTGATATCCTTCAAAATTTGCTTCATCCACAAGACTTGAGTGCAATTAGTTGCTACTATAACTTACTCAACTTCTGCAGTAGATAAAAAAATGCATGACTATTTTATGTTGATCCATGAAACCAGTTTCTTTCCAAAAAGGAAAGCTCCACCAGAAGTTATCTTCCTATCATCAATATCTCCTGCCCAATCTAAGTCAATATATGCATATAAAGTGAAATCATCATTTTTAGAATACCATAAGCCATATTTTGTTGTTCCTTGCAAATACTAGAATATCCTCTTTACTACACATTCATGATTTTCTCTAGGATTACTTTGATATCTTGAAATAATACTTAGTGCATTCATAATATCCAGTCTAGTCTGAGTTAGATATAAGAGACCACCAATCATAGACTTATACCTTGTCAAATTTACCGGTGTAGAAGTATCCTTGATAGATAATTTCTCACTTGTCACCATAGGAGTACTTACCAGTTTGGAATTATCCATACAAAACATCTTCAACAATTCCCCTAGATACTTAGTTTGACAAATAAAAATGCCTTTGTCAATTTGAGTAATCTACAAACCTAAGAAAATTTTCATCTCACCAATCATGGACATTTCAAATTCATTCTTCATATTATTAGAAAATTCTATGCACAATTTATCTTCTCCTCCAAAAAATGATATCATCAACAAATAATTCAATAATTAGAATATCATCATCAATGATCTTATAATATAAGTTACTATCACCACTGCCTTTAGTAAAACCAAGCTTCAAAAGATATTTATCCAACCTTGCATAACAAGCTCTAGGAGCTTGTTTCAATCCATATAAAGCCTTCTTCAATCTGCAAACCATATCTTTATCATCTATCAGTGAAAATCCATCAGGTTGCTCAATGTATACTTCTTCCTTAGTTCACCATTCAAAAGTACACATTTAACATCCATTTGATAAACCGTATAGTTCTTATAAGCTGCATAGGCAAGAAATAGTCTAACGACTTCAATTCTAGCTACAAGTGCAAATGTCTCACCATAATCAATTCCTTCCATTTGAGAATATCCTTTACAAACCAATCTAGCCTTGTTTCTTACAACTTGACCATCCTCCTTCAGTTTATTCCTAAAAACCCATTTAGTTCCAATAACATTTTTATTTTTAGGCCGGGGAAATAAAGACCAAGTCTCATTCTTCTCTATGTGATCTAATTCATCTTCCATATCTTTTAACCAATGTTTATCTTTACAAGCTTCAATAGAAAATGTTGGTTCAGTTTGAGAAATAAGACATACCTCTACATGCGCTAGTCTTCTTCTTGTCATAACTCTCTTGTTCCAATCTCCAATGATTTGATCTTTAGAATGATTTAATCTTACATACCTTGGTGTCTTCTGAACTTTAGGTTCACTATTGGCATATGCACAATCCAATGAGACATTGTATGTGATTAAAGTTTTTGTCATTGATGGCAACCTTGCAATCCTATGGCACCGGCAAAGACATTTTATTGGCATCAGCAAATCACACTCCACACTGGCACTCAGGACACCGACACCGACATAGAGGCCAACAAGATTTTTGTTATATTACATTTTTTTATTATTGTAAAAATGTGTAAGCCGACTTGGCAAATTGTAAAATGACTCTTTTATATAAAAGAGATCATTGTAGACATTTTGTAATGAGATGTAGAAGCATTAAGGAAAATATTAGGCAGACCTAATGTGCGAAATATAGGTCAAGGGGTATATGTAAAGAATAGAGCAGGAACCGGTACTGAATCAGGCATTGAAGATGCTATTGTAAAGAAGTACAAGATATTGGATTTGTAAAATCCTTATTGTAAGTCAGTAAAACTACCCATTGAGTATTGAGCTCTAGGCAGTTGGCTTTCCTACGTGTGTAGGCCCCTATTGTAAGTAATATTCTCTTATTGGCCAGTGAGTGAATATTGTATGTCACAAATCCCACCGAGGTTTTTCCCACATTGGGTTTCCTCATTAACATCTTGTGTTATGGTGTGCTTTTCATGTGGATGTACTTGATTTTGTTTATTGCATTATTTCTTTTATACCTGTACACTATTATATTATGTTCTGCATGCTTTAAGTTAGGAAATTCTAATCACCGATTAGATACTGATTCACCCCCCCCTCTTAGTATCTATGGGACCCCTAACAATTGGTATCTGAGCTTGGTCCTCTATTTTTAGAAGCCTAACATCTTAAGGAAGATCTTGACACCAGTAAAGATGGAAAATCTGATGAAGCAACTTGAAGGAGCTCTTATAGAATATGATGCAGAAAAATTGGAAAATATCAAATTAGAAGATGATTTAAGGGCAGCTCAGGATATCATTCAGGCACTTCAAGAAAATTTTACTATTGCAAGAAATAAGAGAAGAGAACTTTGTGAAAAATTATAAAATGAGAATGATGAAAAGGAATCACTTAATGATATGATAAGCAAGTTGAAAGAAGAGAACATGACAACAAAAAATGAAATGCAGGATATGACTATGAGATTTTGCAAAGAGATTGAGGATAGGAAGAAGAATGAAGAAGAATTGACCAGAAGACTAAGTGATGTAGCAAATGAGAATACAAGACTTAGCTATGGAAATGACATGTTGAAGACAGATCTAATGCATACTCAGAATGACTCAAATGAACTGATGAGACAAAAAGAAATCTTGGAAAGAGAAATGGAAACTAGAAATCAACACAAAGAAAAATTCAAGAAAAGCTTAGAGGAACTTGGCACCTTGCTGAAGAATCAAAAACCTAAAGGTGACACTTCAAGAATTGGTTTGAAGTTTGTGAAAGCTCTGGTACTACAAATACTCAAGATCGTAGCAAACCAGTAAGACAACCTAATGCTTACAAATTCAATGGAAAATGCTTTAACTGTAATAAGTATGGTCATAGAGAAAATGAATGTAGATCTAGAAATTATCAGAATATCAACACACCCACTGGTCAATATTCTAAATGCAACAAAGTAGTTCACAACTCTAAAAACTGCAGAATGAATGTGAGATGTTATGTTTGTGGAAGATTTGGACATTTATCTAATCAATGTAGAACCCAAACTAGCATAGGTTATGGAAAATCTATTTAGAAGAATAATGTAACTTGTTATGCATGTAACAAGATTGGACATATTGCTAAATTTTGTAGAAGCAAAGGAACACTAGTAGACAACAAAAGTTCTAGCTTGAAAGGTAAAGAAAAAGTTGAAGAGGCTAAGCAAGAATTCTCAAAACAATGGATTAGAAAAGCTGATCTAAATATTGGGAATACTCCTCCACCAATAGAACCAACCAATGCTTCACTAGCAGGACAGAGTGATGCTTCACCGAAAGGGTAGAGCAGTGCTCCAAACACAAAAAGTTCTTCATCTAATTGAAGAAAAATTTCCTTGAGGGTTTGGCAATCTATTGATACATGTGCTATTATTCCCTCGGTTAGAGATAAGAAGTTGAAAATTACCTATTACCAGCAAACAATGTTAAGTGAATACTTAACCGGCATGTAATTAATGTGGTAGATGCTGAAAAGACATTATAAAATTAAGGTTTTGGCTCCATTTCATTTCATCGAGATTTCAAATTTTCTAAGAGCGCGAAGACTCCGAGCTAAGGCATTTCAAGCAAGAAGCAAGAACACTCCAAGCAATCATCCATCCAAGGGAGTAAAAGGTATTTAATCATTGCATCCACCTCTGCAATTGAATATATAGCAAACCCTACTATTGTTGAAGTAATAAAAAAACCTAGGCCCGTATTTCAGTTAGTTCTCGAGATAGCAAAGAAGGATGATACCTTAGGTGCTTTTTCTCAAATTCCTAAGGGAGTTGTATATGCTAAAGACCTCAAAATGTACATCCACTACAACATTGAAGAGTTAGGAGATGAGGAGATTAAAACAATGTATAAAACCGTGATATGTGATAATATCAGCAATGTAAAAGATGAACACAAGATCATTGAGACCCTAGGATTTACAGAGATCCTTAGCATTCCTGAATTTCCAAAGGATGTGATTAAGATAGTTTTAAGCAGGGTACATGGAGAATTTTTCTAGTTAGATGCAATCCACAAGATCACCAAGGAAGCTGTGAAAGCTATCATAGGGTTACCGACCACTAGTAAAAGACTAGATAAAACCAAGAAAGTTTCCAATGACCTAGTTATAAACCTAACTGGTGCAACATTTGACAAGAGGTCTCTAAGGGTTAATGATGTAAAAGATATCAATGTGAGATTCATCAGTATGATATTAGGATATAAAGCTACTCATGCTAATAGACTCAATTCAATTTCAAGTTTATGCATTAAGAGTGCTTATGATATGGTCACAGATAATGCAAAAATTGACATATGTGAGTGGTTAAAGGATGAATTAATTAACAATCTTGGAAAGATCAAGAAGGACAAGGAAGGAACTTTCAGATTTGGAAATCTGTTAGTATGTTTGATACTACACATAACAAAATAGGTTCCTAGTATAGGTTACAAAGAACTTGGATATGACATACCGGTAGGCAAACAATTGACTAAACTATTCAATAACATGGGTGAGAACAAAGAAAACAATATTAATGACTTCTTTCAAGCATTAAAAGCCAAAATGAAGAAAAGAGTAAGGTTATCACAGAAGATTGCAGACAAATACAAAGATGATATATGCTTTGTCATCAAGAAAGATGAAATCTGGATGGAAGCGGTCATCCCAAGGACAGTTTGGGTAACCAAGATGGGATATGAAATAGATGATCACATAGTTGAAACATATGCCAAAGTACTTCTGGAAGCCCCCAGAGAACCAAAAGAAGAAGTATTTGGTAGTGCTGAAACCATAGAAAGAAAAATTCAATAAAAAAAAAAAGGGTGAAAAAGGTTCAGGCAGTTGTAAGGAAAGGTTCCAAACAAGAAAAAGCCATTAAGGAAGATGTATTGAAGAAAACCGATATAACAAAGGATGAGTTAGCAGCTCCACAGCCTGAAACTCACCTATCACCGGTAGGTATTTCTTCAGAAAGTGACATGCCTACAACTTTTAAAAGAGTTGTAAGGAAAAGAGATCCCTCACCGGCAACCACACCTTCACCTAGGAGGACAAGGCAAAAGCAACAAGCAGTGAAATCTCCAGTTAGAAAGGCAACACCAAAGAAGAAACTGACACCCAAGAAGAAGAAAAGGTCAAACAAAGACCTGGCCCCTCTTGATATACTACTGAATGAAATCAAAAAGGAAGGTAAACTGAAGAACATAGAGAAAATATATGACACTCTAACAACTTATGAGAAAGAACACGTTGAAAACAGTGTTATATTGCACATGGATATGTACAAGAAATTTTTTATGGAAGTAGTCAAATGAAATACCAGATGAATTATTCAAAAGACTAGAGGCAAGAAGACAAGAAATGATAGAATTGGATAAGAAATAAAAATTGAGAAGTTACTTGTTGTATATCCAGTAAACTCTCCACAAGAAATTGATGATCTGATTGCAAAAGCCAACCAATTAGTATTCTCTACCACACACCGACATATTTCACCAATGGCAGGAAGAGTTAATGAAGTGACAAAGGAAATAGAAGATGGATGGGATATATTCCTTGTTGAGAAAGAAAACCAAGAAGAGTACAGGAACCCTAAACCCATAAAATTTTATCAGAAAGATAGAGACAAGGGGAAAGGTAAAGTTAGTGGACCACCAAGTATCAAAGTTAGAGACAACTTACCCCCACCTCTGATTACTCCATCGGTAACAACTACTGAAGATGAACTGATAGCTAAGAGTATGGATGTAGAGGATAATAATCCTAATCCTAGAGTCCTATATACTATGAATGTTGATACTCAGAAAATCAAAATAGTAGTAGACAAAGATATAACTGTTAAGTCAGATATGGCTAGTGAGACTCCAATAGTAGGGGAAACTGATAAACCGGCAAAAAATAAAGAGAAAAAGGTAGATATTGAGACACAAACCAAGGCATTGCAACATACTAAGAAAAAAATAGAGCTAAAGGCTCCAGAACAACAACAACTAGAATAGGTACATAAGGAAACAGTGCCACCAGTAGCTAGTGAAGTAGGAAAACCAAGGCTTAAAGAAATACAGACACAAATAGACCTACCAAAGGTCAAAACAAGCTTGGTTACTTCCACCGGTACTCAGACTGTTGGATCATCATCAGGATATAAATCAACAAATGTAACTGATGTGCTATTATATTCTATCAAGAAAATAACCGACTGCAGCTCACAAGCTTACAAAGCAATCGATGATTCCATACCAATTTTGAAGGTAATTGTTCCCAATTGTAATATAGATAATAAAGATTCTTTAGGACAATTGGATACATTGTGTAAATATATCTTAGAAAACATTGAGAAAATAAAAGAAGAATTAGTGAAGGATAAAGTAGAAGTTGCAAAACAAAAATTCTTTGATGAGTAAATAAAAAAGTGTAACAAAGATTTTGACACACTTCTACCAGAATTATGTAATTTATTGAAAGAGTACAAAAATCTGTACAAAGATACTTGTAAAAAAAACTTTTTGACTGTAGATATAGACAAGAAATTGAGCAAGGTACAGGATGAGATAAATAAACTTGTAGACAGCTTTGTCAACTCATCTGATACACTATCAGTTTTTGAGGAGAAGATAACAAATTTTGAGGAAGAACTACTCAAATTCAAAAGAGAGAAAGAAAGAATAATAAATAAGGTAAAACATTTGAGATCTAAACTAAGTCCAAGATTGGACTATCTAGCATCTCTGCGGAAGGAAATTTTTGAGGCATTAATACAGGGAAGCAAAATACCGGTAGAGCATTTGCAACATCTCACTGGTACAGTGAAGAGAATAGAGACATCAATAAAGGATAGCAAGAAGTTTATGGATAGTATAAACTTGATTTTGGGAGACCTTTTTCAAATTATAACTACCCACTACAAGGTTGAAACAACAAACTCTATTGACATCTTGACAACCTTTGTAATTGATGCCAAAGGGGGAGTAGTGGGATGAGAAAATTCAAATCACAGGAATCATATGCTCAGGGAGAGCACACACATTTTTGGTAACATTTTTGGAATACACATTTTTGGATACTTTTTGAAATTTCTCATGAGTGTTGCCATCAATGCCAAAGGGGGAGATTGTTGGCATATGCACACTCCAATGAGACATTGTATGTGATTGAAGGTTTTGTCATTGATGGCAACCTTGCAATCCTATGGCACTGGCAAAGACATTATACTGGCATCAGCAGATCACACTCCACACCGGCACTCAGGACACTGGCACTAGCATAGAAGAAAGGAAGTATAGCAAGACAGAGGCCGATAGGATTTTTGTTATATTACATTTTGTTTATTATTGTAAAAATGTGTAAGCTGACTTGGAAAATTTTAAAATGACTCTTATATATAAAAGAGATCATTTTAGACATTTTGTAATGAGATGTAGAAGCATTAAGGAAAATATTAGGTAGACCTAATGCGTGAAATATAGGTCAAGGGGTATATGTAAAGAACAGAGTAGGAACCGGTACTGAATCAGACATTGAAGATGCTATTGTAAAGTAGTACAAGATATTGGATTTGTATAATCCTTATTGTAAGTCAATGAGACTTCCCATTGAGCAGTGAGCTCTAGGTAGTTGGCCTTCCTGCATGTGTAGGCCATTGTAAGTAATATTTGCTTATTGGCCATTGAGTGAATATTGTGTTTCACAAATCCCACCAAGGTTTTTCCCACACCGGGTTTCCTCATTAACATCTTGTGTGGTGGTGTGCTTTTCATGTGGATGTACTTGATTTTGTTTATTGCATTATTTCTTGTATACCGATACACTGTTATATTATGTTCTACATGCTTTAAGTTAGGAAATTCTAATCATCGGTTAGATATTGATTCACCCCCTCCTCTTAGTATCTGTGAGACCCCTAACATTCACTTCTTTGGTCATCCCTCACAGTTGAATTTTTTGATTGTGTCAGTGTAATTGTCTCAGTTTCCTGTACTAGTTGAGGTATTATCGGTTCAGTTATGATCATTTGGACTATTGGTTCTCTGTCATATGATATAGATTGATTTTTGTACTTATCATCCACTTTCACATTAGCACTCTCCATAGTTTTCTACAATCTTTTGTTATAACATCTATATGCTTTGGTTTGAATTGAATAGCCAAGAAATATCTCTTCATCACATCTAGGATCAAACTTCCCAATTGAATCATCTCTTTTGATATAGCATTTACTTCCAAAAATTCTAAAATATTTACAAGTAGGTGTATGTCCAAACCATAATTCATAAGGGGTCTTATCAGTTTCACCTTTGATGTGAACTCTGTTGAATGTGTAGATTGTTGTACTCACTGCTTCTCTCCAGTAGATGTGAGGCATTTTGGCTTCCATCATCATAGATCTTGCTGCATCCAAAATGGTTTTGTTCTTTCTTTGCACTACTCCATTACGCTGAGGAGTTCAAGGTGTAGATAATTGTATCCTAATTCCATTTGTCTCACAATAATTATTAAATTCATGAGAAGTGAACTCGCCACCTTGATTTGATCTTAGACATTTGATTTTCAATCCAGTTTCTATTTCAACCTTTGCTTTAAAGATCTTTAATTTCTCAAAGGCTTTAGACTTCTCCCTAAGAAAAGTCACCCACATCATCCTAGACTAGTCATCAATAATCAACATAAAATACCTATCACCTTGAAATATTCTAGTCCTTGCTAGACCACATATGTTAGTGTCAATCAAATTAAGTACATCATTAGGTTTATCATTGTCATGCTCTATGAAGTGTGATACCTGCAACTGCAACACAAAACACTCAATAGCTCATTGCAAGCATGGTTATAAAATTAAAATAAAATGAAAGATAAAACCATGACAAAGCGACGTATCACCTCCGAAGAGATGTGAGCATGGATTTTCTCTTAGATCGTGATAAGCAATCCCAGTGAATTGACTACACCTAGACAAATAATCTGAAATGATAATGATACGCAAAGATGAGATTGATTAAGCTAGGTTGTTCCAAGAGATTAAATAAGCGAATGATATGCATGATTAAGCTATGATGATGATGCAACTAAGGTAAAAAGGAGATTGATCAAGATACATGATTCAATAATTATGATAGAGAATGATCAAATTAAACTAGATCTAAGATGCAAATGCCTATAATAACAATACTCAAATGATATGCCTATAGTAAAAATGCATAAGATGAAATGAGATGGGATCTTGATTGCTCCAAAATGGGGGATATTTATAGGGTTTTCGAGGCCAGGGGTGAGGTGGTAGGAATCAACAATCAAGATTGAGTCTGAAGATATCAAGGGTGAAATTGGAGGAGGTTGGAGAAGAGGCTGGAGGAAGAGACTGGAGGAAGAGACACTTGTCATCTCTATGGTGACAAGTGTCAAGGAGATTTTTTCATAAAATGACAAGTGTCCAAGAGAGGAGACATGTGGCCAAAGTGCCATGTGTCTAAAGAAGAAAATATCCACACCATACGAGGTTAGGATAAGGAGGTTAGAATGTGCAAGATAGTATAGGGTTAGGCAAACCCAAGGTTAGGTGGAATGGGTTAGGTTAGAGGGATGGTTAGGTTAGATGGTTAGAAGTTAGGAGGGATGTGGGTAATTTGAATTTGAAAATTCAAATAATAGGAAAGGAGTAATTAATTCTCAACAACTCATTAATTTATTCATTTTAATTAATTAGAGGATTAAAAGAATTGATTGAAGTGGGGGAGAGGATTAATTAATTTGAATTAATTAACTAAAGGGGACCATTGAAATCAAGCTATTAAATAAATCCTTAGATTTATTAATAAGTAGATGAAAGCGAGAATTTAATCAAATTGCCTAAGGAATTCGATTAAATTAGGAAGGGGGGTTAATTAAATAATTGTTTATTTAATTAAGTATCTTCAGACCATTTTTAGGTGTGTACATTTTGCCCCTCTTTAAAATGAGGTATGATGATGCAGTGATTCAAAGAATAATCTTATTTTGATGATGATATTGGTTTGATAGGATGCCTCGGACATTGATTGATAAATTGCAGTATGATGATGCCCCCTGAGGAGATCAATTGAGATAATTGACCTTTGGAGTGTTCGAGTCTTTGTGAAATTGATATCTTGATTAGAAATGATTTGATTTCTGCAACTGTGGTTGATGAAAATGTGAGTTCTACAATCATGGTGATGTGGTTTTTGATTATTGATAAAGCTTGACTAATTAGATTGATAATATCAAGATTCAGTCTATTTTTCAGGAATGACACCTCCTGTATAAGGCAAAGATGATCAAAATGTCTGGTTCAAAAATGATATATCTTGTATAAGACATGATCAGAACGTCTGGTTTCAAAAAATATACATCATGTATAAGACATGATAGGATCGATTTAGATGCGATTGATTGATAGAATTGATAAGGGTGATTGGATAAAGAACTAACAGTATGTTGATATCAAGTTGTAGGAAGATTTAGATATGCTAATGTTGGTTCTTTTGAGAGGGTAGCATAAGATTTTCGCTGAGTCGATAATATCTAGAGAGAGATGAGTCATCATTCTGACTGCATATACACTTATGATGGTACCTTGATGATTCCTGTGATATGTTTAACCTTAGATAAAATGAGCATGCAGGATCCCATGCAAGAATGAAATGCAAGCTAAATGCAAATGCCAATTCAAATGAAATGAAATGAAATGACCAGATCAGTCACTGGGTTATTGCATTTTCTCATCATTGAGCTTTTTTGAATGTGGGAAGTAAGTGCAAACATCGATGGTATAATTAAACCATGATGATCTGAGCATGACTTTCCTGAATTTTGATATGGCAAGTTAGCACAACCATCAAGGTATAATTGAACCAAGATGACCTAAGTGTTGCTTGTGTAAAACGGACAGTATTAACCATTTCAATGTGCAAATTGGAAACATCTTTGATGATACTTCGATGATATGTCCCAAGACAAATTTGCACATATTAATGGTTAATTTATAGACAGCAGACAAGAAAAATATCATGTTTCTTCCGTGTTCCTCTAGTCAGAGACATCCTAGAGTTACTCATAAGTCATGATAGCAAAAATCAAGATTCAAAAGCTAAACAAGCATGTTTAAATCATTATCCAAAAGATATCATCCATTGAAAAGTGTGTAAATGTGCTTAGACTAACTTTGTGATAGCCTGATGGTTGATAATTTAATCTCATGTTCAACATTAGATGTGTCTCAGTTTTCACTTGATAAGGGTTCTCTAATTGTTGTTCTACCTATTTGATTAAGCTCAAAATGATAAAAAAAAATTTCCCCTGGCTAGGTGTAGGATTTTGCCCCAAGCCTAGAAACAAAGTCATTATGATATACCCAATGATCCAAAGCATGGCAAGAAGCCACCCGAGATGCCTGCATATGTACAAAGGCCTTATTATGGATATCAACAACACAGAATGAATGCAAGTGGAAGGATGCATGAACTAATAGATGGAAGACCTAGCAGATAAATAGCGCCTATTTGCCATTATTTCACCCTCTGTTTTAATTGCACTTTTTCTCATATTTGATTTTTTTTTTATTTTCTGCTTTTTCACTTTTTCTTGGATTTTTCTACTTTTTCACTGTTTTTGAATGTTTTTCTTTTTCATTGTTATTAATTTTTCTTGCTTTTTCACTATTTTTGGATTTTTCTACTTTTTCAGACATAAAATTTCTTCAGATGCATGCTATTGATAGGTTCTTCAAGCTGATATCCATCCTGTGTTGATAGTTGATATGCTCCTGACCCAAATATTGTTGTGACCACAAATGGACCTAATTAGTTTGGTTCAAATTTTCCTTTTTTTTCTTGATTTTCTTGGTTGCATGGATTTTCCTTTAGTAATAGTTCTCTAATTTGAAATGTTCTTAGTTTGACCCTGTGATTATAACTTTAGAACATTCTTTGCTGATATACCTTTAAATGATCAAAGTCATTTTGTCTTCAGTAGTGGATCAATTCTAACTCCTGCAATCTAGATACTCATTGTTCTTCATTTGGGATAACACCTTTTAATGATACTCGTAGAGAAGGTATCTCTACTTCTATTGGTAGTATTTCTTCTGATCCATAGTCAAGAGAGAAAGGTGTGGCACTTGTTGGTGTGTGAATACTAGTATGGTAGGCCCATAGAGCAGGGTTCAATTGAATATGCCTATCGCTTCCAACATCATTCACTGTCTTTTTGAGGAGTTTCAAAATAGTTTTGTTTGATGCTTCGGCTTTGCCATTCCCTCGTGGATAGTAGGGTGTGGAAAATCTGTGTTGGATCTTGAATTTCTCACATAGCTCTTGTACATCCTGATTCTTGAACGGTAGACCATTATCAGTGATAATGGTCATGGGTATTCCATAGCCACAGATGATGTAGTTCAAGATAAATGCAACAATTTGTTTTTGTGTGATATTTGTGAGAGTTACTACCTCAATCCATTTTTGTGAAATATTCTATAGCTACAAGGATGAATTAGTGACCATTAGTTGAAGAAGGATTTATCTTATCTACTAGATCAAGATCCCATTGGCAGAAAGGCCAATATGTTCTTGTGCTAATGCATGAATCAAATTCCCATGGATCTGACATTGTTTGCATGTTCTAGCTATCTGAAAAGAATCTCGTTCCATAGTTGGCCAATAATAGCCCAAGCGTATGAGTTTTTTTGAAAGGGTAGGACCACTTGAATGAGTGCCACAAATGTTGTTATGGACTTCATGTAAGGCCTTCTTAGATTCTTCTTGTTTGAGACATCTTAAAAGAGTATCATCTAGACCTCATTTAAATAGGGTATCCGCGACAAGAGTAAAATGGGAGGATTATCAAATAAAGTTTCTCTTTTGATTTTTGGATAAGTCAGGAGGGAGGATATTATCTTTCAGGTATGTGTAAGTTTAGCCATAATGGGAGGAATTATGCTCAAAAAGGTGACAAATAGTCTAGGAATCAAGACAATTATGAGAAGGGTAAAACAACTCTTCCACCAGGAATTCATAATGCTCCTGATTTTTTTATGTCTGAAGGAGAGAAGCAAGTGTAGCCATGGCATCTGCTGCTTTGCTGTTATTCCTTGGAATCTGCTGAAAAGTTATTTCTATAACGTATTTCTTTATATCATCAACCATATTTTTATAAGGCATTAACTTTTCATCCTTTGTTTGATAATCATCATTGATTTGATTGATGACGAGCTGAGAGTCTCCAAAGACTTGAAGTTGTGTAATGTTCCACTCTATGCCCATTTTGATACTTGTAACCAAAACTTCATACTCAGTTGCGTTGTCGGTGCATTGAAAGCTTAATTTATATGCTTTTAGAATTGTATGACCTTGTGGTGTGATAAATAGAATACGTAATCCTAATCCATGTTGTGTATATGAACCATCAAAGTATAATTGCCATGTTTTTGTTGTGATTGTTAGGATATCAACATTGGGAAATTCAATCTGCAAAGGATGATTATCTTGAAGCGGTGCCTTAGCTAGTTGGTCTACAATGACTTGCCCCTTGATAGATTTTCTGTCTACATATTCAATATCAAACTCACTCAGGATCATGATCCATTTTTCTAATCATCCTATTAATGTTTCCTTGCTGAGTAAATAATTTAGAGGATCAATTTTAACTATTAACTTGATGGAGTGAGATAGTAGATAGTGTCTTAATTTTTGAGAAGCAAAAACTACTGCCAAGCATTCTTTCTTTGTTGGGGAATAGTTGAGCTCATATCTGATTAATGTTCTACTGATGTAGTAGATGGCTCATTCTTTTTCTTCATTATCTTATTGTGTGAGTAGAACTCCTAATGATACTTCAGTGGCTGATACATATAGTAATAATGACTTTCCTCGAATTGGTGACATTAGGATAGGTGGTTGCATGAGATATGCCTTGATCTTGTTGAATGTGTCCTCACATTTATGGTCCCACTTGAAATGAACACTTTTGTGTAATAGATGTGTAAATGGTTGACATTTATCTGCCAGTTGAGCAACAAATCTTTTGATTGACTGGAGTCTTCCTTGGAGTGATCTTAGTTGACTGATATTTTTGGGATATGCCAATTCCATGATTTCTTTAACCTTAGCTGGATCTACTTCGATACCTCTAGTTGAAACAATGTATCCCAATAGATTTTCTGAAGTGACACCAAAGTCACATTTCTTAAGATTGAGTCGTAGCTTATACTATTCTAACCTATCAAAGATCTTTTCTAATATTCCTATATGGTCTTCTTTGTTGTATGATTTTGTCAAGATGTCATCCACATAGTCTTCCATGAATGTATGCATCATGTCATTGAATATTGTTGTCATAGCTCTTTGATATGTAGCACCTGCATTCTTTAGTCCAAAAGGCATGACATTCCAGCTGAAAGTACCCCATGGGTATGTGAAATTTGTCTTTTCTTGATCTTCAGGTGCTATTTTAATATGATTATATGTAGAGAAATCATCCATTAGAGAACACATGGAGTGTCTAGCAGTTAAGTCTATAATGATATCAATGTTAGGCAAAGGAAAGTCATCATTTGGACAGGCGTTATTAAGATCTCTGAAGTCTGTGCATATTCCAATGCTTTTATTTGGTTTTGAAATAGGAACAATGTTGGATACCCATTGAGGATAAGCTATAGGTCTCATGAATTTGACATCCAATAATTTCTTTAGTTCTGCTTTGACTAGGAGAGTGATATGCGGATGCATTTTCCTTAACTTATGTTTGACTAGTTTGGCTCCTGGATGGACATTTAAGGGATGCATAATAAGCTCTAGATCTAACTTGGACATATTTGCATCTGACTAGGTGAAATTGATTTTCTTTCATTTGAAAAATTCCACATATTGTTGCATTTATTATTCTGACAAAGAAGTTGCCAGATGTAGGATCTTTGGGTGATCTATTGTTCCAATGTTAACTTCCTCTTTTGGTTTGATAAAAATGGATGACTTTTATTGATAGTGCATAGGTAAAGTGTCAAATCTCCCATCTTCCAGTGCCTCGAGGAGGTTTTCACCATTAGATGCATCCTTTCTTTTTACTTTTTCCTAATCTAATGTTGCCAAGAAATGGTTTTTAGCATTAGACCTGATATTGCTTTCTTTATTTTCCTTTTTGCGACTAGGAGATTTGGCACCCGCTTGACTGGAAGATGTGTTGCTAAAATTCCTACTGAGAGTTGTTGCGGGTTTGATTGCATTAAGATATACAGATATGGCATGATCATTTGGAAAGGTATCAATGGCAGTATGTCCTTCATTTTCCCAATCAATAAGTTTGGGGTGGATTAGGGGTAAGGGGTCCTCAGGTTGGTATATTTCAAGGGTATCAAGGGTCATGATAGATGTATCAAAATTTTCAATATGTATGTCGACATCTAGAATGATACCCTCATCAGAATAACCTCACACAAGAAGTTCTTGATCGTCTTTCATTAAATCCAAGTCAACCGAATGTGATTCTAATTCAAGTGAACTAGTTCCTAACATTTTCCCTGCATACGTGTGAACTACATCGACTCCTACATCTTCTTCAAAGAAATTTTCTTCAGCTGATTCTTCAGAGTTATAGGAATCCCATTTCCATTCATTAGAATCTGTATCACTTGTAGCCTACAATCTAAAGATTTTTTCATATAGTGTTTGATTTATTTCTTCAGGTTTTGTTGCTATATCTTTTCTTCTTTCATATTCAACCTCTTCAGGGCTGAGATTGAGTTCGGTCAACTTTTCTATGAGCTCTTCTTGATTAGTAATAGGTTCATGCTTGATTTGATTGAGATTTAATGTTGCTTGATTAGTGCTTTTAGTTTGTTTTTCCTATTGATTTGAAGCTTTCTTCTTTTCCCATTTCATGTTTGCTTGTATTTGTTGTTTAGCTGATGTTTCTTCTCTTTCAATTTCCAGTTGTTCTTATCTGCTTTCATATTCCTCTTGTTGTTAGCTAAAAGATGTGTCTTCTGATAGAGTGACTTGTCCATATCCTAAAGATGTTTTTTCTATAGCATGCTGATTGTAAGGTTGGATAGGTTCTTATATACCTTCTTTTCTTTTCCCTATAGGACCTATTCTAGTGTATCCCATTTTTCTAAGAATGTTAAATCCTTATCCATTCTTTTCTGTAGGTATGCAGACATTGTTGATCTTTTGTTGAACTTCTTCATCTTTGTATAGCCACTTTAGTATATCTTTATCTTTTGTTTCCTTTCATAAGGATCCATAACTAACAAATGCTTTATTAATTATCGAAAGATGTTTCACAATTGGTTGTTTTTTAGAGTTTGATTGTTTTCCAAAAGATTTAGGAGAAAGTGGTAATTGTGATATTGAATATTCTCCATTCCCTCGATCTCTTAGCTGCATTTGATTTCCATACTTGACAAAATTGAGGCAAATGATTTTTCTTTGGATTGTGTGTTGGAAGATGATGCCTCTCTATTATGATGAACAATGACTTCTTGAGCTAGTTTGAGATTCCTACAATACTGAAATGGATTTGAATCTGTTGAGATCATGATTTCCTACCCATTGTAGGGAAACTTTAAGCACTGATGATATGCGGATGGAACAACTTGTATGTCATGTATCTAGTGTCTTCCCAAGAGTATGTTGTATGATAAGTCCAAGTCTAGAACTTGGCATGCTATGTCTTTCTGTAAAGGTCCCACTCTGATGGGTAACATCACGGTTCCTTAAGAGGAATGTTCTTCTTCATCATAGGCTTTTATGGTGATTTTTTTCTGGGGATCAACTACATCTTCTGAATAACCTAGAGCACGGACTAGACTCAAAGAGAAAATATTTAAACTAGCTCCTCCATCTATTAGGACACGTTCAACCCATGTCTTATGAATGATGACTTTGATATGCATGGGATCATTATGGGGATGTTGCAAGGACATGTGATCTACTTTAGTGAATGATAAGCAGTGAGGGGTTGTGAGGTGTCCTACCATGGTTTGGAATTGATCGATATCAAGATCTCTAGACACTGTTGTATCTGCTAATGTTTGTTCAAGAATTTCTTTGTGTATAGGTGAAAGATTTAAAAGTTATAAGATGGATATTTGTGCGGGCGTTTTCTGTAATTGATCCAATTGAGTGTATTATTTTATAAGCAAAGTTTTAAAAGTTGTATGAGATTTGTTTGTTGTGTGTCCATCCACTATTATTACTCCATTATCAATCAAATCTTGGATGACATGTTTCAATTGCTGGCAATTATCTGTGTGGTGTCCCTTGTTTCGATGGAAATCCCAATGATGGTTATCATTCCACCAAGGTGGTTTTAATTGAGGTTCGTAGTTCCTTTCTTCTGGCAAAGTAATCAATTTGTTTGTGATAAGTGTCTTTATTTCAAAAAAAGGGGTTCACTAATGTTTGTAAATTGTCTTCGAAAGAAATTTTTGATAGTTGCTTTTTGGTGATAGTTGTTTTGCTGAGCCACTACTGAGTGATGGGATAAATAAAAAACTGGTTGCTTTGGTTTGACATTGTTGTTATCCACTATTCCATCGTTGATGATATTACAATTTCTATTCCAAAACTTTGGCTTATCATTATGGTTGTTATTAGTGTTATCAGGAAGATGCACTCCGTCTTTGTATATTTTCAACTCACTTTCTTTATCATGGCTTCCTCCATTCTATTTCCATTATCAATCATCTTTTCAAAAACTTTGATTTCTTTGCATTTTTAGATAATAACTCATTTAATCAATTATATTTTCAATGAATATGTCCATTTTTTCATACTCTGGCACTGTACGAGGATATCATGAAGCTAACCATCTCGATCATTGTAAAAATGTCAAGAAAGGTTCTCCACTCTTCTGTTTGGCATTACATAGGTCTATCATTGTTACTTCATGTTGTATTTTGTAAGAGTATTGTGAAACAAACTTATCCACCAATTCTGAGAATGATCTTATTCCAGGTGGAAGTTTGGAGAACCATTCCATAGCTAGTCCAATTGATCTTTTGGGAAATAATCTCATCAAGTAGGTATCCTCATGTGCAAACTCCATACTCATTATGAAAAATTCTTGTATATGATCTTGAGGGTCAGTGCTTCCATCATATTTTTCATATCTAGGAGTTTCACAACCTGTAGGAAATGGTATCATGTTTAGATTTCTATTGAATGGATAAGGACAGATTTGTTGAAGTGAGTATCTTTTAACATTTCCTCTCTGCATATCTTGAATTTGTGTTTGCAGTGTTTGTATTTATTGCACAAGAGTAATGATAGGATTATCAACATGATTTGTTCTTGCATAACCATAATTTTGTATTCTAGGAGGATCTAGATCTCTTCTTGTATCATCTCTAGTCCTTCTTGTATTTTCATTGGACTGGAGGTTATTTAGAATTTCTATGTCATCTCTTTTGGGAATGTAAGTTTCTTCATTGGTTCAGGTGTTACTAGGAATTGATGTGTCATTCATTTTGAGACCAAAAATATCCTCATATTGTTTTCTATTAGGGGGAGGGTCACTTCTCTTTTGTGTCAATTTGTTCACATCAAAATCTTGGGGGAAGTGTAGCACCAGATTTTGCTAACATTAGGAATTTTTTATTTTTTTTCTCTCTCTAATAATTTTTGCATAAATTTATTGAATTGAGGATCTTTTTTGATGTCTTTAATATTTTGTTATGTTATTTCTCCTTCAACTTGTATTTCATCTTTATGTTCCATGGTTCTATGCTCTTCAGTTATTTCCAATGTTTCAATTTCCATTTCTGCGATCTTTCATCTCTGAGCTCTAGTTAGAACGGGTATGCACATGTGTTAGATATTGTGCTAGGATTTGATTGTCCAAAATTTGTTTTGATATGTGATCAACTATCAATGTAAATGTGATAGAGAGATATGACATGAAAATATGGTTCAAGTGTTTAAAAGTTTGCAACTTTTTCGATCTTTGGTTTTGGAGTGCAATGATGATGATTTTGATAAAAACCAAGTCCAATAGGAATGATATATCCTACAATGTGGGACAAGGTTATCCTGACCAAACATTGTAGTTTCGTGATAAAGGATGTTAGATCTTGATGAGAAACTATGTTTGAGTGATCAGTTTATCAAAGAGGGTGATAATGCACTTTGAGATGTTTAGATCTTGAACTTGTTGAATGTCAGTACTTGAAAATATTGATGTGTTTATCTTCTAGAGTTTGATTTGATAGATAATAACTTGACCAAGTAAACCAAGGAGACAATCCAATCACAAAATGATAGATAACGGGTGTTTATGATCACTATAAATTGACCAACCAAATATGACAGACCTAAAAAACATGTGCAAGAAGACAACTCTGGACCAATAGAGACAGAAATTTGTACGACAGTTTAAGAATCTTTAGACAAAAATACATACATGTCCATACGACAAATTAGGAATTTCATATGACAATGTAGAGGCTCATATGACAATTCCCACTAAGCAAAATGATAAACCAGAGGCCTCGTACAACAACACTTATTGAGAAAAACAATAAACTAGAGGACTCGTGTGATAAAACTTTCTAAACCATACAAGAAACAAGAAGGATCATATGACAAAACACAAGCTCATATGGCTCAAGACAAAAAAAAGGTAAAAAGTGTTGTTTGGACAGATTTTTGATCATTGGAGTTTGATGTTTTGCTCATGTTTTCCATTTTAAAATGTTTTATTTTATTGTTTTAGGGATGAAGACACAACAAACACATGATATGATAAGTGACCTCAAGCACATTACGCTACCTAACAAAATTGACTGAGAGAGAAAACCTTTTCTTGCAAACTTAGGTACACACCCAATAGCTAATTAGAATACAACCGCTGAGTCTCAAACAATGGATTCTCAATGCTATATTATCCGACTCCAAACTCTAAGGGGGCCACAATATGGCAAGTGTCTTGGGAGAGTTACTATCTCTCTTGCACAAATATTATCACCCTTTTAGAGGTGAATCGGGTAGCTTCTAATTGAATTTGGAACTAGTAAGGGATCTGTTCAGCATGTCGAGGTATAAACTCAATTAAGAGGTCTCCCAGCCTTGAAAACCAAGGTTTGATATACCCGAAGGTATGGAGGAGAGCTATTCCCAAGCACTGCCGTTGACTTGATTTTCATAAAATCACATTTATTTTATAGTGGGCTGGATTACTTGGCATTAGCCGTTCCCACTTAGGTATTCCCCTCTCATTGACCTTAATGGTTAAGAGTTATTAGCTCCTTTGGAGGGCAGGCCTACTAAGGATATGCACGAATGAAAGAAAAAGATGAGTCTATCTTTCTGATCACCTAAGAAAGGTGAGAGCATACTCGCCTATCATCAAAATGCATTAAACATGATTGTTCATTTCCATTAGCAAAAATAAGTGTGCCTAGAAAATTTAAAGAAGACATAGAGTTTAGTTGAGTCCTCCTAGACAACCTACAAAATAGATGCATTAGTAATCATGATGTATTTTTGTGAAATGAATCTTTGACAAGTGTAATCTTTGACAATCGTCCTACAAAAACTAGTTAGGCTGTCAAAAAACTCACAAATAGACTAGGGTTAGCACTAGTAATGATCAAATTGAAGTGTGAAAAAGCCTAAAATGCAATCTGCTTTGAAATTGCAGAAGCATTATTTTGTACGACATAATTTACCTGACCATACGAGTGCAAAATGGAGCTTGTATGACAATTCAATCTACTTAAAAGCTCATATGAGTCGAGAAGAATTATCATTTCAGTGCACAAAGGAACTCATACGACACTGAAAAGGGACTAGTTTGAGATTCTGATTTAGACCCAGCCAGAAATGAAGATTTGATGATGCTTGAGAGGCCAAAAATAAGATTTTTGGCCCCACAGTGGCCTCCAAAATGTCATGCTTTGTGAAGTGTGATACCTGTAGATGCAATACAAAACACTCAATACATCATTACAAACATGGTTAGCAAATTAAAATCAAACGAAAGATAAAACCATGGTGAAGAGACCTATCGCCTCCTAAGAGATGCGAGTATGGATTTTCTCACAGATCTAGATAAGCAATCCCAATGACTTGACTACACCTAGACATAAGATTTGAAATGATAATGATATCCAAAGATGAGATTTATTAATCTAGGTTGATCAAAGAGACTAAATAAGCTAATTATATTCATGATTAAGCTATGATGATGATGCAATTAAGGTAGAAAAGAGATTGATTAAGCTACATGATTCAACAATTATTGTAGAAAATGATCAAATTAAACTAGATCTAAGATGAAAATGCCTATAACAACAATTCTAAAATGATATGCCTATAGTAGCAATGCATAAGATGAAATGAGATAGGATCCTTATTTCTCCAAAATTGGGGATATTTATAGGATTTCCAAGGCCAGGGGTGAGGTGGCAGGAATCAACAGTCAAGATTGAGTCTGAAGATATCAAGGGTGAAATTGGAGGAGGTTGGAGAAGAGGTTGGAGGAAGAGACACTTGTAATCTCTATATTGACAAGTGTCAAGGAGATTTTCTCATAAAAGGGCAAGTGTCCAAGAGAGGAGACATGTGGATAATTTGAATTTAAAAATTCAAATAATAGGAAAAGACTAATTAATTCTCAACAACTCATATATTGATTTGTTTTAATTAATTAGAGGATTAGAAGAATTGATTAAAGTGGGGGGATGATTAATTAATATGAATTAATTAATCAAAGGGGACCATTGAAATGAACCTATTGAATAAATCCCTAGATTTATTAATAAGTAGATGAAAGGGAGAATTTAATCAAATTTCCTAATGAATTCAATTAAATTAGGAAGGGGGATTAATTAAATAATTTTTTATTTAATTAAATATCTTCAGACCATTTTTAGGTGTATACAATCATGTATGCTCTTAAAAGAATTTCTAACTTGCTTTCCCAGTTGACATACCTTACATACCAGATTATGAGGTTTCATAATCTTAGGTATATCTCTAACTGTCTTAGTTGAACAAATCTTAACAATACAATAAAAATTCACATGACACAACCTCTTATGCCATACCCAATTCTCATCATTATGAGCAATCAAACATGTCTTATTACTAGTGTTCAAGTGATACATATTACCTCTAGTCCAATTACCAGTTACAATCTCGAAACCAATCGTGTTAATAATTTTGCATTTTCTATCTCTAAACTAAAGTTGGAAAGCCTTGTCCACAAATTGACTAACACTCAAAAGATTATTCTTTAAACCTTCTACATAATAGACACTATTAGTATTATGCTTTCCATCGAAAGAAATAATACTTCTACCTTTGATCATACATGATTTGTCATCTCCAAATCTAACTTGATCACCATTGTATTCTTGTAGGGACAAAAAATTTCTCTTATCTCCAATCATATGATGTGAGCATCCACTATCAATTACCCATTCATCCTTATCTTCAACTTTTGCTGCCAGGGCTTTTTCTTGATTCATGATAGCCGGTTCCGGTTCACCTTCCTTTAAAGCATAGAGCACCCATTCCTTTCCACTATCAAATCCACTAGTAGAGTCTTCTGTTGGTACATCCCCAAAGTCATCACTTACTCCTTCCTCATCCACTATGTAGCATTGTTTACTTTTCTTGAATCTATATCTATTATGGTTAGGCTTAAATGATTTCTTAACTCTTTCCTCAAATCTTGCATTCCTTTCAGGATAACTAGATTCAAAATGACCAATATTATTACATGCAAAACATTTAAAAGGTGATTTTCCTTCATACTTACTTCTTGTCAAACCTTTAGGTACTCTTCTAGCAAATAAGGCTTCAATTTGCTCAAATATTTCATCTTCTTTCCTCATGACTTCCAATTCTTTTGTATATAGGAATTTCTAGTTACTTTTGCCGATAGATGATGATGATGATGCATGAAAAGAAAGTTCATACTTTACAGCTCCAGAAGATCCAAATTCTTCAAGTTCAAAAGTAGATAATTTCCCAATCATAATGTGTGTGTTAACTAAATAATTAGCCATTGTTCTCAACTCATTAATTACAGTTTCCTTCATCTTGTAAGTCAGTGGAAGGGCTCTCAAGACATTGGAAATTATTTCATCTTCACTGAGAAATCCTCTACAACATTGAATTTTCATAACAATCTCATTTACTCTTTCCATAAAATAACAATTCTTTCATTATCTTTCATCTTTAAGTTTTCATATCTTACTCGGTAACCATCAAGTTTAGCGATTTTGATAGTAGGATTACCTTCATTCAAAGTTTGCAATTTTTCCCACATAACCTTTGCCGATAATTTATGAGTCAATCCCATGATCTTTTGATTGGTAAGTGCACGCAAGAGGGCTTCTCTAGCTCTGCAATCATTTTCAATATTCTTGTCCAAGTCTGCAAGAGAAGGATTGTCGAATGCCAGATCATAAGGTGTGTATCCTTTCTCAGTGATCTCCCAAATATCCTTTCCAAGACATCTAAGATGAGTCTACATTCAAATTTTCCATATCCTATAATTTGTTCCATCAAGCTTAGGGATTTCTCTTCTGAAAATAGTTGCTAGTGGATTTGAAGTGTTGGCTTCCATAGGATCTACCTCAAGCAATTAAGCTTCTGCAAAAGAGGACCAAAGCTTTGATACCAATTTTTAGGATAACTGGTGAAGAAATGAGAGGGGGGGTGAATCAGTTGTTAACAAATTATATCATTTAATCCACTTAATATCCTTTAACTAGATTAAGTACCGATAAAACCAAAACAGATACCGGTAAGCAATAAAACTTAACAATGAAATAGATAATCAACACAATGCAACCATGCCACATAACACCATGATTTGTACATGAAAAACTCATAAAGGGAAAAAATATGATGGGAAGCCTAGCCACAGTTAGATGATACTTCTATAGAAAGTATGTGATACAATGAGGGGCCTGCACATGCAGGAAGGAACATTGCCTAGAGAATACTGCTCATTACAAAAGAGTCTCACTAACTATAGAGAGGTTATAAATACCTCAAGATAAATGGACAAAAATCTAGAATAATGAACTGCCAGAGATAGCATCTACCATGCTTGATTATAGTCCCAGTTAAGCTCAATATCGGAGGCCTTTGACCTCTTCCTTAATCCCATTTCAATCACCTATGATCGACCAAATCTCCTCCGCATATGATATTGCATTTCAAGACCACAACACTTATTCCACATTCACATACCATGCTCTACAATGAGACCTTACATCATTTTATACCAACCCTAAGGCCTAAACCAGTTAGGATGGCCACCTATAAGATATTACAATAAGATCATTACATAAATCCATATTACAATGATATGACATGTCGGCTTAAGACCAAAACAACAATAACCAATCCATAGAACATCTTGAAACATGCCAGTAACATGTAGAGTACATGTTAACATGATACCTGTCCATAACCTAGATAGGAATCATACCTATTCTGGGTCAACCACGCAAAAGAAATGTCTTCAAGGAGTTGAAGCATAGACAAAGAACATCTTTAGTATCGTAAAATCCATCTAGAAGCCGCACCAACACTAGTTATGCATCTTGTCAAGATTTCTTAGTGAAAGCTCTGCCAGTTAAACCTTAAACCAATGCTAGTAAGGGTTTACAAGAGTGTATGATAGCATCCGATTACCAAGTCAATTCAAGCTAACCAAAACATGCTCCAGAAGAATGTAACACATGAAATCAAACATACTCCATTGATCCAAACATGCCAGAAGTGTCCAACATATAGTCTCTTCTACTAGTAACACTAGATCTTCTACCGGTAACCAAAACCTATCTGTCGGTAACCAATCATAACATCTAGTGTTGACATCAATGCCAAAACATCAATGCAACACATAATCAATTCATCCATAATTCCAACAACTACTACGGAGTATCATCTTATTATGGGTAGGCTCCCACCGAAGTTTTTCCCTTAACCAAGTTATCCACTCCAAAATCTTGGTGTTGTGTGTTGTGTTATCATCTTTCTTATCTTTTTTATTGCTCTAGTTTGTAGATCTAGTGAAAAATGATTCACCACCCCTCCCCCTCTCATTTTTCTCTCATTGTTGTTTCCAACAATTGGTATCAAAGCTAGATTCTCTAGAAGAAGCTTAACCATTTGAGGAGATCCAAAATGGCAACTAGAACTTGAAGTATTATCTTGAAAAAGGAGACTCTGAGATTTGATGGTAGTAACTATGCTATATGGAAGAATTGGATGGAAGTGCACTTTAGATGTCTTGGAGAAGATTACTGGAATATTATAACGAATGCCTATTTTGGTCCTCTTAATTGACCGGTTACCATTGATGAGATCAAGGAAGCTAAATATAACATTAGAGCGAAGGAACCATTACTGAGTGTCCTAACTGATTCAAAAATGACAAATATACTGGGACTTCAAACCGCACATGAGATCTAGGAGAAGCTTTAGACTCTATATGAAAGAGATAAACAAGTCAAAGTTGCTAAGTTGCAGAGTTTGAAAGGGAAATATGAGATGTTGAAGATGAGAGAAGATGAGAACATAAATACCTTTATGGCTAAGGTGAATGACCATGTCCTAGGTATCAGATGTGTTGATGGAACCCTTGAAGAAGATGAAGTTGTTGCTAAGAAGTTGAGATATTTGCCTCCTATTTATAAACATAAGGTAGTTGCTATTGATGAGATCTAGAGTGTGAATATAGTGATAAGAGATATGTTGGTTGGAAAGATTGTTGCATTTGAGCTAAGAGAATTTGGTGAATCACATGGAAAGTCTGAGATAATATTTAGAGCATCTGTATCCGGAATGCGGAAGTATGAACCTGAAGAATGCAGAATATCCAAATATGAAAGAGAAATGAGAGAGATGGAAGAGCAAGAAAGAGAACTTGATGAGCTTGAAGCATTGATTGCCTGGAGATTGCCTAAAGGAGCTGAAGTGTGCAGGGATATAGATATTTTATGTTGTTAATTGATAATTATTCTAGGATGATATGGGTTGTCTTTTTAAAGAAAAAATTTGAAGCATTAGACAAGTTCATGATATTCAAAGCAAATGTTGAGACTGAGTTAGGATTGAAGGTGAAATGTCTGAGACCTGATAGAGGTGAATAATTTTATCTCGATGAGTTTGATTCATTCTGTGAGAAGCATGGGATTAGAAGACAATTATCTACTCCTAGAACCCCTCAATAGAATGGATTTGTTGAAATGAAGAACATGACTATTTTGGATGCTGCAAGGACTATTTTGATTAAAGGGAATGTTCCAAAGATCTATTGGAGAGAAGATATTACCACTATTGTTTACACATTCAACCAAGTTCATATCAAAGCTGAGACCGATAAGAGTCCTTATGAGTTATGGTTTGGTGATGTTCCTACTATGCGATATTCAGAGTATTTGGTAGCAAATGTTATATCAAGAGGGATGACAAGATAGGAAAGTTTGATGCAAGAAGTCATGAAAGAATTTTTTGGGATATTCAACAAAGAGAAAAGCCTATCGACGATATGATAAGAGACTTAGAAAGATAGTGGAAAGTACAAATGTGAAGGTGGATGAGAACCTATGGAAAGAGATCAAAGCATGTGGATATGATGATGGTTAGCATATTGTTATAAATCCTATTCATAATGAATAACCAAAGAGGATTGATCCGGTAGAAACAGTTAATCCAGATGTTGTTGCTACCATTGGAGAGACGCAGGAACCTGAAAATCAGAAAAATCAGAAGAATCTGAGGTGTGTAAGACTGAATCATTTAGAAAATTAGATTATTGGAGATAAAAACTAAGGTGTCATGACTAGACGAAGGTTAGCTACTGAAGAGGTATGTTTTATTTCTAAAGTTGAACCTAAAGATGTATTTGAAGTCTGGAAAGATAAAAATATGATGAGAGCTATGGAAGAAGAATTGGATCAGATTGAGAAGAATAACACATGGGAGCTTGTTCCTAGACCTAAAGATAAGAATGTGATTGGTACTAAATGGGTATTTAGGAATAAATTGAATGAAATTAGTGAAGTTTTCAGAAATAAAGCAAGACTAGTATGTAAGGGTTATTCAAAGAAAGAAGGAATTGATTATGAGTCAACTTTTTTGTCCGGTGGCTAGACTTGAAGCTGTTAGACTGTTGCTTGCATATGGTGCCTATAAAGATTTCAAGGTATATCAGATGGATGTCAAATCTACTTTTTTGAATAGTGATCTTGAGGAAGAAGTCTGCATTGAGCAACTTGATGGATTTTCATTATCAGATGATGGAGACATGGTATGTAAACTAAAGAAAACTCTTTATGGATTGAAACAAGACCCTAGAGCCTGGTATGCTAGATTGGATAAGTACTTGTTGAAATTTGGATTTAATAAAGGGACTGCTGATAGTAATCTATATTTTAAGATTGAAAATGATAACATCTGAATTGTTGAAGTCTTTGTTGATGATATTATCTTTGGAGGCGATGATGACTTGAGCATGAAGTTTTTCAATTATATGTAGAAGGAATTTGAGATGTCTATGATATTTGAGATGAATTTTTCTTAGTATTGCAGATTTCACATATGGGAAAAGGTATTTTTATATCTCAAACTAAATATGTGAAGGAATTGTTGAAGAAGTTTGGGTTAGATGACTCCAAACTAGTTGGAACTCCTATGGTGACTAGCTACAAATTATCTAAGAATGATGAATCTCTGAAAGCTAATAAGAGCTTTTACAGGTCTATGGTTGGTGGACTGCTATATCTTACTTAGACTAGGTCAAACATTATGCATGTTGTGTACATGGCTACTAGCTATCAAAATGATCCAAAAGAGATTCATGTCACTGATGTTAAGAGAATATTCAGATACTTGAAGGGAACTATGGATTAAGGTTTGTGGTAGCCAAGGTATGATGATTTCATGTTATGTGCTGACGCTGATGGTGATTGGGCTGGTCATTTTGATGACTAGAAGAGTACCTCCAATGGTGCTTTCTTTTTGGGTAAGAAATTAGTTTCATGGGCTAGTAATAAACAAGATTCAATGTAACCACTATTGAAGATGAGTACATTGCCACTACTAGTAGTTGCACTCAGGTGGTTTGGATGAAGTAAATGTTGAAGGATATTAGAGTTATCTATGATGAGCCTACTGTCATATATTGTGATAATTTTAATGCTATCAGCATCTCAAAGAATCTGGTGCAACATTCAAAGACTAAACATGTGTCAATCAAATATCATTACTTGAGGGAGAAAGTCAGTGAAGAGGAATTGAAGTTGGAGTATGTGTCTACAAAGGAACATATTGCTGATATTTTCACTAAGTCTTTGCCTACATATACATTTGTCTATTTGAGAGACAAGTTAGGGGTATCCACCCCTCCTGATGGGAACTAGATGCATTGAGTTGTGCATCAATCCGGTGGACTTCACAGTCTTATCTCTTTTTTCCAGATTGATGAGTTGGTGTTGCTCCTTTGGTGGAGTAGTCTGATTATGTTTGTAAAAGGGAGAGATGCAATGAAGGAGAGTTTGGTTTTTTGTTTTAAGATATTTGGCATTGTTGTCAAAGGGGGAGGGAAGCATGTGAAAAATTGTTTTATCTATTTGATCTTAGGTGGAGTTTTCTAGAGATGTTTCTTTCTTTGCATTGATTATTTTTCATTCATATATTGCCATCAACACCAAAGGGAGAGATTGTTGGACATTATTGTTGCTAGGATATATTGTTGTTATTGATGTCAACATATTCCTGCTCTGGTAATTGAAAAATGGTTCACTAGGATTATGGTTTGGTGTATGGAGTATTTCTTGTATCATTATATTCTTTTATTCTGGTGTTGGTGATTCAAGAAGCTTAATTGATCATATCAGATGATCCAATATTGCAGTTAGTTTATCTGATCAGTGCTTTGCAGAGTTTGGTATTTTCTTTAGTTTATTCCGGTGTGATCAGAACGTGATCTGAGATTTTTAGATATTGTTTGGGATGGTCTTGTGTATCATTATATCAAATGGTTCATGATTTGATGCTTCACAAGTTATCTTTCTTTGTTACAGTTATTGTTGTTTGAGTGTTCTTGAGTTCCAGACATTCATAGATGAAGATTTGATAGGTGGTGTTGGTGCAGCTATTAGTGATGATTCTAACATCTTTGTTGGTGTTGCCTAATCATTTCCTATTTGTCCTGATGATTCACATTGATCATTGTGCAATTTTTTGCTGATTTTGTTGAACCAGTGATGTTCTTCATGTTATGCAGTTTTCCTGGTGGTGTAGCATGTTTGTGGTTAATCTTGGAGTGATTTCTGTTGGTGTTACATTTTTGAGTATTTGAATTAGGTTCATGTTTATATCATGTAAATAATTATATTGGTCCAGTGGTTGATCTTTGTATCATGTGATGTAATTTTGTAATTGTGAGTTGAGGATTTAGTCGACCTTGTTGTCAAGGTTGATGAATTTTATAAATAGGTGATATTGTCATGTAATTTGGGTATCAAGATTGTGTCTGCATTATGAGAGATTGGTGTATGTAGGAACAAGGATCCATATTTTGATGTATTGCATTGAGGAGAGATTGGTGTTGTAGAGTAGACAATTGTGCTTAACTAGAACTATCATTAGGCATTTGGAGATTCTATTATTGTGGTCCATTCCTGCGAGATTATAGCCTAAATCTTGTTGTAAGTTAGTGAGACTCCCCTGAGGGTTGTAGCCTTTGGGATCATTATCTTTTGAGTAGAGATCTCTAGGTAGTGTGCATGAATGCAAGTGCATTCCCCATTGTAATATTTTCACATACTACAGCATAGTATCATCTTACTGTGGGTAGATTCCCACCATGGTTTTTCTCTTAACTTGGTTTTCCACATCAAAATATTGGTGTTGTGTGTTGTGTTATCATCTTTCTTATCTCTGTTATTGTTTTTGTTTGTCAAATGTGTTTTTGTGATTAAGTTTGTAGATCCGGTGAAAACTGATTCATCGCCCCCCTCTCAGTTTTCTCTCATTGTTGTTGCTAACAGTTTATTGATTTTCCAAATACAATATTGTGTGATTGTCTTCAATTTATTTGTTTCTTATATGTTTAAATTAGACTACTAAGGGTAATTTTTATTTATCAAAGTAGCTATTACTATTTTGTGCAATTTTATTGATTGGATTCTATTAGTCAAAATTAAACTCCATTTGGTTAAATTACAGTAGTTTGGAAGGAATTAGCTGGATTAAGAAGAAGAATCGTACAATATCACATTCTTGCATGTTTATATAAAGTATAAACACTTTGATGCTAAATAAGTTGAATAATAATCAGAAACTAGATTGAACAACTATGTTAACCTGGAAGAGGCACTCATCACTATTACATATAATAATGTTCATTCAGAAATTTTCTTTTCATTTAATTGAGAAGATAAAATAGGAGTAGGAAGTAGTAAGGCATCAAGAATTCACTTAGAGTATATGTGCTATACCAAGTTAATTCAAAACAAAGGTTTAAAAGTTTTAAATTTGCTATATTCAAGCTACACCCACCAAGGTCCTACAAAGCCTAAAGAGTACAAGATATATCCATTTAGGAGAATCTTGTTTATTGGCCAAGTCAATTGGTGAACTTGATTATAGAACCTAGCACACTCTTAGGGTTTTCTAATCTCTTGATTTAGGAACCAACAAACTGGAGAATCTACTGGGAACTGATTGATAAGAGCAGTTTTTTGCTTATTTAACACTTTAGCAACTATTATAATGGATCTTTTTATATTTAAGAATTGTTACAAGTTATTAAGCGGATCTACTATAGGAGAAGACTCATAAAATAAGAATTGATTCCCTCAAGAGGTGGCGACTTTGATAATCTTAGATATATAAGAAAAAAAAATACATATAGCCTTGAATGTTTGGGAGGAGGTCATTAAAACAAGGGAACCCTATACATCCTCTCAATGTTAAGGAAAAGAAAAATAATAAGAACCAGAGAAATAAGAGTTCAAATGAGGCCCCATTATACCTTGTATCTGCAAGTAACTCTATCAGTTCAACCATGGGTCAAAATAGAATTCTGATTGAAAGTGTAAACTAGTATTACAATCCAAAAGTTAATGATAATACGGGAATATAGTTTGAATGCCTTATAACAAAACAGAGGGAATTGCAAAGACAATATGATGAAGACGTGACATTGCATAGGGTAGAAACAACATACAATAAATTTTGGGCTAAAACATAAAGCCAACCATCAAGTCTAGGAAGTGGGCATCAGACACCTAATACTTTGCCTGGGTTCTCTTATTCACCAAATATTTAGAAAATCCAATTCACTCATGTGCATAATGTCACCTCACCAGGACCCCAGGTGATTTGACTAAACAATAATTACATAATCAAATAAGTGAAATGGGAGATAAGGTAGAGTATTTAAGATTAACAAGGAAAAGAGATCTCCTAGCTCACAAAATGTTCAACCTAACAAGTAATATTTATACTGCTCCACAATACTCACAACAATTAACCAATACTTACACCACTTCTCAAGTACAAAAAAGCATGCCCATGACAAGTGTTCTTCCTAATATGCAAAGTACCATGATTGTTCACTCTTCATCTCACATAAATACATCCACTACTAATCTACCTACTTCTAACATTCAAACAACTTCAATACAAGACACTACTCAAATAAGTGCTCTACAAATATCTGTCAGTACTTCCATCCCAGCTAAAGTTAGTAATCCCCATGGAGGTTGGAGACAATATGGATATAATTCATACGTGTATCAATTACCTCAGTATAACTATGCTATCCTAAACCAAAACATGCCAAATGTTTAGTAACACCAACAGGCTAGACCAAATATTACTAGCCAATAGAAGCAACAATATCATCAATTCCAATAGGGTCAACAAATACAGAATGAACAAGCACAGTATTAGTAACACCAAAGACAAAATTTATTTTTTAGGCGACCAATGAATATAACTAGGTTCAAGCAGTTGGATTTCTCTTGGATTTTGGGATACCCAAACCCAATTGACAATGAAGTCAAAAATGCACCACCAAAATTTAACAAGAAGTCATGCTATATCAGTAGAAGATCATATTAGGCCTTCCAAGATTGTGATGGATAATTTTGATGTTAAGTGTGCAGATGTGTATATGAAGTTATTTATGTTGTCCCTTATAGAAGATGCAAGAGACTGGTTCAATAATTTGGCTGATGCAGTCATAAGTTCATGGAACGAATTTAGGAGGATTTTTAAGGAGTAACATGGAGATCATTCAAATCTGTAGGTTGCTTTACAAAGAAACTTCTAACCCTTTGAAGAATGCTGGAGAGAATATGGTAGAAAATAACTTGTGGTGTGTAGCATGCAATTTTCCTCATGAGCCTCATTTCTATGTGGTAGCACTTGATTAGTGGAGAACTAAATAACTTATGATTGGGAAATGGGGGATCATATGGTAAATATATTATCATTCAGGCCACATGGGATAAATATGGACTACTCCTCTTCACAAGATGGTGGACAAGAATATGATGTAGACAAACAAAGGTACAATATGCATATTGATTAACAACTATTTTCTAATCAAGAAGATGAACCTAGAATTGACAACCAGATACACATGGCCAAGTAGTAAGAAGATCAAACATATTTGAGGAGGCCAACAAAGTAAGAGATTAAAGAATTAATGGTCACAAAAGTAGCCCAAGTAAAAAGTGACTATAATATCATAAATAAAAATGTTAATCCTGACCAAGGCACACCAGCTATGATGTTTATGAAGCACAAAGTTGTTGTAGAGAGAAATCCTCATATCACCAAGAAAAATGAAAGAAAACAATCACATCCTAATGTTTCTCAGAAGTATGTCCCAAAAGGAACAACAGATAAAAGAAGGTGCCACCAAATTACTACCAGAAGCAACAAGGTGTTGAAAGATAGAAGTCGATTGACTCAAAGGTAATTTTCAAATTGATGAAAATGTGAATTTGCCATAATTTGATATAACACAAGCCTTTTCTCAAATCAAGATGTCAGTACCACTCTTGGAAATGATGAAAATAGAAGAATATAGAAATAGTGTTTGCAAGTTAATTTCAAGTATATCCCACAAATCTAAGATTCTTTTGGGGGTGGTAGAAAGTGGGCAAGGAAGCGGGGTTAAAGATAGAAATGAAAATTAAATAATGAAGACCCCATAAGTGTACTTAGGGGATCCTCTAACCAACCCTTTACAAATTGATACCTTTTATACTACCTGGCTGATAAATAATAAATTGGTAAAAAAATTTATGATAGATTCAAGAGCTATGATCAACATTATATCATTTGTAGTGATGAAAGAGTTGCGGTTATGGGTGGATACCACCTATGGGAAATGTTATGCCATGGATAACCAATTTTTCCTAATTATTTGAGTAATGTGGGATGTGGAACATTGATTAGCATCATACCTTGAAGTCTCATATAGAATAGATGTCATAGTGGTTGATACCCCTTTGTACTTTGGAATGCTCCTTTCTAGACAATGGACAACTGTTGTAGGAGGAAATGTTCAATTATAACTGTTGACCTAAGGAGTTTTAGGATCAAATCTTTGTAGTCTCAGCTAAAAAATACTCATCCAATTGAAGGGGAATTATAGTTAGACGAAGAAGGTGTATGGCAGATGTATTTTGATGGATCCTATAGTAAAGAAGGAAATGGAGTAGGTGTGGTCTTCATTGCTCCAAGTGGTAAAATGTTTGAATACTCATTTTTGTTATCATTTGAATATACAAACAATGTAGCTGAATATGAGGAACTAATGTTAGGATTGAATCTAGCTATAAAGCATGGCATAAAACTGCTAAGTGTCTTTGGAGATTAAGAGCTTATAGTAGCACAAGTTGGATCTAAATACTCTTGTAAAAACAAGAGGCTAAAGCAGTATAAACATGTAGTATGAGCCTTAGTGGAAATGCTAGATGCATTCTCAATTGAGTGGACATGGCACATTCTGAAAGAGTGCAAATTTTGTGGGTACCAATTGCCATTGTGGTTTTTCCCATTTGGGTTTGCACGTGAAAAATATCAATGTTCATCTAGTGGTTGATTCTTTTATGTGTGGATTTGATATCATTACATTTCTTACATGTTGATGAACAAATGAATCAGTAGTCTTGTAAATCTACTTTAAGTGATTGATTAAGTAGGTACCAGTATTGGTTATGAACTATTTTTTAGAAGTGTTTTCTGATTGGTAAAAGATTTTAGTTTATTGTTATCACTGATTCACACCCCCTCCTCTCAGTAATAACCAGATCCTCACAATAACAATTGGTATCAGAAAATTAGGTCCTCTTTCTGTTGAAGCTTAATCGCTTGAGGAAAAGATCCGAAGATGATGAATAAGGAGGGTCCCAAATTCACTAAGAACAAATACAGAATATGGAGTGGTAGAATGGAGATTACATCAAAGGTATGGGTTCTCAATTTTGGCATCTTGTTATTAATAAGTATGTACCTCCTACCCATCCTTTGACTATAGATCAACTTAAGGAGTAGTAGGAAAGCATTCAAGCATTGGAAGATATTGTAAGTACACTTTCCGATACTAAATATATTAATGGCCATGGTTTAGAAACTGCTTTTAAAGTTTAAGAGAAGTTAGAATTAATCTATGGTGGTGATAAGCATGTGCAAAAGGATAAAGAAGAGAGCCTTAGAGGAAATTTTAATGATATGAGAATGATGAAAGGATAAAATATCACTCATTAGAGACAAAGGATAAAATAAGTTGTCAATGGAATCAAAAGTGCTAGTGGTACTATAGATGAAGACACTGTGGTGAGTAAAATTCTTAGAACCCTACTGCCTTCCTATGCCATTAGAGTATCTTCTATTCAAGAGTTGAGGCCATTCAATAATGATGAAGTTAGCGTTGATTCTTTGATTAGCAAGTTCATTGCTTTTGGGTTCAATAGTTTTGATAACAATGTACCTAAGAGAGAATTTGGTTTCAAAGAGCCTATGTCTAGTGTACAAGTGAGAAAAGGAAAAGATGTTACAGTCATGGATGCAGGTCAAGTTATCACAGCAGTAGAAAAGCTGATGTGGATGATGAAGATAATCTAATGGAATTTGAAGCTTTATTAGAAAAAAGACTTCCTAGAGGAACTGGTAAGTACAAAGGCAAGCTACCTCTTAAGTATTTCTCTTGTAACAAGATATGACATATAGCTGCAAACTATCCTAATAGTGATCAAAAGGAAAAGGAAAGAAACAATGCCATGTTGCAGTTAATGAAGTAGTAATTGATGAAGAATTTGAGGATGAAGACAATGAGGAGATTGTTGTTGTTGTTGTTAAGGAAGATGTGTCTGATAAGAAGGCTTTAGTATCTCACATTGACAACATTGATGAATGGATTATTGATAGTTTTTGCTCACACAATATGACTGGTGATAAGAACAAGTTTATTTCTCTTGAAAAATTTGATGGTGGTGTAGTAAGATTTGGGAACAATTCACCTTGTATAGTAAAAGGTAAAGGTTCTATCTCTTTGAAGGATAAAAGTAATGTTGATGATGTATATTGGCTTGAAGGTTTGAAACATAACTTGTTTTTTATTATGGAAAGACAGGTTTTGAGGGCACCCGAAACCCCTTACAATAGGTTTTGTAGGGACCTGAAAGCCTCTAATTTTACTAGGATCTGGAACCCAAAGAACAATGATGCCAAAGAAAATAAACCAAGAAAACCAGTAGCCCAAACAAATTTGAGCCGACAAAAGCCAGTAGAAGCCAGCAAACACTAGCAAACACCAGCAGTATGAACCAGCCAAACACTTAAGATATAATCAAAATAGATCAAGTTGGCAACACCAACTAGGCTAAAGATTCAGACTATGAGGAGGGCATACACCCTCAGCCAAACAATAGGGATGTTTCTGGCTCCCTTGACCCAAAACAAATACTTCAGACAACAAAAATCATGACTAGCCCATAACTAAAAACAACCATAATCTGGATTGGGCCCTTGAAAACTATCAACAACTAGCCAGATAAGAAAAGACAAGGAAAAGGGATTTTGAAAGGCTTCCCTAACCTTAAAACTACCTTTTGAAATGACTCCCAAAACCATTTCAAAGGGTTTTGCAGTGGTACCCTCAACAACCTTGAGCTGAAACAAAGGCCCTATCAGGAAAGCATCCATCCAACCAAGCAACCTTGCATTCTCCACCTCAATAGGAGAATACAAAAAATAGCTTGAGAGAAAAGATCCAGCAACCAAAAAATCACCAGCCTCAAGAGAAAGGTCCTTCAAACCATGAGAGGAAGCACCAAAAAACTCCTTAACCACCCAAACACCAAGCAACCACTCCACCTCCATAGGAAGGCATAATGCCTCAAGAAGAGATCCATGGGAATGAGTAGTAAGAGAAAAAGCCTTCAAAAGGAAACCATTTGTGGAAGCACCGAGGGCCCACATAGAAGAAACAAGACCACCAAAAGCGTTACCAAACTCCAACAGCACAGAAACAACCCCCACCTCAATAGGGAGATAACAAAGTTTCTTCAGAAGGAGAGACCACACCAACTGTAGCACAATACCAGAACAACCTCTACCCAGCATAGCCGCCTTAGAACAGTAGCACCCAACTCCTTCCCCAAAAGATATCTCCATCTCTATAGGAGATAAACCCTTCTTAACAGGCACATAGAGAGAAGAAGGGTGCTAAGAGATGACCCAAAACCAAGGCATATCCACCCAAAGGGCATTAGAAAAGTGCCACAAATCCCATCCTAAGATGAGGAAAATGAAAGAAGAAGTAGTGCAAGCACAAAATCCTCTGACCCAATAGGGGAAAGGGCACAAAGAAGGGAAATAAGCCAAAGCAGAGCAAAAAGGCCTTACAAGACTGACCCAGTAGATAGGAGAGGAAGAGAGAGCCACCAGAAATCCCCACTGGCTTCGATCCACTAAGCCTGTAGTTGCAGCAACCCAAGCAACTGCCTTAGAGAGAGACCCCAAAATCCAATGCACTAGAAAGAGGGAATGAAGAGGGCATCGTGAATCACCCAGGTCAAGCCAGATAGTGATTCCCATAGCCAAGGCTCCCAAGACATCATCCTCATCATCGTCTGAATCCTCCCCTTCCTCTGCACCAGCCGAAACATAACTTGTTGAGTGTTGGTCAGTTGAATGATAAAGGTTATCATCTTGAGTTTAAGAATGGAGTGTGCAGGATCTTAGGATACAAAGGAGAATTAATTGCTACTTGTAAACTAATTAAGGGTAAATTATTTTATCTGAATGCTAGTGTAACTAGTTGTTTGGTTGCTAAGGCTAAAGATAGCTGGCTATGGCATAGAAGGTTTTGTCATGTGAACTTTGATAATGTTGTTAAGGTCAGCAAGTCAAATATCATGAGAGGTATGCCACAACTTGTTAAACCAGACAATGTAATGTGTAAAGAATGTTAGTTGGGTAAGAGGACTACATCTTCTTTTAAGAGTAAATATTTTTCTTCTAAGCATATTCTAGGTTTGGTACACACTAACTTATGTGGTCCTATGAGGAGTAGAAGTTTATGGTGACAAGTATTTCATGTTATTTACTGATGATTTTTCAAGAATGATGTGGGTTACTTTTCTAAAGGAAAATTGAAAAGCCTTCAACAAGTTCAAGGCATTCAAGGCCTTAGTAGAAAAGGCAACCGGTAAGAATATTAAGTGCTTGAGATCTGACTAGGGTGGAGAGTTTACATTAGATGAGTTTGTGAGATATTTTGATAAAAATGGAATAAAGAGGTAGTTGACTACTCCAAGGACACCACAACAAAATGGAATTGTAGAAAGGAGAAACAAAACTATTGTTGAAGAAGCAAGGACTATGCTGATATAGGGATATGTACCTAAGATATTTTGGAGAGAAGTAGTCAGCATTGCAGTATACATATTGAACCGGGTGCTAGTGAAGATAGGTAATGACAAGACACCCTATGAGTTATGGTATGGTAAAACTCCTAATGTTAGTTACTTCAAAGTTTTTGGTAGTAGTTGTTTTATAAAAAGAGATGATCCTCCTAATGTTAGGTAATTTTAGTTACTTATAAATTTGATCCTAAAAGTGATGAAGGAACATTCGTTGACTACTCGCCTAAGAGAAAAGATTTAAAATGTTTTAGCAAAAGGATAAAGAAGATTGTAGAGAGTGTGAATGTAAAATTTGATGAGTTTTCTGATAAACATGATGATAACAACAAATCTGATCTAGTAGATGATGACCAAAAGCTTGTGATTATTGAGCCGAAAGTGCAGAAAGATGTTGAGTAGAACAATGCATAGGAAGATGCTCAACCAATAGAAAATGAAGAAGATGAAGAACAAGAAGAGGTTATTGCACCAGAATAGGTTGTACCTAGGTATTTAAGGTTAAATCATTCTGAAGACAAAATAATAGGTGACAAGAATGTTGGAGTGCGGACTAGAAGAAAATTCAGAGGAATCTCTTGTCTGATTTCCATAGTTGAACTAAAGTTAGTAAGAGAATCTCTTAAGGATGATGATTGGTTAAAAGTAATGAATGAAGAGCTTGATCAAATTGAGAAAAACAACACTTGGTCACTTGGTCCTAGACCTAATGATAAAAATGTGTTTGGTACAAAGTGGGTGGTTAGATACAAGATGAATGAAGATGGTGAAGTTGTTAGACACAAGGAAAGACTAGTTTACAAAGGGTATGCACAAGAAGAAGGTGAAGTTTATGGAGACCTTTACACCGGTTTCTAGGATTGAAGGTGTTAGAATGATACTTGCATTCATAGCATTTAAAGGCTTCAAAGTTTACCAAATGGATGTAAAATTAACATTATTGAATGATATTCTTGAAGAGAGGTGTATATTGAACAACCGGATGGGTTTGCATTGTTAGAAGATAAAGATATGGTATGTAAACTGCATAAAGCATTATATAAATTAAAGAAAGCACCAAGGGCATGGTTTGAAAGACTTCATGCACATCTGATAAAGATAGGATTTCAGAGAACCAGTGAGGACAACAATATTTGTCTGAAGATTGAAGGAGACAAGATGTTGATTGCATAATTATTTGTTGATGACATCATATTTGGAGGAAATGATGATATATGTATGACTTTTTGCATATGAGATGAAGGAAGAGTCTAAGATGTCTCTGATAGGTGAGATAAAAAATTCATTGGTTTGCTGGTCCAACAGCTGGAAGGTGGAATTTATATTAGCTAGTCCAAGTATGTGATGGAAGTGTTAAAGACCTTTATAATGGAAGACTATAAACCCATTGAAACACCTATGGTTAATGGTTGTAGATTGTCAAAAGAAGATATTTCACCCTCAGTGGATGAGAAGGAATACAAATCTATGATTGGAAAAATTCATTATGTTGTTCACAATAGACTAGATATTGCCCTTGCAGTTGGTTTAGTAGAAAGATATTAGAAGAGCCTTAAGGAGACATATGACAATAGTGAAGAGAATATTCAAATATCTTAGAGGGATAGCTGACTATGGATTATGGTATCCATATAGAGGAAACTTTTCTTTGCAAGTGTTCACTAATGCAGAATGGGTAGGAAATGTACATGACCAAAAAAGCACAATAGGTGGAGCATTCTTTCTAGGTGGTAGACTGGTATCATGGACCAATAAGAAACGAACTTGTATTTCTCAGTGTCTAGCAGAAACAGAATATGTGGCTGCATCCATGAAATGTACACAAGCTATATGGATGGAATATGTCTTAGAAGGATTCATGTGGGCTATGTCAGAACTGGTGATCATACATTGCGATAACACTAGTGCTATAAACATTTCAAAGAACCCAGTACTGCATGCTACGACTAAACATATTGAATTGAAGTATCATTTTCTCAGATAAGGGGTGCAAGAAAAGAAAGAGATTGGAGCATGTGTCAAGTAAAGAGTAGTTGGTAGATATATTCACTAAGACATTACCTAAGGCTACCTTTGAATATCTTTGAGGTAAGTTAGGGGTTATACCACTACCCAAGGTCAACTAAGAAGATGTGGAACCATCAATCTAGTGGACAAATTGAATATATTTCAATGTGGATTGATGAGAAGTGGGCTACTCCTAAGGGGAAGTAGCTAAGATGAGGCACACATAAATGATGGAGATAGTAGCAGCAGAAATGAAGATATAAGATGCCTTTGCACCTTTCAAATTTCTATCAAAGGGGGAGAAGAATGATGACAGGGATAAGTAATGCAAAGGAGGAGAAGATCAAGTGAATCATAGATCAGTACAACATGGCATGATGAGTTCCTGGTATTTGTCACTAGTTGATTGTTGTGGTGTTTTATTCTTTTAGTTTTACCATCAATGCCAAAGGGGGAGAATGTTGACATGTTGGCATAACTGATGGAGATGATGATGTACCGATTAAGGATATTGATGATATATTGATGGACTATTGGTGACGATATATTGATGTATTGTTGGTGATGATATAATTATGAAATGATTCTCTATGTTCAGTTATTTATGTTGTCATTGATGGAAACCATGTTTGTTTATGTTTGGTATATCATCTAAGTTATCTAAGCTATCTAAGCATAACCAATAATGAAATGATTGGTAAGTTGACAGTGAACCGGTAAGCAACAAATAGTGAAGAAGATGGTTGCGGTAGAGATCCATGTTGAGTTAGATGTTGCAGTTTGGAATGTATGCTTATGACATTATAGTGAGTCTATGAAAGGTACCATTTCATGTTTCGAGAACCAGAAGTCATGTTTGTAATTGAGTATTGTATATTCAGTGTAGGGTTTGAGAACTAGTAACAAGATCTTTAACTAGTGAAGTTTTATGGTTTGGCGGTGGATCTTTTCATGATCTTATCTTAGTGGTGACATGTCAGAATCCATGTGAATGGACAAGATTTTGTTTGAGCATGATCAAGGAGAGAATTCCTTGGGAAACAATGAAGTTCTTAGCAGAATGTGTTAAGGGTTTGACAGCTTATGAGATCGATGTGCGGTGATGTGTTATGGTCATTCAATGGCTGTAATTGCCTTGAAATTTTTGTAATGATCTGTATGATGATTTGTAATGATTTGATATGATATATGATGTAAATTTAATATATTTTGAATGTTGTTATGGTTATGTAACTGACCTAATTGTAAATTGTATCTAGGTCAAGTTTGAGAAGGTTTAGTGTGTTAGTGATTAGAGAAGAAGAGTGTGCCGAACTAGATTGATATTTCTGCATGTGTGAATAAGATTGGAGCTGAAATGGATCTATACTATCAAGAAGAGAGTGCATTGATAAGATCATTTATCTATTGCTCCCTAATAGTTGCAGCACTATTAAATTCACTTAACTGGGCAGGTCCTAAGAGGCCTGGTATTGTAAATCCCTTAACTGGGTGGCTCATTAATTTGGGTTTAAATCCTCTAGCAAGGTTACTCCTAATAGGGTAGAGCTCCTAACAGAGCTGAGGTTAAAATACCTTCACCGGGTGACTCCTAACAGGGTCTGCTCTTAACCAAGTATTATTGTAAATCTCCTAACTGAGCCAGGCCTTTAAAGGGCACATTCCAAAAGAGTGCAAATTTTGTGGGTACCAATTCCCACTATGGTTTTTCCCATTTGGGTTTCCACATGAAAAATATCAGTGTTCATATGGTGGTTGATTTGTTTATGTTTGGATTTTATATGATTACATTGGTTACATGTTGATGAACACATGAATCAGTAGTTTAGTAAATATTCTTTAAGTTATTGATTGAGTAGATATTGGTACTGGTTATGAACTATTTTTGAGAAGTGTTTTCAGATTGGTAAAAGATTTTAGTTTATTGTTATCACTAATTCACCGCCCCCCCCCCCTCTCAGTAAAATTCGGATCCTCATAATAACAAGTGGTACTCCTGTGAAGAGCTTTCTTTGCAAGTATATTGTAATCTATTTTTGATTGCGGAATAATATATTGGACAACTTTTGGAGTGTGGCATTTTTCTCTTGAAAGGTTTTTCCCATGTAAATAATTGTGTTATGGTTTGAATGTTATTATATCTATTTCTATTTCATGTACTTGTTGTGACGATCTATAAAAAAATTTGCATTACCCTCCTCTTAGGGTTAATGTAGGAATTTGTTTCGCTACTTAACTTACATCCATGAAAACTATACACTCTTATAACTATGCTCACAGAATAAGGAATGGTATCCCCCCAATTATGCTCAGGTTTTAATTTTGACCTTTTTTCCATTTTCCTCAAAAAATCACACAACTATACTGGAATCCTTGGTGGATTTATTATCAACCGAGGCCTAAGCCTAGATGCCTAGCAATTTTCAAATCTTACATAGCTTGTATCCTTTTTGTCCCATGACATATCCATGCTCCAAACTTGTACAGACATGTTTTCTCCATCCACCACCCTTGTCAACTCCATCTCTTCTACAAAGAAATGTGCATTTTTGTACAAGATCATGTACATAAGCATGGAATATCAGTAAAATGAGGTACTAAGGTCACCTTCTTTCATTCCGTAGAAACCCCTCATGTATCTTATCTACAAGGTATGGAGCAAAATTAAAAATCACTACAAAATGGGGGTGTTGAATCTGATCCCCATGTTCATATATGCTTTTTGGATCACTGTGCCTAGGTGGAAACCTAAAATATGACACAATGTAAAAAGGGTGGCCTTGAAATAATGTGCAAAGGAATCAATTGGAAAAGACTCTTCAACACTTGGACCGATATAATACTTAGTATCTATCACCCTAGCCAAATGGGATGGTAGCGATCTTTCTCTGATTAAATACCTTGTCTTATAATTATTGTCGACTAAACCCTCACCCAAGGTTTGTCCATGTGCAAACCTTTTCCCTTGGTACTTTTCATTTGTTGACGGCTTCAATTGATCCAAGAAGTCAACACAGAGATTCCTCCTTTGATATTAAATATTACTAGAGTGTAGTCTTTGGGGTGCCATTATGAAATCCTAGGGTTCTTGATTTAAGTTCTATAGGAAATAGAGGCTTCTTTGAAAATATTGCAGCTACTACAATATAACTAGGATTTTAAAATTATACTCCAAATTCTCCACCCTAGTTTGTATCAAAATACTTTCCCTACAAATTTAAAACAATCCCTATGCTCAAAAATTTAAAATTCACTAGAGAAGGCTACAACTTTGATTTACAGTTTTCACACCGTGAACCCTAATTCTGTGCTTCAAAAGCTTGCAACAATCTCCTCCAGCTCTTGAAAAACTATCTACTCTTGTTTGAAAGTGTCTAGTAATTGGAAATGGGCAGAATTGCTCTTTTAATATCCCTATGTTGGCAGACCTACATCCCATCCACCATTATTGCTCGTGCGAGTGATGAAACAACTTTAAATATTTTTGAAATGAGTTTGAATCTTCATCATACATCTACCTCCATACTGGCGAATCGAGCAGTCTTCACTAGTCAACCTACCCTTAACATTTGCATTGGCATATGATCCCACTGTCATCCAATAAGAAAACTCCATGTTAATCTACCTTACAACTCATCCCTATGACCCCACCTTCAGCTCTGACCTTTTAGCATCGACATATGGCATCATCCCGTGATGTCGCGGTGGTTAATGCCCTTACACCTTCCAATCATGAGATTGTGAGGATCGTCTGATCGAGACAATCTTTAACCTATCTACCTTGCTGACCATTTATCTTAGGTTGCTTACACTTGAGAACCTTTCAATCAACTTTTAAAACATCTTCATCCATTTTCAGCACGTGCAAAAAGATACACCATTTATTTGGCCAACCTTTAATTCATTTCCACTGACCTTTGACAAAATAAGACATAAAAAACCTTTTTGAACATTTGCTTCGGCCACCAATTTCATGACACATGGCATCTTCGGGATAGATGACAGATCCCCATGATGCTGCAATGAATAGGATGGTCAACAAGAGTCTTGGCAGCATTGTGGGGACACTTAGTAGGAAGCACAAAACACTTTGGTAAGAAAAATACAAAGGGGGCCTAACCTAGGAAGGAAAAATAAATCCTTCAAATCATCCTTTTAAATAGATTTCGACCGCAAGAAACTAATATGCGAACCAAGACTTAGGAGAAAACTAAATATTAAAAATGGACCGAGGTACATTATAAAAAACCTAAGGACATCGCATGGCCCCACCAACGATTCAATGACATTAAGTCATTTTAAAATTCCAAAAAGGTAACGACAAAATAAAACTTGCTCAAGGCTTACAAACAAAAACTTTACAAATGAAGGAGAACCATAAACCCTAAGTCATAAAAGGTATAATAAAAATGAATACCTTCATATTTCAGAATTTGAGACCAAGACCCTTCATTAACTTGAAGCATAATCTCACCATGTAAATATTTTGGTAGTTCAAATTCAAAAAAACTATGAGAAAAACAATTATGGAAAAAATTCTTTAAAGAAATGTTAACCTTCATAAAATAGCTAAAGAGAATTACGAATAGACGCATAGGAAAAAGAGTAGTAGAAATGAAAGGATGTGAAATGCCCGCCAAAATACCATAGAGAAAAAAAAGAAAACTAACATACTGATGGAGATAAAAAGAATAAAATAATATCTAATGCAAGACATAACATCATCTATGCAATATAAATTAACATCAATTAACTCATAATCATTATGAAATTGAACATGTCACCTAAACTAATTACGCAAGTGGAATTAAACATAACAAAAACTTCACTATCATCCCCCCAAGGTATCTCAATGTCATTAATTGCTCTACTAACATAGGCAATAACAATCTAGCCATTTCCATTATGATTCTTAACATCCTTAATTATTATTCATGCATGTATGCAATGCACTTAGTATTTCTTATTCATTAACTATGCACATGAAACTCAATTACTTCTCTCCTTCATGGTATGCAACCTACTTACTCATTAATATAATATGATATGCTACTCTTTTGAATGCAAGACCAATCCTTTTTTCCTTATGTTCATTATATGCACCAAATCCAAATGTGCCTAAAACCCTTAATCATTTTCTATTAACATGATCTCTACTCCCCTACAATGATAATGCATAGACATAATTTTCCTTTCTTATCCAATACTCCCGTATCTACTCATGATTTCATAACTCTATCATGATCATTTTCCTTTACATGATTCCTAAGTGCATAATGCAATTATCATAAAGTCCTTCTTAACCAAATATCTTAAGTGATATTCATGGTCCCTTGTTTATTTCTAACACATCCATAAATATAAACACCATTATCACATTCACAATATCGTTTATAAACTACAAGTCCTTCACTACAACAATTCTACTTACATGGGTTATTTTCAACTTTTAATCTGCAAGGTCATCTAATAATCATAACATACACATAATGATACATGCATAAAAAAGATACAATTATAGTATTTCCATTAACTAAGTAATATTTAATTACTCAAAATGCACCCATGTCTTATTCTACTACCAGATTCATAACCTCATTCCTCATTAACTATAAAAGAAGATGAGTGGGAGCGAGAGCAAGAAAATAGGTGTGAGAGGGTAGGCTAGGTTTTTTACTGCAAAGGATTCTGATGAAGGAGATGCAGATGGGGATGAAGATGGCATTGGTATGAGAATCCTTTCTATGAATGGTGTTTCTACTGGTCTTGTTACTCTTACTCCCTACATAGATGGGTTTGGGGGTAGCTCTGATTTTGCCCCTCTTTTGTTGCGCCACTCTTTCCCCTGTAATTAGCCTATTCTATGGGAGATGCACTTAATGTATGTTGTTTTAGGAAGTGTATTGTGTTTGCAGTTGGGTGTTTAGGTGGGATGTAGTCTGCCTTTGGGATCCTGGTGGGTTTTTTATCGTGGTTCTTCTTTTGTTCCATTTTTTCATCCTAGGTCATGGCCTCTGGTGGGTATGTTGGATGATGGCGATCTTAGAGGATTTTGGCTCTTTTCTTGCTCAGAGGTTGATATGGGGTTTTCTTTCTCTTCTAGCTTCACTCTTCAGTTTCTTTCTCACAGGCTGTTTGTTGATATGTCAATTGAGATGACCCCAACTCCTATTCAGGTGTAGTTGCATCTAGATTTTCCTCCTGTGAGTAGATGCAGGGATAAACTTTGGATGGCTGCTCTCCATCATCAATATTTTTGGTGTTTTTTGGTTCTAGGGTCCATTTTAAAACACACCATTTTGGGTTTGGGGAGCCTACATAAACCTCATGGGGTGAATTTTTTTGGCTTTGAGATTTTTATATTAGACCCTGTTTTCTTGTTCCAGATGAAGGTTAAGGGAGCTTTATTAAAACCCTTATTTATTATGTTATTGGGATCTATTCTTCTCTGCTCAGATCTTTGTTATCCTGGATCCCTTTTTGATGAGGTTTTTTTTGTTCTGAACTCTATTGGCTGTATGGACCAATTTTTTTTGCTCGTTTATCTACATCTTGGGGTTTCTCTACCTTTTCATGTTGAGGAGGTCTTGTCTTCTATGGAGGGGGAGATGGATGTGGCTGAAGGAGACCTATTTCCTATTGAGGTGGATCTAGATACTTTTATTTTTTCATGGAGGCTTCACACCATTATGGCTGGTTATGTTGAAGGTTTTGGGTGCCTTATTAAAACCCTGTCTAGTTGTGGGAGCCATATAAAACCAATTTCAAGTTGTGGGAGCCTCTTAAAACCCACTCTTGGAGTTAAGGAATCCTAGAAAAATACTTTGTATTTTGCTTCTACCATGGATAGGCTAGATGCTAGCAGTTTTGAAGGGCCCGGTTTGGCCAGTTTGTGTTTTTAGTTAGGTTCAGGTCTTGTTGTTGGTGAGTTGGAGACTCTATTACAGGTCAAGGTAGCATAGAAAAACCCTGATGTTTGGCTGGGGGCACCAGATAAACCCTCTTTTTTTTTTTTCTTAGATCTATAAGGTGATTTAGATATGCTATTGTTGGTAGCCTAGTTTCTATTGTTTTTCTCTTGTGTGTGGCTGACAGTTGTTTCATTTTGACTGCTCTGTGTTTTGTAGCCTCTTATGCCACTATAGTTGTAAATTTTTATCTTTTGTGTATGACTATGAATTTGTTGTATCTATCTCCAGAATCCCTTTGTTGGTTCCAGATCCATGAAAAATTAGATGGTTTCAGGTCCCTTCAAAACCTATTGTATGGGGTTTCTAGTCACCTCAAAACTTGTTTATCCTAATAAAAAATGGTCTATATCATTTCCTTAAGGTTAACTATTTATCTTACCAACTACCCATTCATCCTTACAATCTAGAATTATCCATTCATCAAGAATATCAACCTTTCAACGAGAACATTCATTCAATATTTCCATATACTACCATACTCAAAGATCATCCTATTACAATATAGTTATTACAATCCATTACAACATTTAAATATTTCATCACACCATGAGTCCTTATACTTATATCTACTAAATGCAAGTTACATAGCTATATTTGCATTATCACCTTAATTACCATATCAGATTTCCTATTCTTTTCTATCTTAAACAAGAACATAAATACCTATTACATGACCTTGATATCAAAAGTCATGAATCTCTTTACAAACTATTTACAAGATAATTTACAACATATCTGTTAACATCAATTGCATTCTATTTCAAAGAATATATATTCCAATACATGTCAATATCCATCTCACAAATTATAGACCCATTACCTAAACATCATCTACTATATAATTACATGGCCATTTCAACAAGAGCATAGCTCTCCCAATTTCATAGTCTCATCTACAAATTTTACAATATGATTATATTACATAATCTATGATATTAATTTCATTCATCAGCTACAATAATCAACTATAAGATGCAATGAAGGAGAATCCACATTCACACATATGAATCCAATGAGAATATCCCAATGGTAGAAAGGCACCAACCACCCAACCATGTGGAACCAAAGGAATCACCCCCTCATGTTAGGAGATGACACAAGGTCCCAACACATACACTAGACCTAAGATGACACAAAAGTACCAAGAAGACCCACAACTCAAGTATCACACCCACACAAACACAACATCCAATCACATGGTGACCTGAAATAGAAACTCCCAAAGGCATAACAATAATCAAGAAATAAATGAAAATCAAGCAAAGAACACATGTAGGAGTGGAGTGTCATCATGTGCTATCCTCCAAATATAGAAACACAACCCTTCAAGGCATAACCCTGATAGACATGTGGAGCCATCTCAACCTATTAGAGAATCAAGGGAGATTGACTTGCCACCACAATGGCCTTCCCAAGCTTATCCTAAAACATCCTCCCTAGGATCAAGTCTTGGGGCTCATCTATTAAATATCTTGATTAGGTGAGTC